>NW_012148697.1:351399-368746 GCF_000956105.1 Propithecus coquereli | reverse complement strand
AAAAAAAAATTCCGAAAAAAATAACACAAAAATAAAAATAATACAAATTTTTAAAATGCAGTATAACAACTATTTATATAGCATTCACATTGTGTTAGGTATTATAAGTAATCTATAATCTAGTGATGATTTAAAGTATACAGGAGGATGTACATAGGTTATATGCAAATACTGTGCCATTTTATATAAGGGATTTGTGCATCTGCAGATTTTAGTACCTATGGGGTCCCGAATCTGATGCTCCGAGGATACAAAGGGGCAACTGCACCTTGTAATCTCCCAGAGTGTCCAGTGCAGCACATGGTAGAGAGCAAACACAAAGTAAATATCTGAGGAACACTGAATTATCAAGCATCACTGTTGCAACAGAAGATTATTATAACTCTGTGGCTATGATCTTATTAGAATTTCATATTGTTAAAAAATTTTTAATTGGGAGGCCATTAGTCTGGGGCAGCTCCAGGGCTTTAAGTTCAGATGTAAGCAACCTGAAGCCCTGATATAAATAAGAAAACAAAACTAGAGACTCTACCATTCAGAACCTGCCAACTAACCTCTAACCAGGGTCTATCCACTCTAAGCAATCAAATACACTTTCTTCGTCTTCCTTCGATGCCAGCCTATGACAGCCTGCTGCCCACGCTGCTGCAGGGGAGCTCTCAGAACCTCTTCTGGTTCAAGGTGCTGCCTGATTCACGAATCATTCTTTGTTCAGATAAACTCTGCTAAATTTTATTTGTCCAAAGGTTTTCTTTTAACAATATTCATAGGACATCTTTCCCAAATATGATATTCAAAAGTGCTTTCGGACTTCCATGCACCTAGAGACAGAAGTACCTTCTTTTTTGAGTTTTCCAATTTTTTAGGATATTTTACTACAGAGATAAAGTATTTTGGTACTATTTTACTTGAGTAAAGAAGTTTTTTTTAAAACAAACTCTCATTCAAATAACTGCAGCTAAACTGCAATTCGTCCTGAGGCCTCAGGAGACAGGGAGGGCAACTCCCTTGGGCCGTTGGGGGAGCTCTGGGGATCCCTCCAGAGTGTGGGGTCCGGCAGTAGCACACGGCTGTTTCCCACCAGATGTCTGTCAAGTAAATTAATGAATAGAAGACAATGACAGATACGTGGTGGGGCGGGGGACAGGGCTGAAGCAGAACCAGAAGGAAGAGAAGCCCAGAAGCATCATCGTCTGGTTTCCGAGTGTGCTTTCACGTCACCTGCAGCCTCACTCTGCTCCTCAGCCAACCGTCCTCAGCACAGATCCCTTTGAACCTAAGCTGGTCACACTTACCTGTTCACACCTGTGATAGGACTCAGGCAGTTTCTACCTCAGTGCACCTTACCTTTGTTTGACAAGGTGACAGGATTTCTACTGGGAAATTTCTCATAGGCAGTCAATGCGCATTATAATATGATCCTGGAAGTACTAGTATTATGTTTGCTTAAGAATATTCTAGAATCCCAATTGGTCTTTCCCTTCAATGGGCCTCAATTCTATACTCTCAGGCTGAGTTTTCATATACACCAGACATTCTCTATTTTCAAAGGTGCTATACTTATCTGCTGCTTTGCCTGATTTTTCTGGGAAGGCACAGATGCATTTACTGAAATTTTGGATTAACAGTCACTCAAGAAGTTACCCTTTACCAGAAACTCTTTTGTGCCAGAAATTCCATCCAAAGAAAGACATGCAGAACAGCCCCTCCATCAGAGTGTCTGTGAACTAGCAGGGGAACAGCAGCTACACAACTAGTAGGAGGAGTGGGCCCCGTGCTGCATTAGTGGTATAAACAGAACTGTATGCACACACGGAATTGAGTGATTCACGGTGAGAACAGTGTTCTAGGAGTGTGCAATGGAGCTGTGACGTGAGAGGTGACATCTCTGGCACCAGGTGGAGAAGCACGGAAGGGGGGTCAGTGCATGAGGCAGGCCTCCACAGGCTCAGGAGCAAAATCTGGTCCTCGGGGTTCCCCGCTCTTCTTCCAAGTTACCTCTGCTGCACCCACCTCTTCTGCTCTGCCCTAACCTTCTGTCTTAGCCCTCACAGGCCACACTGAAATGTCACTGTCATTTCCTAGCAGTGAACGGCAGAGGTGCACAGGTGAACAAGGCAGACCTAGTCATTTCCCCAAACATGCACAGACAATAAACACAGACACATGCATATATGTAGTAAGTACAAACTGCAATGAGCGTTATGATGGGGAAGGAAACCGGGGGCCAGGAGAGAGACTTTCAGGCAAGGATGCCTTTAAAGGGGGTGGCTGAGGAAGGGCTCTCTGAGAAGGTGTTCATGCTGGCTCAGTGGCACAGAGGAGGGAAGCATGTTTACCTATGGCTAGGGACCAGGGATTCCAGGTAAGGGGAAGGCAGCTGTGAGGACTCTGGGGCCCAAGAGCCCCTTGGTTGAGTGACCCAGAGGACAGGCCACCGTGGCTGTGGCCTGGTGAGAGAAGGGGACAAGAGGCAGGGCTCGGATCTACTGGGGACGTACAGGTGGGTCAAGGCGTTGAGTCTCATTCTGCGTTCAACAGCAACCTGAGAGGAAGCTGATCTGGAGCATCTTTAAGGAGTCACCCTGGCTGCTGTGAGGGGCGCGAACTGGAGAGAAGTGAGAGCAGAGGCCAGTCAGGACGCTGCCATGGCCGCTGATGGCACGATGCGGGCACCTACCCGCGGCACCCTGCGTCCGGCTACCTGCACTGGGCTGGTCGGTCAGCCCCCTTCCCTCTGACTGCTCCAAGCTGTGAGTTAGATCCCCCGAGAAACTAGCTCAGAATCCCTCCCCAGTGGAAGGAGGCACTGAACCACAGCTTCGAGGGGCAAGAAGTCAGCAACGCAGGACGAGGATCTGCAGCTGTGCGAAGCTACTGCCGCTGACTCCTGGGTGACCTCCAGCAGCTCACATCTCCTTTCTGAGCCTCAACTTCCTCGTTTGTAAAATGGGGGCACAAGACTAATTAGAGTTTTAAAGCTGCATTCTACATTCTGACTTAGCTTCTGCCCTGACATGTATGTAAACTGCCACCCTCACAAAGGAAAAGCAGAACCGGCTTCAAATTCACTTTTTCTAGAGCCATTGGGGAGGTGAGGTTGCAAAACTACTGGCCCAAAATGTGAGGAGAGACAGGCACCTGCAGGGGTGGGGGAGGAAACTCAAACATCCAAGACCAATTTAAATGGTCTAACCATAGGTATAACTGGGATCCCAGGAGAGGTGGGAGAGAGAATAGGGCAGAAGAAAAGAAATCTTTGAAGCAATAAGTTCATGAATTTTGCATACTTAGTAACAGACATTAAACCACAGATTCACGAAGTTCAGAGAACGCCAAGCACAATAAATACTAAAGTAAAAAAAAAGCCCACAGCTAGGCACACTACACTCAAAGTGCTGAACACAAAACACAAAGAAAAAATCATGAAAGCAGCTAGAGGAAAAAGAAACGTTATATAGAGAAAACCACAGATAACAATTATAGCAAAAATCTTATCAGAAACCACACAAGCTGGGAGATAATTCAACAACATTTGTAAAGAGCTGAAAGAAAAAAGTCCAGCAAAAATATCTCTCAAACATGCAGCAGAAATACTGTCTCAGAATAACAGAAACTGAGGGAATTGATTTCCAGCAGACTGCGTACGAAAGGTTAAAAGTTCTTTCGGAAGATGGAGTGTGATATCACATTGGAACTGGGTCTACACAAAGAAATGAATGGTGAAAACCAGGAACAGAGGAAATTTTCTTAACCTCGTAAAGGTAAACTACAAAAAACCTCCCCAAGGAAAAAAAGCTAAAGCTAATATCATGTGGTGAAAGACTGAATGTTTTCTCCCTAAGACCTGAACAAGGCTAGTGTGTTTTCTGTCATACTCCTCTTCAACACTGTGATTTGAAGTCCTAGTCAGTGTAGTAAGACAGTAAAAGGAAATAAAAAGGATACAGATTGAAATGGAAGAAACGAAAGTCTTTATGTGTGAGTGTCTACATAGAAAATCCCAAAGAAACAAACAAACAAACTAAAAACTGTGAAGTGAACTTAATAGGTGAGTTTAGCAAGGCTGCAGCTCACAAGGCCAACACACAAAAATCTATTGCATTTCTATATACGAGGGGTTAAGCAATTAGAATTTGAAATTGAAAAAGAGCACTTACTAAAATAATAGCCAAAAATTATGGCCATGGGTATAAATCTAACCAAAAATATTCAGGATCTGTATGCTGTTATTTCATCAGCATAGCTTTCTAATCAGCACTGCTGAAAGAAATCAAAACAGAGAGAATATGGTGTTCATGCATTTAAGGACTTACTAAGAAGTTGATTCTCCCCAATTTGAGCTATAGAGTCAATGCAATTCTAATCAAAATCACAGCAAAATTGTTTATATTCATTAATCAGCTGACTCTAAAATTTTTATGAAAAAGCAAAGGATCTAGAATAGCCAAAACAATTTTGGAAGAGAAGGCAAAGCTGGAAGATCCATACTATCCTACTTTAAGACTTGGTATAAAACAACAGTCATGAAAACAGATTGGTATCGATGAAACGATAGGCACATAGATGAATGGAACAGAACACAGAGCCCCAGACAGAGAGAGCATGAAAAGATGCTCAACATTATTAGTCACAAAAGGACTGAAAATTAAAACCACAAGCAGACACCACTGCACATCTATTAATTAGAATAGCTCTTTTTAGAGCACTTTGGGAGGCTGAGGGGGAGGATCACTTGAACCCAGGAGTTTGAGGCTGCAGTTAATTATGATGATGCCACTGCACTCTGGCCTGGGTGACAGAGAGAGACCCTGTCTCAAAAAAAAAAAAAAAAAGCTTATTTAAAAAAATTGACAATATCGAGTGCTGACAGGGATATAGAGTGACTCAAACTCTCATATAATATTGGTGGGTATGCAAAATGGTACAGCCGCTTTGAAAAATTTGACAATTTATCATAAAATTAAACATATGGCCGAGTGAATCCACTCCTAGATATTTACTAAAGTGAATTGAAAATTTATGTTGACACAAAAACCAGTATGTAACATTTTTATAGAGGTTCTATTCAGAATCTTCAAAAACTGAAAACAACTCAGATGCTCTTCAAGAGTTGATGGATAAACAAACTGTGATGCGTCCAAACAACACAATAACAAGGGATCACACAGTGACTCAGAAGAATTGTAAATACATTTTGCTAAGTGAAAGAAGCAAACTCAAAGAGCTGTGCATTGTATAATCCCATTTACAGGGGGATTTTTTAAAGTTCATGGAAAATGCGTATTACAAAAAACTATGTGGAGCTCAAATTTTTTTTGCACCAAAATAAACCTGTACTAACTTGTTATAACATGTCTGAGCAGGATCTAGTTTGAGGCCCTAAGAAGGATCAGAGATCAGTTTGACAAGAGCCCCTACCAGAGCAGCATGAATTCTGCTAAAATTGAAGCAAGAACAAACATTAAATTTATGGTGAAGCTTGGGTAGAAGAATGGTGCAATCACTGATGCTTTACAAAAAGTTTATGCATAAAACACCCCCCAAAAATAAGTAGTTTACAAATGTTCCTCATTGTAAGAAGGGACAAGTCAATGTTGAAGATGAAGCCTCCAGCAGCAGACCACCACATCAATTTGGGAGGACAAATCTATCTTGTTTGTGCCGTAGTTGAAGAGGACCAATGATTAACAGCACAAACAATAGCCAACACCAAGGACATCTCAACTGCTTCAGCTCACACAATTCTGACTGCAAAATTAAAGTTGAGCAAACTTGCCACTCAATGGATGCCAAACTGTTGTGCCCAGATCAGCTGCAGACAAGAGCAGAGCTTTTAATGGAAATTTTAAATCAGTAGGATTAAGATCTTGAACCATTTATTTGAAATACTGTAGGAGGAGACGAGACATGGCTTCACCAGTGCAATCCTGAGGACAAAGCACAACCAAAGCAGTGGCTACAAGAGGTGGGCGTGGCCCAGCCACAGCCAAAGTGGACCCGTCAAAAGCAAAGGTCATGGCAACAGTTTTTTGGGATGTTCAAGGCATTTTGCTTGTTGACTTTCTGGAGGACCAAAGGATGAAAATATCTGCTTATTATAAGAGAATTTTGAGAAAGTCGGCCAAAGCTTTAGCAGAAAAGTGCCCACGAAAACTTCACCAGAGAGCCTTCCCCACCACAGCAGTGCTCCTGCTCCTGCCTCTCAGCAAACTGGGCAATTTTGTGAGCGTTTCAACGGGAAATCATCAGGCATTCACCTTACAGTCCTGATTTGGCTACTTCTGATTTCTTTTTGTTTTCTACTCTTAAAAAATCTGTAAAGGGCACCCATAAAAAGTCAAAAAGACTGCACTAACATGGTTAAATTCCCAGGACCCTCAGTTCTTTAGGGATGGTCTACATCTCTGGTATCTTGCTTACAAGTGTCTCGACTTGATGAAGCTTATGTTGAGAAACAAAGTTTATATTTTTATATTTATCTTTTCATTCCATTTTTCTACACACTTTTTGAAGTCCCCTCATATATAGCATTCCAGAAAAGGCAAGGCTATGGGGATGGTAACCAGAACGAGGACGTCCGAGGGCTGGGGACTGGAGGGGCTTGGCTGCTGAAGAACAGCACGAGGGGTTTCGGAAGTGGTGGAACTGCTCTGTGTATAAATACACCACCCCATGCATTTGTCACAATCTACTGGGCTACATACCAGTACTCCATACAAATTAAACACACCCACAGCAGAACACCGGGGAAAGCAAGATGGATACAGACTGTGACAAATGAATCCAGCTGTTTTACACATGAGCAATGTGACCGCACTGACGGGGGAAGGAAATAAAGGAACTGACCTACGTAGTTTGGGAGGTGATGTGTGGACTGTAAGGCCCAAGACAAAAAGAACTTTACACAAACACCGTAGTTTAATTGGTAAATTTCCCACAGAGGTATGGGTTAGTGATCTGAAACCACTTTACATGTATGCTAGGACTGAATAAATAACTAAATATATTGGGGATAATCCGAACCAGGTTTCTCACTGTCAGAGAAAGAAGTTACAAATAAAGGCTTAACGCTAGAACGAACCCCACGGTGCTGGATTGGAGTGGTGATAATAGTACGAACTCACATTTAATAGTATGTAGGGACCGTCCCTGGGCAAAATTGGCTTAAGCCCAGAGTCAGCGAAACTGGGCGTGCTCTCCTTGGCGCCAGAGGTCAATAGGCCCGGGCCTGGCCTGTTGACCAAACAGAACTATTCCTCATGACAGATAGCTTTATGACAGATAATGAAGCGCCTGGGGTCTTGCAAACAAGCCAAGGCGTCTCATTGTCCTGCATACGGTAATGAGATAAAGAAGTTAAGATGCAAGAAGTTAAGATGCAAACGTCTGCTTCCATTGAGCAATCGTCTGGAAGGAATGAAAATGTGTTTTCCTCAAGGCGCCCAAGGTGGTCATGTACCAGGAAGTAGCTGCCGGACATAGAAAAAGTATATAAATAAAATGACTGGTACAAATCGAGTACTGCAGTCTTGTATGTCTTGTGTGTGTCTGTGTGTTTCTTTCTGTGTCCAATCCCTGTTCTGCAATCCGGGCTGCGACAATAGTATATATACTTTTATACATGTGTACAATCCACGCACACATACGTTCACACACACATAAGTAGATACAAAAGTAAACATGAATCTGTGTGTATATTTTTATCTGCTTCCTACTGGGAGGGCCTAAAATCAGTGTTACCACAGTGGCTATGAACATACCTAGAACCCAAGTCTTGCTTTCTGAATAGCATCCTATAATGTAAGGACCCAGGTTCCCCTTGAAGAAGCATTTCACACCAGGACTAGGTCAGGGATAATACAAGATAAGCCTGGAGCAGACTGTGGTGCCAAAAAGCAGGGCAGTGCTCAAGAAGAGAGAGAAAGGCTGGTTGCATGGCGAAGGGCACAGAGGCCAGCGGAAAGGGCTCCCAACAGCCAGAGATGGAACAGTGTGAGTAACAACATAATAACTGTGAGTTCGGATTACAACCCAAAGAGTGAAACAATTATCCAGAGGCCCATACTGATATGAATGAATTACTGAACACAGTAGTCCCCCATTATCTGGGGGGGGATACATTTAAGACCCCCCATGGCTGAAACCTTGGATAATACCGAACTCTGTATGCACTATGATTTTTCCTAGACATACACACTTATGATAAAGTTTAATTTATAATTAGGCATAATAAGAAATTAACAAAATAACTAATGATAAAATAAAACAATTATAACAATACATTGTAATAAGTTATGTGAATGTGGTCCCTCTCTCAAAGTATCTCGTACTGTATTCGTCTATTTTCGGACCATGGTTGACTGTGGGTAACTGAAACCGCAGAAAGAAAACTGCAGATAAGGGGGCTACTGTAAATACCAAATTGGGGGAGAATAGAAAAGTCTTCCTTACAGAAGAATTGCAATTAGTAAATATTGATGGAGAGGAAACAGAATCACCATGAGAAGTCCACAGCTCAGCTGCTGCAGGAAAGATGTCCTGATAAATGCTAAAATTACGTACAAAGAGTAATTGAAAGGTTCACACTCTGACCAAGTAATCTAACTTGAGAGATTCCAACTTAAGAAAGATTACGCAATGCGATGTATTCATTGAAGTGTTAGTTGCCCAAAACGTGGGGTGGGAGTTGGGGTGGATAAACAACTTGTGCTCAACAACAGGAAAATGATTAAGCCAGGGGTGGGGAAGCTTTTCATGTTGGAAGGCCACATTAATTTAGCTGTAATCAAATAAGGCTGCTTTCAAGAAACTTCAATTAGATATACTTAAAAATGTACATTATTTTGTAAAAATCTTACTACTATGTACTTAACAATCTCAAGAAATGAAAACTATTTGTTAATTTTAAAGTTAGCTAACCTTTTAATGACTTTTTTGTGTCATGATTTTTTGTTGGAAAGCATTTGAATGTTTGGCTGCAGTGTGGAGGTCCACGGTTTCAGTTGATCCTTTAGATGGGTATCAGTCATTTGTGACCTTCAGGGAGTCTTGATTTGGGTTAGGTAGGAGAATGTAGATTCACAGCAATAAGTGGTTGGAAAGCAAGAAAGCAGTTTTTGGGCATGTTGCTGAAGGAATGGGTATTCTACTGCATTTTTCCACATTTCAATTGGATCTTTCTTAGCATCAAACGATTTTAAAATGTCATCTACTGAGAGCTCAATCGATTCCATTAGTAGTTCTTTAGGTGCCTTGGTGACATCAGTTAGGTGAGGCTGAAATGCCAGTTTGAGTGAAATGTCATAATTATCAAAGTCACTGAACCTTTCATCATATTCTCCAATTAATAGGTCTATAATAGCCATGTATTCTTCAATTAATTCGCGTATATCATCCTGCTCATCAATGACCTTTGCTAACTGGGGAAAATGTTTATCCGAAATTTCCTTTCGAAGAAGTATTTTGAAAAAAGATAGCTTTTCTCAAAATGCTTGGATTTTTTGCCAGGTATGATATATACACTTAGTTTTACCTTGCAAAGGGATATTAAAGTCGTTTTGATTTGACATGATTATTACACGGAAATGCTGCATTCGTATAGAAATATTCTTTCAATAATTCACACTGCTGATTCTGTTCTTCATAAAATTTAACTATACATTCTCACAGAGATAAAATTTTGGCTATTACCTGTCCCTGAAATAGCCAATGCACTTTAGAATGATATGGCAAATCCACCCTGAATACCTCATTGTTCAACTTTAGCATGCTACAAAACCAATACTACCATGTTGCATTTGCACAAATATGGTTAACAATACTTATAACTTGTTGAAAAGTGTCACTTAAAATAGTAGCATTAGCACAGAGATTTTGCTGACGCAACATACAGGGAAAAGAAATGAGAGTACCTGGCTCTGTTAATACCTTTTTTTAAAAATCTGTACAATAAACCCTTCACCTTTTCCTGTCATGGAAGGTGCACCGTCTATGCATACACTCACTAAATTTATGAAATAATGTCCAAGTTCACAACATGTATCTTGAAAGTTGTTGAAGATATCTATTCCCCATGTTCTGTTTGCAAGAGTGCCCAAAGTGAGTTACTCTTTATACCAAAGAAAATCTGTTATGGCCCAAATGAAGTATAAAACCTGCCCCAAGGCAGCACTATCAGTTGATTCATCCAAAGCCATTCAATGATACATATTTTCCTTCTGAAGTAGTGCATGAGTTGTTCTGTTTAGTTCAAGCCCAACTCATGCTGCTGCTCAGTTATGGTTCTCCTTGAAGGAGGAAGTTGTTTCTACTGTAAAATGTTATCAGGGGCTAAACATCCTGCAATTTTGACAATCCATTCTTTCACAATTTCTACATCACTGAATAGCTTCCCTTTTTTCCCGAGTACATAAGCTACTTTATAAGTGGCTTCAGTGCCATTATTTCTAGGTTTTATTACTGCTTGAAAGACTTGTTTTCGCTTTTGCTTTTTACCTTTTAATTTCTGCAATAGAACCTTTCACACCTCTCCCTCTAATTTAAAATATTTGTGGTCCTTATGAGTGCTATAATCCTGAGGGGCATCAAATTTCTTTAATGTTGATATTGCAGTATCACAAAGCAAGCAAATCATCTTATCTTTAGCAGAAACAAGATAATATTGCAATTCCCAATCCTCATTAAAAAATCTGTTTTCTTCCTTCAGCACTCTCTTGGGCTTCTTTGATGTGATGGGCTGTTAGGCAGACAGAATTAAAAAATACTGCTGTGCTGTGAAACTATTCAGAAATTCCACTTCAAACGGAAACACAGTGCACCGTTATCAAAAGCTGGTAACAGACTGGCATACTTGACCCCTATAAACTCTCCCCAACCAGCCTTGTGCGGTAGTGGCGCCAGTCAGGCTGGGGAAGTTAGAACTAACTCATGAGCATAGCAGCCATCAATTTAGCCCTTGTGGCTTACTAATGTTCTCACTGTGCCAGTCAATCTGGGAGGATTATTTCATCAAAACTTATTTTATTCTTTTTTTTATTATTTGTGCATATTATGGGGGTATAAATGTTTAGGTTACGCTGCCCTTGCCCCCCCACCCCAGTCAGAGCTTCAAGCGTGTCCATCCCGCAGATGGTGTGCATCGCACTCATTATGTATGTATATACCCATCCTCTCCTCCCCCCTCCCAACTGCCTGATGCCCAATAAATGTTACTCCTATATGTGCACTTAGGTATTGATCAGTGAAACCAATTTGGTGGTGAGTACATGTGGTGCTTATTTTTCCATTCTTGGGATACTTCACTTAGTAGAATAGGTTCCAGCTCTATCCAGGAAAATACAAGAGGTGCTATATCACCATTGTTTCTTATAGCTGAATAGTACTCCATGGTATACATATACCACATTTTATTAATCCACTCATGTATTGATGGGCACTTGGGTTGTTTCCACATCTTTGCAATTGTGAATTGTGCCGCTATAAACATTAGAGTGCAGATGTCTATTTTATAGAATGTCTTTTGTTCTTTTGGGTAGATGCCCAGTAATGGGATTGCCGGATCAAATGGTAGATCTACTTGTATCTCTTTAGGGTATCTCCATATTGCTTTCCACAGAGGTTGCACTAGTTTGCAGTCCCACCAGCAGTGTACGAGTGTTCCTATCTCTCTGCATCCACACCAACATTTATTATTTTGGGACTTTTTGATAAAGACCAGTCTCACTAGAGATAAGTGATTTCTCATTGTGGTTTTGATTTGCATTTCCCTGATGATTAGAGATGACAAGCATTTTTTCATATGTTTTTTGTCCACTATTCTGTCTTCTTTTGAAAAGTTTCTGTTCATGTCCTTTGCCCACTTTTTGATAGGGTTGTTTGATTTTTTTCTTGCTGATTTTCCTGAGTTCTAAATAGGTTCTAGTTATCAGCCGTTTATCAGATGTGTAGCATGTGAAAATTTTCTCCCATTCTGTAGGTTGTCTGTTTGCTCTTGTGACAGTTTCTTTGGCTATGTGGAAACTTTTTAATTTGATCAGGTCCTATTTATTTATTTTGGTTGTTGCTGTGATTGCCTTTGAGGTCTTCTTCATAAATTCTTTGCCTAGGCCAATGTCTAGAAGAGTATTTCCAACTTCTTCCTCTAGAATTCTAATAGTTTTACACCTTAGGTTTAAGTCTGTTACCCAGCGTGAGTTGATTTTTGTGAGAGGTGAGAGGTGTGGATCCTGATTCAATCTTCTACATGTGGCTATCCAGTTTTCCCAGCACCATTTATTGAATAAGGATTCTTTTCCCCAGTGTATGTTTTTGTCTGCTTTGTCAAAGATTAGATGGCTATATGAGGATGGTTTTATATCTGAGTTCTCAGTTCTGTTCCACTGGTCAATGTCCCTGTTCTTGTGCCAGTACCAAGCTGTTTTCATTACTATAGCCTTGTAGTATAGTTTGAAATCTGGTAAATTGATACCTCTCATTTTGGTTTTATTGTCTAGGATTGCTTTTGCTATACAGGTTCTTCTCTGGTTCCATACAAAGCGTAAAATTATTTTTTGTATATCTGTGAAAAATGATGTGGGTATTTTAATAAGGACTGCATTGAATCTGTAGATCATTTTGGGTAGTATAGACATTTTAACAATGTTGATTCTGCCAACCCACAAGCATCATATGGTTTTCCACCTGTTTACATCCTCTACTATTTCCTTCCTCAGTGTTTCATAGTTCTCCCTGTAGAGGTTCTTTACCTCCTTAACTAAAGATATTCCTAGGTACTTTATTTTCTTTGTTGCTATTGTGAAGGGGATTGAATCTTTGATCTGCTTCTCGGTATGACTGTTATTGGCGTATATGAAAGCCTCTGATTTGTGTGTATTGATTTTGTATCCTGAGACTTTACTGAATTGATTTATCAATTCCAGGAGTCTCTTGGTTGAATCCTTGGGGTTTTCTAGATATAATATCATATCATCAGCAAAGAGTGAGAGTTTGATCTCTTCTGCCCCCATTTGGATGCCCTTAATTCTGTTCTCTTGCCTGATTGCTGTGGCCAGGACTTTCAGCACTATGTTGAACAGAAGTGGAGATAATGGGCAACCTTACCTGGTTCCAGTTCTAAGTGGGAATGCTTTCAATTTTTCCTCATTCAGTATGATGTTGGCTGTGGGTTTGTCATAAATGGCTTGTATCATTTTTACGTAAGCCCCGTCTATGCCTATTTTGTTAAACGTTCTTATCATAAAAGGATGTTAAATTTTGTCAAATGCTTTTTCTGAATCTATTGAGAGGATCATATGGTCTTTGTTTTTGCTTCTATTTATCTGGTGAATTACATTTATAGATTTGCGTATGTTGAACCATCCCTGCATCTCTGGGATTAAGCCCACTTGGTCGTGATGGATTATTTTCTTGATAAGCACCTGGATTCGGTTTGCTAGGATTTTGCTGAGAAGTTTTGCATCTATATTTATAAGGGATAGTGATCTGTAGTTTTCTTTTTTTGTTGCATCCTTTCCTGGTTTTGGTATCAGGGTTATGTTGGCTTCATAGAATGTGTTGGGGAGGATTCCATCTTTCTTGATGTTGTGGAATAATTTCTGCAGGATAGATACCAGTTCTTCTTTGTAGGTGTGGTAAAATTTGGGTGTAAAACCATCTGGTCTGGGACTTTTCTTTTTAGGAAGGATTTTTATTGCTGTTTCAATTTCAGTACTTGATATTTGTCTATTCAGGAATTCTATTTCTTTCTGGTTGAGCCTAGAGAGGCTGTGTGTTTCTAAAAATTTGTCCATTTCCTCCACATTTTCTGGTTTGTGTGCATAAAGGTTTTTGTAGTATTCATAGATTATATCTTGTATCTCTGTGGCATCAGTTATTAATTCTCCTTTTTTCTTCCCGTTGGAGCTTATTAGAGATTTTTCTTTTCTGCTTTTCCTTAGTCTAGGCAAAGGCATGTCAATTTTGTTTATTTTTTCAAAGAACCAACTTTTTGTTTTATTAATCTTCTGTATAGTTTTCTTGTTGTCAATTTCATTTAGTTCTGATTTGATCTTATTCATTTCACTTCTTCTTCTGGTTTGGGGTCAATCTGTTCTTCTTTTTCCAGCTCTTTGAGTCAATTCATTAGGTTATCTATTTGTGATCTTTCTGACTTTTGGATATAGGCATTTATGGAAATAAACTTTCCTTTCAGGAATGCTTTAGCTGTGTCCCACAGATTTTGGTAACTTGTGTCTCCTTTGTCATTTAGTTCAAAGAATCTTTTGATTTCCATCTTGATTTCCTCATTTATGAAGTAATCTCTCAGCAGAAGTTTGTTTAGTTTCCACGACTTTGTGTAGAAATGAGAGTTTCTGTTAGGGTTGATTTCTACTTTTATTTCACCATGTTCTGAGAAGATACATGGTATGATTTCTATTTTTTTAAATTGTTTGAGACATGAGACATGGTTTGTCTCCTAGGATATGGTCTATCTTAGAGAATGTCCCATGAGCTGATAAGAAGAATGTATATTCAGTAGTTTTGGGGTAGAATGTTCTGTAAATGTCAGTCAGACCCATTTGTTCTAGAGTTCTGTTTAAGTCCATTATTTCTTTGTTAATTTTCTGTTTGGAGGATCTGTCCTGTGCTGTCAGTGGGGTGCTGAAGTCCCCGGAAATTATGGTGTTGCCGTTTATCAATTTTTTTAGATCAAGTAGAGTTTGCTTTATGAATCTGGGTGCACCTAAGTTGGGTGAGTATATATTTAGAATTGTTATGTCTTCTTGTTGAACTGTACCCTTCACCATTATATAGTGACCCTCTTTGTCTTTCATTAGTTTTGTTGATTTAAAAACTAAGTTATCTGAAATCAAAACCACCACACCAGCCTTCTTTTGGCTTCTGTTTGCTTGAAATATTCATTTCCACCCCTTTACTTCGAATCTAAATGCATCCTTGCAGGTTAGATGTGTTTCCTGAAGACAGCAGATACTTGGCTTGTATTTTTTTACCCATTTGGTCAGCCTATGTCTCTTCAGTGGGGAGTTCAAGCCATTCACATTTATTGAGAGAATTGATAGATGGGGCAAATCTCTGTTCATCCTATTAGGTTGAACTTTGTTGTTTTGTTTTCTCTCTTGAGCCATTGTGGTATCTGGCCTTTGATCTTTAGCTTTTGAGTGGTTTTAAATTCGTGACTTTTTCTTGTGCTGATCCGTGTGTAACTCTGTTTTAAGTACATCTTAGAGGGCTGGTCTTGTCTTGGTCAATTCCCTCAGTCTTTGCTTATCTGAGAATGTCTTTATTTCTCCTTCATATACAAAACTAAGTTTTGTAGGGTACAAGATTCTAGGCTGAGCATTATTCTTTTTCAGAAGAGTGAGAATGGGGACCCAGTCTCTTCCTGCTTGTAAAGTTTCTGTTGAGAAGTCTGGCATTATTCAGATGGGGTTTCCTTTGTATGTTACTTGTTTCTTTCACCTTATAGCTCATAGAAAGGCCTCTTCAGTGGACATTTTGGTGAGTCTGATGACTGCATGTCGTGGTGTCTTCCTGTTTTCATTGAATTTCCCAGGGGTCCTTTCAGCTTCTTGTACCTGGATATCTAGATTTTTAGCAAGGCCTGGGATATTTTCCTCTATTATGTCTTCAAATAGCTTATCCAACCCTTGCGTGTTTTCTTCTTCACCCTCAGGGATGCTCATAACTCTCACATTAGGCTTCTTCACATAATCCCACATTTCTTGTAGGCTTTGCTCTTTTCTCTTATTTCTCTGCTCTATCTCTGTGACTGACTTATTTAATTGGAAGATGTTATCTCGATTCCTGAGATTCTTTCTTCTGTTTGATCTACGCTGTTCTTGAGGCTTTCCACTGTGTTTTGTAGTTCCTTGAATAAATTCTTCATTTCCAGGAATTCAGTTTGATTTTTCTTTAATATTTCAATTTCTTTAGTGAATTTTTCTTCCACATCCTGGATTTTTTTTTGTAGTTTCTTTGTGTTGATTATCCACTTTTTCTTGCATATCATTGAGTTTTCTTACAATCCATGTTCAAAATTCTTCTTCTGCCATTTTAGTGTTCTGAGTTTGGTTAATGTCCATTGCTAGAGAGCTGGCGTTCCTCTTTGGGGGTGTGTTTTCCATTTGATTCTTCATACTTCCAGAGTTCTTTCGCTGATTCCTTCAAATCTGGATCAGCTTTTGCTTCTTACCTTTAGATTTTTGTTTGGATAATGACACACCCTGTTTAGTCTCTGAGCCAGTAGGTGGTGTTTGTGGGTGAGATTCAACCACACCCTTTATGATGAGTCAGTAGATGCAGTAAAGGGCGTGCGGAATTACCTCCCTGTCAGTAGATGGCGCTTGCTGGGAGGAGCAGGCTGACGTCTTATTTTTGTGTCCTGTAACCAGCTCTTGTTCCTCTGGAGAGGCACTCTTGTCCCTTGGGTGGTGGGTGGGGCCCTGGGACTTCCAGGTGTGGCCTTGGTCTCCACCTCAGCAAGGGGCAGGTGGGGAGTGAGGCTGGATGGGCTGGGTTGTGTGAGCCTGCCCTCAGGCTCCACAAATGCTGTTAGCAGGGGTAAACGTCTGTTCTCTGCTTCTGGGCAAAGCTGCCAAGAAGGAGCTGAAATGGCCTTACTCAGCTGAAAAAGTCTGTGTGTAGGGGGTGGGGCTATCTGAGACCTGCACTCTGGAGGAGGTCTTGCTCCTTTCCACCCTCCCCAATTCCGAGGTTTCTCCTGGGCCTCTGCCAGCAGGCAGGACCTCAGGCCAGAGGATCTTCCCTGGCTGTGATGTCGGCTGGGAGGTTCCCTGCTGAGGATTGCAGCCTGAGCTGGGCACACAGCCCTCCCATGGGATGAGGGTTGCCCCTCAAGCACGCTGATCTGCCCCTGAAAGCACACACACCTCAGTAGGCTCTTTCACAGATATCCCTTTTGTGCCTCTGGGCAGTGCAATCGTGACCTGGGTGTACGGGGTCTGGTCTGCAGGACTGTCTCCTGGGCCCTGGAGATCAATCCCTGACCCTGCCAGGGACAGGAGTGCTGGTCTCAAGTCACCCACGGGGTGCCCAAGCTGGATTGATGTCACTCCACCTCGGGATTTGCCCCATTCTCCTGGAGGCACCAAGCTAGCAGCACCTGGGAGGGCTGGCGGGTAGAGAGCTCGCAGTCTGAGTACCCCTCAGTCTGCTGTAGGGCCCCAAAGGGAAAGGTCCCATTCCCTGCAGATGCCTCCTGGGGGTGGCTAAATTATCTCTCTCGGCATCCGCAGGTAGGGAAGGGGGTGGGGAGAATGAAGCAATATGGCGCCTGCCGATGGGCTCAGGTCTGCAGTTGGGAGGTGTCCCAAGGGAGCTGGGAGCC
>NW_012148697.1:317540-350909 GCF_000956105.1 Propithecus coquereli | reverse complement strand
AAAATGTATTAATAAAAATAAAAGGATTTGTTCCATAAAATTTGGATTCAGTCAAAAGGCCACATTTAAGGACCTAGAAGGTCACATGTGGCCTTAAGACTGCAGGTTCCCCACCCCTCAATTAAGCAAATTAAGCTATATGCATTCAACGGAAAATTAAATATCATTAAAAACTTAATATATAAAGGCTATGTCACAGAAAAGAAAATATGTAATAATGAGGGATAGATAATTTTATGTATTCCATAACTAGAGAGCATTTACAAAGATATAAAAAAAACACTGAAATGAAATATACCAAAGAAAGAACAATATTTTTGTTATAGTCAAAATTGTTTCCTGTTTTTTTTGCCACTTAAATTGGCTGAATTATCCTTATAATTTTAAAATGTTTGGAAAAAATTGACTTCCTTTCATATACGTATAAATTGTAGGTAATTTTGTCAACAATTCCAACAGACCATCATTGGCTCCAGGGGAAAGGGCCATGTCAATCACTTCTTTGCAGTCCTTATAATGCCCAGTTGCAAGTCCTGATGTACTAAAGGATCTTCATATTTGCATACTGATTGACGATATTCATAGATGTAGCTGTCACATCAAGCAGGTACAGTGCTTGTTTCTTTTCAAGTGACAACTTTTATTTCACCAATGGAGAACGTGGACTCCCAGTCCCACCCGGCAGTAATGAGGCTCTCCTTCCTCTCCCAGAGAAGGTCAAAGGAGGCCTGCTAAGTCCCAAGAGTTAAATAAGGTCCAGAATACCATAACAGAATATAACAGAAAATTACTTGTCATACCAAAAAGCAGAAAAATCTCTACTTGAATGAGAGAAGACAGTCAACAGATGACAACACCAATGACCACAGAGATGTTAGCATTATCTGACAAGAATTTCAAAACAACTGTCATAAAAAAATGCCTCAGAGAACAATTACAGGCATGCTTGAAATAAATGAAGAAACTTAAAGACTCAGCAAAAATATTAATAAACAGAATATATAAAGAACAGCCAAATTGTAGAAATTGTAGAACTGAAATACTATATACAGTCCCTGAAATAAACACCTCAATGGATGGGTTCATAGAACAAAGGAAATAGTCAGAGAACTTCAAGATGGCACAACAGAAATTATGTGATCTGGACGTTAGAGAAGAGAGACTGAAAGAAAAATAAATGAACAAAGCCTCAAGGACCTCTGGGGCTATAGCAAAAGACAGAACATTCACGAAACACAGGTTTTCCTTATCCTCCTAAGTTTTTAAAATTGTGTTTGGCTCTTGAAGCAACAATTATGACACTGTCAGATGTGGTTCTCAATATGTTTAGAGAAAGTATTTATGATAACTGTATTATAAATGAAAGATGTTACAGGGACCCAAGGAGAAGTAGGGGTCTACATTTCACCCACGATGGTAAAATGTCAAGACAACAGACCACGGCAAGTACATGTGCAGGATTTGTGTGCCAAAAACTACAAAACTATTGGTCGCTTGGACTTTCTCTTTATCTCCTATATATACTGAACCAGGAACCAGAGAACTACAACCTGGAGCCACCACCAGAGAGAAAGAAAGGAACTAAAGAAGGGAGGGAGGTAGGGAGGGAGCAAAGCTTGCTCTCTGCTTCATTTGTACTCACAGAATTTTAATTGCAGGTGACCGAGTAATAAAACACAGAGGCTAATGCCATTGGAAGTAGATTTTTATTACTTACAATCTCTATGACACACCATGCCATGCAGGACCACATTGGGAAGCACTGGTATTGGTCAGGAGGCACAGGGGGAAACCGAGGCCAGAGCCTTTGCTGAGGTTTCCGAGAGAAAGGTAAGCACATAGGGTATGCACCTTAGGACTGGCTAGTGTGAGTAATTCTGGTGGGCTTTGGGGCATAGAGGCTGTCCCTGGTTGTCTTGTACCTGACCCTGGGCTGCTGTAGGGCCAGAGAACACTTCCCAGGGAACACGTGTGGCAGTTAGATAAGGAGGCTGATGTGGGCTGTGGACTCTGGACCACGGGAGAAAGGTAAATAAATTTGGCCGTCAGTTTGACTGTGTAATTAATGGATGCCAAACAGACAAATGCAGACTCTAAGAAAACATGGAACACTGTCTTTGGCCAAAGTTCCAGGAAAAGGAAATCCCAGCAAGGACTATTCATACCCAGTGGCAGTTGGCCTGACCAGTGGCAAAAACAGGTCCCAGGCAGGCCACAGCAGTGAGCGGCAGCAGCCAATCTGCTAATGGCACAACCCAGGCAGGCCAAGGCACCCCCCATAGCATGCCTCTGCCAGAGTAGGCAGACTCTCTGCCTGTACCAGCCCTGTCAGCCAGCCGGGGTCTCCCGGCCTCCACCCAGCAGCAGAGAGCAATCCAGGACTGGGATGTTCCAACCCTCCACCCAGCAGCAGAGAACCACTCAGACTCTGCAGCTCTGGGGCCTGTCCAGGGGCAGAAGGTGGTTCAGATAGGAGCTTCTCTCCCCAGTGCCAGTGGTAGAGAGAGGGTGGGGTCCCCACCCTGGGTGGTTGGAGAGCAGGCCAGGGAAGTGCTCTCTGCCCTGTGGGTCAGGATTCCCACCCTCACCCAACAAGCCAGGCCAGCCAGCCTTGGGAAGCCATCGCTAACCCTGCAGACAGCACCAACAGGGATCCGTTGGCCCAAGCAGAAGAATGAAGCCACCCAGGATAGCATTGCAAAGGTTCAGAAAACTAAATCGTCATTAGAATTGCAGCCAACAAAATAGGCTAGAACTACAAGCTAAGTCTAAATAGGGCAAATGCTTGCTAAAATAGAAGCTCTTAATAGGATTAAGAGTCTCTTAACATAATATCCAGAATGTCTAGAATAACACTGAAAATCTCATCACTCATCATGCCAAGAATCATCAAAATCACAACTGCAATGAGAAAAACCAATCAGTCAGGCCCAGCACCGAGAATAATGAGATGGAACGATCTGACAAAGGTGTTGCAGCAGCCACCATTAAACTGCTTCAACAAGTCATTATAAATATCCTTGAAACACACGGAAAAATATAAAACCTCAATAAAAAAGTTATAAAAAAGAAGGAAATAGAACTCACAGAATTGAAAAGTGTAATGACCGTGACAAAACTGAATGGACGGCCTCAACAGCAGAAAAGAGGGCACAGAAGACAGAGTCAGGACCTTGAGGACCGTCGATGGATTTCTGGATACCAGAGAAAACGGACTGAAAAAATGATCATGTCCCTCAGGGATATTTGTGCCACTGAATCCCTGGAAGGACAGGAGAGAAAGGGATGGACAGAAAGGACTATTCAACAAACAGTGGCTGAATACTCCCCACATTTAGCAAAAGGCATAACCTGCAGATTTGAAAAGCTGAATGAACCCTAAGTACTATAAACTCAAAGAAGTCCATACCAAAATGCATCATAATTAAGCTTCTGAAAATTAAAAACAAAGAAAAAAAATCTTAAAAGCAACCAGAGAGAAACAAAGCATCACCTGCAGAGGAAAACCAACTTGAATGATAGAAGAAAGCGGCACGTTTTGCTAGTGTTGGGAAAAGAACGTTCAGCTGTGAAATCAATGTCCAGAGAAACTAATCTTTGGTAATGAGAGGAATCAATGTAACCTCAGATGAAGAAAAATTAAGCGGATCTGTTATGAGCAGACCTACTCTTAAAGAATGTCTAATGGAAACGCCCAGCAGGAAGAAAATCGTTGCAGAAGAAGACTTGGAACTTCTGAAGGAAAGAACAACACAGAACAGGTAAAAATAGAGGTGAGTATAACAGACTGTCCTTCTCATCACACGTTTCTTAAAGCACATTTGTGATTAAACAAAAATAACATCATCTGTTATGGTATGCAAGCTATATAGAGGAAAGACTTGAAACAATTATATTTGAAAAGAGAGGATGATAAAGGGACCTAAATGGAAACAAGCTTTCAATACTCCAGTAGAAGTGGTAAAACGTCTATACCAGTAGGAGGTCGTTAGTTACGTGTACATATTGTAATATGAAGAACAACCACTGAGAAAACTATATAAGGATATATATTCTCAAAACCAGTATAAATAAAATAAAATTAAATCCTACAAAATATTCAAGTAATCCCTAGGAAGGCAAGAAAAGAGAAATAGAGGAACAAACAAATAAACAAAATACCAGAGGAAACAAATAGAAAACAAATAATAAAGTAGCAGGCTTAAGTCCTAACATATCAATAACAGTTTTAAATGGAAGTAATCTAAATGCACCATTAAAAGATAGACTTGCATGGTGGATCAAAAAATATGATCCAACATTACGCTGTCTAGGGAAAAACTCACTTCAAACACAACAGGATAGGTAGGTTAAAAGTAAAAGGATGGAAAAAGATATATCATGTTAACATTAATTTTTTAAAAAATAGCAGGAGTGTCTTATTACTTTGAGGCAAAATAAACTTCAGGGGAAAAAAAAAAGTTACCAGGGGCAAAGAATGAAATTTAATAACGAGAAAGGAATCAGTTTGACAGGAGGACCTAACAATCTTAAATATGTGAGCACCAAAGAACCAAGCTTCAATCTACATGAAACAAAAATGGATAGAGCTTAAAAAAGAAATAGAAAAATCCACAATTATAGTTGTGAACAACATATCCTATCAGCAATTGATAGGACTACTAGACAGAATATCAGTATTAATAAAAATGTGAAACAACTGAACAACATAATCAACCAACCAGATCTAATTGACATTTACAGAGCAGTCCACCTCAAATCAGCAGAATATACATTATTTTTCAAATGTCCATGGAACATTCACCAAAATAGACCTTCTCTGGGATCACAAAACAAACCTCACCAAATTTAAAACAATTGATATCCTATAGAGTATGTTCCCTGACATACTCAAATATAGTTAGAAATCAACAACAGAAAACAACAAGAAAATGTTCTAACAGTTGGAAATTAAACAACACATTTCCATACATAAAAGAGGGAGTCTCCATAAAAGTTAAAAAAATACACAGAACTGAATTAAAATTAAAATGCAACATACGAAAAGCTAAAGCTGTGCTGAGAGGAAACCTTATAGCTCTAGATTAGACAAGAGGAAAAGTCTCAAATCTATAATCTAAGTTCCCACCTTAATAAAATGGAAAAATTAGAGCAAAATAAACTCAAAACAAGCAGAAGGGAATAATAAATATGAAAACAGAAATTAATAAAATTAGAAATAGGACAATAATGGAGAAATTCAATGAAACAAACAAAAAAACCCAATTCAATTGGTTCTTGAAAAAAACGGATTGATTAACCTCTACCAAGAACAACAAAGATAAAAAGAGAGACAATACACATACACAAAAATTTCCAGAGTGAAATAGAAGATATCATGATCACTCAATTATTAAAGGGATAATAAGGGAATACTACAAACAATACTATGTTCATAAATTCAACAACATAGAACAAATGGATCAATTCCTAAAAAACACACACATACACAAATCACCAAAACACAACTGAGATGAAATAGATACACTGAACAGTCCTTTAACCATTAAGGAAAATTTCCATATAAGCTCCTGAGAAAGATCTTTAGGCCCAGACAGTTTCACTGGAGAATTGACCAAATATTTAAAGAAGAACTAGCAACAATTTTATACAATAGCTTCCAGAAAAAGGAAGAGAAGGGAACACTTCCCAAATCTTTTTATGAAACCAATATTACCTTGTTACCAACCCAGACAGGGAAAGTATAAGAAAGAAAAGAAAAGAAAGAAAAAAAGAAAAGAAAAGAAAAGAAAAAGGAAAAGGAAAAGAAAAGAAAACTAAAGACTAATACCTCATAAACTTAGACACAAAAGTCCTTAACAAAATCTTGGCTAGTAGAGTTCAGCAATATGTAGAAAGAATTACATATCATGACCAAGCAGGTCATGCATTCCGGGTATGCAAGGCAGGTTCAACATTTGAAAATCAGTCAACATAATGCAACATATTAACAAGCTAAGAGAACAAAGTCATATGATTATGTCAATTGACGGAGAAAAAGCGTCTGACAAAATCCAACACCGGTCCACGATAAAAACTCTCAGCAAGATGGAATAGCAGCATTACTTCAACCTGACGTCACCTAGCGAGGTCTGCCAGGGGTGAGGGAAGAAGGAATTATCCATCCCTCGCCCCAGGCCTTACCCAGTTAAAACAATACACCAAAGAGGGGAATATATGGCTTATGTGGGTTACACTGACACTTTGTTGAAAATTTCTTGAAAATCTGTTTTTGTAACACTGCAGAGGCTGTTTTCCATTTCTCCCCAGGCCCACCTTGCTAAGCACACGCTCCAGCAGGCTCAGTGGGAAGAAGGAGAAGAACCCGCGGCTCCGCCCCGGCCCCCGCTGCCCCGCGCTGCCCTGCATTTCCCCAGGGCCTCTCCCCCTCCCCACAAGGCCCCTGCAGCCCTCTGCTCCGCCCAGTCCCCGCGGCACCCCTCCCTCCTCCTGCGAGGCTGCAGAGCCGGCGGCAGGCGCACCTTCCCGGCTGGTGTCCGCGCCTTTCTGTTCCCCGGCAGCCTCGCTCGCCCCTTTCTCCCTCCTGGTCCAGCTTTAGTCCTGCGCCCTTCTTCCCACCTGCGTTCCAGGTCACATCCTCCCGACCCCAGCCACTGTCCTATCTTTTCTGTGCATTCACCTTTGCGCTGGCTTCTTCCCAATAGCACGTGAACATAATCTGCACTCTCTCATTTAGAATAAAGCTCCCCTTCCAACTTCCTTGGCCTCGGTTCCCTCCGCCAGCACCCTCACCCCACACACATTCTCTCACTCACTGCACCGACTCGCCGCACCTCCCTGCCAGGAACCACTCCGCACTAGGTCACTAGGGACCTCACCACCGCGAATCCAATGAATGCCTTTGGTCCTGGTCCCACCTGGCCTCTCAAAAGCACTTGACTTCGCCTTCTGCCCTAGAGCCCTCTTTGGCTTCCGGTTTGTCTTCCGCCCCGCCCCCGCCCGAGTGCTGCTGTGTGGGTGCTCTGGGCTTCCCACGCAGTCGGCCCTGGAGGCTGACCTCCGCCACGCTGATGATCCCGAGCCTCCCTGGTCCTCTGGAGCTCCCTGCAGGGCGTCGCCACGCAGCACGTCTCGGCCAGTGGCGTTGTGTTATTAGCACACCTAGCCTGAGCTCGCCTGCGCTGGTCTCTCCTTCAGCCTCACTGCACGCAGCCTCGGCACCAGCGGCCTGCGAGTCCCTCGCAACCCCGGTCCCGAGTCCAGTCACGCCCCCCTCTCTGCACCCCTCCTCGGCTTGGTCACCACACCAGCCTGTAAGCACGTGCCACCCCTCCAGCCACGAACTGTCGCGTTTCCCAAAATGAGACTCTGAGCACGTCACGCCCTCCCTGTGCCTCTGGAGGCCCCACTTGTCACTCGCAGCCCCAGACTGGAACCCGCAGGCCGGCGGCCCTGACCACGCACAGCAGATGCGACGCTCTTCCTTCTGCCGGCTGCGCCTCCGGTCCGCGCGGCCTTTCAGCCTCCGCTTAGCAGCTCCTCCTCGGGGAAGCTGCCTGTGCTAGGGTTTGGATATCCGTCCCCTCCGGAAGTCGAAAGTCGGGTGGAAACCGAATCCCCAAGGTGGCTGTACTGAGAGACGGGGCCTTTCAAGAGCGCTCTGCTCTGCTAACGGCTTAATGCGTTCCCGGATGGACGCGGTAAGGGGTTGTCACGGCAGTAGCGCCGGCGGCTGTGTGCGAAGAGGAAGAGAGACCTGAGCGAGCACACCCAGCCCTCGCCACGAGGTGCCTGCGCCCCTCAGGACTCTGCAGAATCCGCGCCAGCAAGAAGGCCCTCACCAGATGGGGTCCTGGACCCTGGACTTCTCAGCTCCCAGAACTGTAAAAAATAAATCGCTTTTCTTTAGAAATTACCCAATTTCAGGTGCCCTGTTATAAGCAACAGAAAATGGGCTCAGACACCCTGCTTCAGTTCCCGAGACCTGAGCGCCCCCGGTGCTATGTCCTCTTCGTGGCATTCCCAGGCTGCAGGGAATGGCCGCCCGTTGCCAGTTCTCATTCCCCCATGAGACGGAAGGCAAGGGCAGTGTGGTGGGCGGGACGTTGGCCTCCATGACCTTCACCCCCTGCCGTTATGCCCAGGTATTATGTTATGTTATGAGGCAAAAAGGACTTTGCAAATGTCATTAATGTCATTAATCAGTTGACCTTAAAATAAAAAGATTACCCTAGATTTCCTGGGTGGGCCCAACGTCATCACATGCTTAAAGGCAGGAGACGAAGGTAGGGAGCTGCGCAGAAGTGAGATTCCAAGGACGACAAAGCACTGACACTCATTGCTGGCCCTGAGCTGGAGGGGGCTGCATGCAAAACTGACGCTTTGACGGAGAATTCTGTGCATCGGAGAGAAGCTGGGAGTATGAGGTAAGTGCATCATTTGAGAGCGGGGTGGGGATCTTCCTGGGGCCCCCTCGTATCACACTGAACCCCTGGCCTGCTGCAGCCAGGCAGTCAAATGCTGTGTTCACAGCTGTGACTGGTCGTCCCGTCAGCTCCAGCCCCACCAGCCGTGTATGTGAGCTGCAGGGCCCTTTCCGGCGCTCGCAGCTTGGTGCCAAGGAAGGAGCAGGCTCAGTCTGCAGCTTCTCATCTGCCTGTTATCGTCCTGTTTCACACCCAGCACCCACTACCTTCTCCTCACCTGTCCCGGGACCCTTCCTCTCTCGGGACCCTGAGGTCTGCCCAGCCAGGGCGCTTATGTATTGCCCCTGAGAACCCAGGCCTTCCTTTTTCTCTCATCAAGTTGGCACCTAATCAGAGCTGCCACCTCAGGAAGCCCTCCCAGCCGCAGTGCACAACAATGGATTCCTGCCTCAGTTTACAACTTGCCATTCACCATCTTGTGTTGCAGCTCTGCTCCATGCCGGGCCCTGTGCCTGGCTCTAGGGACATGCAGACAGATGCAGGGTCAACTGGCATCTCCACTGCGGGTGCCCTCAACTTGGGGGAGTGATAGCACCTCTCATCCTGGTCCCACCTGTGGACAGCCCCTCCCCAGCCCAAGCTAAGCATTTGCAACGGTGTGTGCCCCAGTGTCAGCGACACCTGCGTCTGCCTTCACAGCCCGACACAACTCAGGAGACCTAGCAGCTCCCGCCCAGCTGGGGCTTAACCTGGGGCAAAATGATAACATCTTTATGCCCATGGCTTAGGGAGGAAATGTAGATAAAATGGAACCACTCTACAAGTGAAAAAATGCATTTCCCCTATTTATATATTTACACATTAGCATCAGCATGCACACCCATAACCCCGTGTCCTCGGGGCTCGTATAATATATCGTTCCAGCACATTCACCGTCTGGTTAATATAAGGTTCCCCTGATCTTCCCAGTTGCTCTATGTATTGTCATCGCCCCTAACGATGACGCAGTAGCATCACTATGCCTTAGAAAGATGAAAAGCCTTGTCATGAAGAGTCACCACCCAGCTGTGTGTCTGCAGGCAAGTACTTGAGCTGCCTGCAGCTCGCATTCCGTGCCCGTTGGGGGGACGCCCTGCCACACGGGCACGCGGATTAGCAGGCATGAAGTGCCCAGCAAACAGGGGTCATTCAACATATACTGGATCTTTTCTCTTTTCTTTTCTTTCTTTCTTTTTTTTTTTTTTTTTAGAGACAGGGTGTCACTCACGCAGGCTGGAGTGCAGTAGCGTGATCATAGCTCACTGCAACCTCAAACTCCTGGGTTTCCTCCTGCCTCGACCTCCTGAGTAGCTAGGACTACAGGTGTGCACCACCACACCTGGCTAATTCTTTTAATTTTTTGTAGAGACGGGGTCTCATTATGCTACCCAGGCTTGTCTCAAACTCCCAGGCTCAAATGATCCTCCTGCCTCAGACTCCCAAAGTGCTGGGATTATAGGCATGAGCCACTGCACCTGGTCCTCTTTTATTTTCAAACTAACAAACTGAAGCTAGGGAAAGGTTCAGTGCCTTGGCGGGGTGGTCAGAGCCCAAATCCATACCTTCTGCCTCATGTCCAGTGCCTGCCACGCAGCTCCACATTAACCCTGGTGTCCCGCCAGGCCCCACGCGCCCACCCTGGAAGCCAGCCCTCTGTCTGTGTTGATAGAGTGGTGCTCACTTCTGGCTGGCTACAATGTGCATGAGAAACACCTGCGAATCATCTCCACTCCCCACAAGCACAGGGTCTGCCCCAGGTGGATGGATGCCTTTGAGACCCCAGAACCCACAGTCCCACCACCGTGGGCCGTCGAGCAGGCACCGACATTCGCAGACTTGCAGCCAATAGCTCCAGCCCACCTCAGACGTGGCAACTCACTTACCCAAATGCTGCTTGTCCTTTGTTTCGCAGGAGGAAAAGGCACATACCTTTTACTGAGTGTGCTGTTGGTTTAAAAACCAAAGCCATGGCCACCGACAGACCGGAAGTCTGCTGTGAGAGAAGTCTGGCAACCCCTGATCTAAATGTTCATAGCTAGACACTGATAAACATTCAGCAGACGAATATTGCTCAAATTTGTTTGTTTTAACTGTATTGCTACTTTAGTCATTTATTAATTTATTCCTGTAAGTATATTTGTGTCTCAGCTATGCGCCCAGAACACGGAATCATGCTTTCACCAAATATTTTCTGAGTCTTACCCTAGGCATGATAGTCACCAGGATGTATCAGACATAGGCCCTGCGCTCATGGAGACATAAATCTTAGTTCCACAAAACCTTCTTGTTCCATAATCAACGACTCTGCCTCTTTTCCGTGTGCATGTGTCACAGGGGTGGCTGCCAGGCAGAGCTCATCTCACAGCAAAGCCCCAGCAGGGACCGAATCCAAACTTCTCTCTGGCTCAGAAGTCTCAGTTTCTCAGAGCTTCCATTTCAAGCTGAAGGTCGATGGTAAAAAAGGATTAACAGACCCTGAGACAAATGTCTCAGTGTTCTTTTCTCTTTGAAAGACATAATATCATGTGGTCCTAAGGATTAAAGGAGATAATAAAGGGAAAGTGCCTGAAACTAAAATAAGTATGTTTATTATGTTTAAAGAAACAAAGGATAAGCTTAAGTATCTACAGGGAATAGTAAACTAGAAATTAATTCCTAGAAATTAAGACTATAATAAAAGGCTTACAAGGAGGCCTGGTGCAGAGGCTCATACTTGTAATCCTAGCACTCTGGGAGGCCGAGGTGGGAGGATCACTTGAGCTCCGGAGTTCAAGACCAGCCTGAGCAAGAGTGAGACCCCGTCTCTACTAAAAATAGAAAAATTAGCCGGGAGTCATGGCATGTGCAGCATGTGCACCTGTAGTCCCAGCTACCGGGGAGGCTGAGGCAGGAGGATAGCTTGAGCCCGGGAGTTTGAGGTTGCTGTGAGCTATGATGATGCCATTGCACTCTGCCCAGGGTTACAGAACAAGACTTTGTCTCAAAAAAAAAAAAAAAAGGCTTAAAAACTGAACAAATAGCTTTAACAGCAAATTAGACACAACTAAAGAGAAATTCAGTGAATGAGGCTAGGTTGAAAGAAATTTACAACATATAGCAGAGAGGTAAAATGATGGAAATTATGGAAGAGAGGTTAAGAGACATGAAGGATAAATAAGAAGGCATAACATTAGTTTAAACTGGAGCTCCAAAAGGAAAGGCAGATAAGATGGCAAAGACATAAGATTTGAAGTATTAAAGGCTGAGAATTCTATAGAACTGATAAATGACACCCACTCATACATTTAAGAAGTCCAACAAATGCCAAGCTGAATAAATAAAAAGGGAAATGTGCTCCTAGACAAATCAAATCAGTGAAACTGAAAACTCCAAAGAAAGGGTGGAGGTATTTTCAAAGCAGCCGGGGTTGGTGAGGGGATGATTACTTGTGAAGAGTTAGGCTGATAAGAGAGACTACAGAAGCCAGAAACAGTAGAATTATATCTTCAATATGCTGAAAGAAAACAGCCTCCAAACTAGAATGACATATTTCCAATGAAAACACCTTTCAATAATAAGTACAATTTAAGAAAACAAAAAGCTGAGTAAAGTCACTTGCAGTAGACTGTCACTAAGGCAAACCTCAAGGAGGAATTTCAGACAGAGGAGAGCATCCCGGACGGGAGGGAGAATGAACACAGCAAAGAGAGCAGCAAGTGAGTAAATAAAAACGCACATGGACTGTGTAAAATGACAACAATCACATCTACGAGTGTTGAAAAAGAAAACACAGAAGTAAAATATAGGACAGCAATAGAACAGAATTCAGTAAAGGTGTGAAGTTAAAATTATATCAATATTATCCATGAGGAAGATAAAGGAACTGATTCATTTTATCATTTGATAAGCTAAATATGCATATTGTAAAAGTCTTGGACAAATATTAAAAGAATAGAGACAGAATGTGTAATTTCTAAACAAGTAGAGGAAAGCATGATTACCAAATTCAAAGAACTGAAATCATTCAGAATAAGTTCTCTGATCCAATGCAGTTATAGCAGAAGGTCATCCCCATGTATTCAGAAATTAAGTAACATTTTACCATGACCAGGAGTGGAGAAGGAATATCAGTCAAAAGCAGATGATGTTTGGAACTGAATGGTTTAAAAAATACCACAAATGAATGCTCATGGGTTGCAGATGAAGCATTACTTAGGGAACAATTTGTCGTCTGAAAAACTAGAAAATAAAGCCCCAATGTTAAAAAGTTAAATGTCTTTTTTCAAGGAGTTAGAAGATGAATAGAAAAATAAAGCCAAACCAAGTGAAAGAAGGAATACAGCAAAGCTGTTGTTTGTGTGACATGTGGTCAAGCATTGTCTTGCAAGAGCATTGGCGGGTCTCTGTTGACCAATCTCAGCTGCTTAATTACAAACATCCTAATCATTTCATCCAATGGGTTGCAGTAGACATCCACTGTAATCGATTAACTAGGTCTCATGAAGCTGTAGTGGGTAATACCAGCTCTGGACCACCAAACAAACACCATTAGGTTTTTTTTTGATGAATATTTGGGTTTGGACTGTGTTTTGGCACTTCATCTTTATCCAACCATTGTGCTGAACACTTGCAATCATCAAAAAGAATCCATTCTTCATCACTTGTAACAATATGGTGTAGAAATGGTTCGCCTTTATGTCATGACAGCAAAGAAAGGGAAGCTTTGAGACAATTTCTCTTCTGCTGCTTGTTTAATTCACGTGGAACCCATCTATCCAGCTTCTTTACCTTGCCAATTTGTTTCAAATGGTCCAATTTTGTTGGAATAGTAACATTAAACCTTGCTGCTAATTCACACGTAGGTTAAGATGGATTTGCTTCCACTACAGGTTTCAGCTCATCATTATCCACCTTGGTCTCAGGTCGCCCATGTGGCTCATTTTCTCAAGATTACAATCACCAGAATGGAACTTCTCAAACCATCGACGTACTGTGAATTCATTAGCCACATCCTTCCCAAACACTTCATTGCTATTTAGAGCTGTCTGCGCTGCATTGGTTCCACAGTGGAACTCATATTTGAAAATAACACAAATTATTTTTTCATTTACATATTTTTATTTGGAAATGTTTATATCACTACAGTGAAACTAGATTTTAGACACTGGATTCCAACAGTTTAGATATCATTAGTTTATTATAAAAGAGACACATGGAAATTATTTACATGATGGAAGATTTCAGAACTTCAGTTGTATGGGAAGCTTCATGCTGATTCCATTTCAATAGGGATTTATTTCAGTCTACGTACTTTCCAAGAATGTTCCCATCTCCAAATAAGAAATAATCTTTGTCATCTAGAACGACTTTGGCGCCTCCATATTCTGGGAGAAGAACTTTATCTACAACTTTCACACTAACTGGTTGAATTTCTCCACGCTTTCCTTTACAGCCCAATCCAATAGCCACTACTGTTGCTTGGCATACTTTTCCTTGAGATTTTTCTGGAAGCATAATGCCTCTTTTGGTTACGGTTTCAGCTGCACTCCTTTCAACTTATACGCCATCAAAAAGTGGAAGAAACTTTCTAAATGCTCGTCCTGCCATGACTCCTGCCACTGCAGTTCATACTCTACGGTATGAATTTTCAACTTATCCATGGTTTCATAAAAATTTCTTTAAAAATAAATGTGAAAGATAATCACAAGCCAAACCATGCATTTGAAAGAATGAGGAGGTACCATCACAATAAAAATAAAACAAGAAGTGTCAAAGTGAAGTATCAGAGATATCAACTATCAAACTTAGTACTTAAGGAAACCTGACATTTCAAACTTAATAACCCAATATGAGAGTTTTCCCAACCTCGTTTCCTAGAATTCTCATAGTTTCCTGCCTTAGGTGTAAGTCTGTTATCCATCATGAATTGATTTTTGTGAGAGGTGAGAAGTGCGGATCCTGTGTCAATCTTCTGCATGTGGCTATCTAGTTTTCCCAGCACCATTTATTGAATAGGGATTCTTTGATTGCGTAACCCACTCTCTGCCCCGCAGACACGCATGAGCTCCGCCCACTGGCTCCGTAATGGGACCAGGTCCAGGAGATCCCTGTCCTGCCTCTGGCTTCCCCAGGTCACAGCTACTAAGTCAATACCTATGCAGGAATTTAGGAAAGTGTTGTAAATAACAGAATGCGGTATTCTTAATGGGGGAGCGGAGGGAAAGAAAGACAAAGAAAAAGAGGAGGAAAAGAGGCTTCTGAGAAACCCATCTGTCTTGGAGTCAGGCTTTTATCATGATAAAAATTCAATTTAATCACAGAGTGAATGCTTCCATAGTGGTTCGGCATTTGAAAAGAGAGGAGGAAGCTCTGGCACACCAAGGATATCAGGGCACCACTGTCACCTGGGCACACTCAGTCTCAGCAGGAAGGGAGAACGGCTTGTCAGGGAGCCCAGCATGAGGTGACATGAATCATTCCCATGTCAGTCCAACAAGTCCTTGCCGGCTGCTTACTGCGTCCAAGTGCCTTCAGGGGCAGCACAAAGGGTCTAGCATCTTGCTCCTAAAAAAATCTCAATTTCTCAGTGGTACCCTGGAAAATAACTCACAGGGGTCAGAGGTAGGAGGATAAGAGATGCTTCGCCACCACCTGGGAGGCGCGGTCAGCTATGAAACCTTGAACAGAAAGGGCACTCAAAGTCTTTTTAAGCAAACAGAAAAGGAATTAAAATAAAAACAGGAGCTAAAATGCTAAAAAGCAAAAACGCTAGACAAGACGCTCAGCCCTCTGTCCCCGCCCCCCAGGGACCTGGTCAATAACGTGGACAGGGGCTGGGGGTGACTACTCAATGCAACCTGAGAATCAGGGAGGCTGCTTCCCGGACCTGCCCTCCTGGCTACCACAGCAGACATTTCATTTTCTGTTTGTCTTTTTCAGATGTGAGTACCTCTGACAGAGGGTGCCTGCAAAGCTGGTTTGCACTTATTCATGGCCCTTTGCTTTAGGGTCAGTAACCTCAGCAAGCAGAAACAGGCTTTGGACTGTTGGCCTGAAATGGACCAAATGTTTCTGTCCTCCCCACTTTTTTATGTTGAGATCCTAACTCCCAAGGTGAGGGCATTTGGAGGTGGGGCCTTGGGAGTGATTAAGTCAGGAGGGTGGAGCCCACATGATGGGATTAGTGCCCTTATAGAAAAGGTCCCAGAGAGCTTGCTTGCCCCTTCCACGACCTTAGGGCACAGTGAGAAGTCAGCCGCCTGCAGTCTGGAAGGGCGCTCGCCAGACCATGGCAGCACCCTGATCTCAGACTTCCAGCTGCAGACCTGGGAGAAACAGATGTCTGCTGTGTCAGCCACCCACGGTCATCCTGCAGTGACTACGTCGAGGTTTGAGGGCAGCAAGCAGGGCAGGAGCTGCCCCTGCTGAGGCCTGGTCTAGTCTTGTGCGATCCCATCCACTACTGCCTGAATGGTCTCCTCTTTGACCTGGACCTCGAGCCCTCTTTCCTGTCTGGCCATTCTCGACGTCCAGCTCATGCCAGCATATTTGGCCACTGCACCCCAGCTGCTCGTGACTCCTGCTGCCTGTGGCTCTGGGTACCAGCCTCCCAGATGGCCGCAGGGTGGGTACCTGTTTTGCCAGCCAGCTCAGCCTGGGCCTCCAACAAACCCCTTTTAGCCCAGGCCACTCCCTACCCACATCTGCTGCGCCCAGACCAGGCGGTCCCCACCAAGTACACTGAAACTGCCGAGTCCTCGCCGGCCACGCTCTGCATCACCGTCTTCTCGCTCACTCAGGGGCCGCCCTCCGCGATGGCTTTCCAGGGCTCTGACCCACAGGAACTCTTCCTCCTCACATCTCCTGTAGCATTCAGTCATCAATCTGTGGAGGGTGCCTTCCAAAGACAGTCCACATACAATTGTGTGTCTTAGTTTGATGGACTCCCACCAGCAAGGGCAGAAGCCCAGTGTCTCCAGTCACTTGGCCTTGAATTTCATATATTTGGACTGTGCTGACCACAACCACTCTTACTGCAGCCATATAGTGACCCTGGATCACACTCCGCTAGTGCTTGAAGATTCTAGTGTCTGACTCACTGTCCTCTCTCCCAACACCGATCTTCTCCGGACTCTTGCCAATGTCAATGTCCCCAGACAGCCCTTTGCATCAGGCTCTGTGCTGAGTGCTTCACAAAGAGTATCTCATTTAATCCTCACAGCAACCCATACTCAAAGGAGGAGACAGGCTTAGAGAAAGTAAGCATTTGCCCGACACCATGCTGTTAGCTGGTTCCAGCAGTAAAACCAGGATTCAACCCATGCTGCTCACATTACACAGCCTGTGCTCTTGACCGCAGTGCTGTGTTGCTCCCACTGCTAGAAAAATACCTGCCTTTTCTTGGAGGAGCTGAGAACAGCTAAGACAAATGGAGGAGAGAGCTTGGGGATTCCTTTTCATGTCTATCCCTGTCTCCTGCCTTCTTTCACATCTCCAACTCAAGCTGTTGCCTTCTATTATTAGTTAATTCCTTCCATTATGTTGGAGCTCGTGGGCACACAAGAACCCCATACTCTGGGAAGGCAGCACTAGTTTTGCAGCCAGATGGGCCTGGGTGCAAATCCCTGTCCCACCATCGATGAGTTCGATAACCTTGGAGATGTCATCACCTCCCTGAGCCTCTGCGCCAGAGGTTCGTGCAGAAGAGCAGAGGCTATGGGACCAGCGCCTAGACCCCAATCCCAGCCCTGCAGCCAGTTGCATCCCTGGGCAAATCAGGTAGGTCTCAGGCTTCTCATCTGCCGAGAGGCTGTACAGGCAAACGAGATGGTGCATTTACAGCCAACAGACTCTGCATGAGCACTGTTCACAAAAGCCACAGCATGGGATCAACCTGAGTAAGTGCCCACTGATGGATTAATGGAGAAAGCAAATGTGGTGTATAGACACAATGGAATATTGTTCAGCCTTAAAAAAGAAGGAAATCCTCTGTAGTCCAAGCTACTCAGGAGGCTGAGACAGAGGATCAGTTGAGCCCAGAAATTCAATGCTGTAGTGTGCTATGATCATGCCCGTGAATGGCCACTGCACTTGAGCCTGGATGACAGAGTGAGACTCTGTCTCTTAAAAAATAAGAAATCCTGTCATTTGCAACAACATGGATGAAACTGGAGAACATTATGCTAAGTGAAATAAACTAGATGCAGAAAGACAGTATCACATGATCTCATTCATATGTGGAATTTAAAAACACTGAACTCATAGAAACAAGGAGCAGAATGGTGGTTGTCAAGGGCTGGGGTGAGGTGACTGGGAATATGTTGGTCCAAGGACATAAAATTTCAGTTAGGAGAACAGTTCAAGAGCTCTATTGTATATCATGATGGCTATAGTTAATGACAACATATTATACTTGAAAATTACTAAGAGGGTAGATTTTGAGTGTTCTCACCCCCTAAAAAAGGGGTAAGCACATGAGGAAATTCATATGCTAATTAGGTTTATTTAGCCATTCCACAATGTATACATATATTAAAACATCATATTGTATACCACAAAATATATAATTTTTATTTGTTAATTTGAAAAAGTAAAGAAAAGCATAGATAATTCTCCTGTAGAAGACACAGATCTCCCATACATAAGAATTCCAAATTAATTTTTTAAAAAAGCTCTGCACACAGTATTTGCTGAACAACTTGCCTGACGGGATGTAAGGATTACATGAGTCAGTGTCTCTAAGCCTCCCCCGCCCGGTCCCCTCGGCCTCTCCCACGCCTGCTGCCCTCCAGCCACACCCAGATCTTGAGCTATGCTCCAACACACCCCCATGCCTTTGCCTGAGCTGCAGCCTCTACACGGAAATCCCTTCCTCTCCTGCGCTGCCTTGGCTGGGCGTCCTTGAATGCCCAATTCAAAAACCACTTCCTCTCTTTTGTGTTCCATGATGCCAAAAAGGTTACTGGTTACCACATGCCTCTGTGCTTACAGAGCAATTACGGTTGTTAACAGCCTGTGAGTAGCCTGAGGATGAGGACCATGTTTCATTTCTCTTTGCATCATTAGTTCCATGTATATTTCTGGCATGTGCTACACTCCACTCACTTTGACTGAACATGTAAAGGAATGGAAACGCTCCTGAGAAAAGCAATCCACCATTGGCCCGGCACATTCCTACTCACCCTTGCTGAGTTAGCCAAGAAAGCACAGCCTAGTTCCATCTCTACTCATTTCTCAGGTTGTATTTGCAGCGAGCAACCCTAAGGGATGAGGCAACGTCTCCTTCCGGGACAAAGAGTAGGTCTGCCATACAGGAAGGGAGTTCCTAAGCTCAGTGTTCCTCGGCTGTGACCCAAGCCCATTGCGTGCACAGCAGCCCCTCGGGCTCTCTGTGCTAGGACTCAGGACTCATAAAGCAAGAACTGGCAAAGTGTCACTTGCTGTGCTGTGCATAATAAAATCTTTTGTCTCTGCCCCGGGAGTCTCGTGTCTTCTGACAGCATCCGTGAAACAACCACAGCATAATTTATTGTCTCAGAGGCCAACAAACTATGACCTGTGGGCCAAATCCAGCCCACGGTCTGTTTTTGTACAGCCCGTGAACTAAGAATGTTTTTTATATTTTTAAAGGATTACAGAAAAAAGACAAAGAAGAATATATGACAGAGACCTTAAGTTGCCCAAAAAGCCTAAAGTACATATAATTTCACTCTTAGGATAAAATGTTTGCTAACTCCTGTATTACCTTGTAAGGAGAGCAAACTTAATCTGAGTCTGACAAATTCTGTCTCTTCACTCACAGGTGTAAGTTCTTACTCTCAGGGCACTGGATTAATCACCACCAGAGCAGATTGTCACAGAGCGAGGCCGCCACCCATGCTGTGCCCCCTTTCCAGATGTCCCCTTCTCCTTGCCCTTCTCTGCCATGTTTTCACACACACGAGGCCATCACCAGAATGCGGCTGCCCAAACTTGGACTTCTAGCCTGCGGAACCATGAGCCGAAATGAAACTTTTTTCTTTATAAATTACCCAGTCTCAGATATTCAGTTATGGCAACAACAGATGGAGTAAGACAGTAGGTATCTAGGAAGCAGACAGATGTAAAGCAGTGAGATCCGCACGGGACACTAACTTGGGGCCATCGACATGCAGATAAAGCCATGTCACTGAGCTGCTCCAGAGACTGTAGGTAGAGGAACAAGAGGAGACGGCTGGCAGGGGAGCCCTGAGAGACAGTTACACGATGGAGAGAAGAAATAGAGCCCATGAAGGAAACAGAATCAACAAGGAATGAGGGAGAAGGAAATGGGAACATTATATAATTTTTAGGACTATTCCAGAGGAGTGATATCAGCAAAACAGCAGACTGGAAAGTTCCAAACTCTCACTCCCCCAACAGAAACACCAGAAAACCAACTAGACTTGTCTGAACCAGCTTTGTAGGAGATTGGGAAAACAATCAAAAGTTTATAGCAACCGGGGACAGGCATACCACCATTTTATTGCACTTTGCTTAATTGTACTTCACAGATACTACGCTTCTTACAAATTGAAGGTTTTTGGCAAAACCTGTGTTTAGCAAGTCTATTGGTACCGTTTTTCCAATAGCATTTGCTCACTTTGTGTGTCTACATCACATTTTGATAATTCTCACATTTCAAAATTTTTCGTTATTATTATATCTGTTATGGTGATCAGTGTCAGTGGTCTTTGATATTACTATTGCAATTATTTGGGGGCACTATGAACCATGCCCATATAAGACAGCAAACTTAAGACACAGTATTGAAATTAGGCCAATTAGTGACCCTACAATGAACGTGAACTCTAAGCATTCAAGTGAAAGGAAGAGTCACAAATCTCTCACTTTAAATCAAAAGCTAGAAATGATTAAGTTTAGTGAGAAAGCCATGTTGAAGGTCAAGATAGGCCAAAAGTAGGCGTCTTGTGACAAAAAGTTAGCCAAGTTGTGAATGCAAAGGAAAAGTTTTTGAAGGAATTAAAAGTGTTACTCTAGTGAGCATACAAATGGTAACAAGAAAGTGAAACAGCCTATTGCTGATATGGAGAAAGTTTTAGTGTCCTGGATAGAAGATCAAACCAACTAAAACATTCCATTAAGCCAAACCCTAACCAGAGCAAAGACCTAACTCTTCCAAATTCTATTAAAGGCTTAGAGAGGCAAGGGAACTGCAGAAGAAAAGTTTGAAGCTAACAGAGGTTGGTTGGTGAGGTTTAAGGAAAGAGCCCTCTCTGTAACATAAGAGTACAAGGTGAAGCAGCAAGTGCTGATGGAGAAGCTGCAGCAAGTTATCCAGAAGATCTAGCTGAGATCATTGATGAAGGTGGCTACATTAAACAACAGATTTTCCCTGTAGACAAAACAGCTTTATATTGGAAGAAGATGCCATCTAGGACTATGATAGCTAGAGAGAAGCGAATGCCTGGTGCCAGAGCATTCAAAGGACAGGCTGACCCTCTTGTTAGGGCTGGTGCAGCTGGTGACTCTAAGTTGAAGTCAGTGCTCACTTACCATTCTGAAAATCCTAGGGCCCTTAAGAATTATGTTCAATCTACTCTGCTCTAGAAATAGCACAACAAAGCCTGGATGACAGCACATCTGTTTACAGCATGGTTTACTGAATATTTTAAGCCCAATATTGAGACCTACTGCTCAGAAAAAAAGATTTCTCTCAAAATATTACTTCTCAGTGACAATTCTCTGGTCACCCAAGAGCTCTGATGGAGATACTCTCTCTCAAGGAGATTAATGTTATTTTCATACCTGCTAACACAATATCCATCCTACAGCTCATGGGTCAAGAAATAATGAGACTTTCAAGTCTCATTATTTAAGAAATGCATTTCATAAGGCTGCAGCTGCCATAGATAGTTATCACTCTCATGGATCTAGGCAAAGTAATGTGAAGACCTTCTGGAAAGGATTCACCCTTCTATTGAGTAGATGCCATTAAGAGTATTTGTAATTGATGGGAGAAGGTCAAGATATCAACATTTGGAGTTCAGAAGAGGATGAGTCCAACTCTCATGGATGACTTTGAGAAGTTCAAGACTTCGGTAACTGCAGAGTGGTGGGAACAGCAAGAGAACTAGAATTAGAAGCGGAGCCTGAAGATGTGACTGAATCGCTGCACTCTCTCAACAAAGCCTGGATGGATGAGGAATCACTTCTTATGCATGAGCAAAGAAGTGGTTTCTTGAGATGGAATCTCTTCCTGGTGAAGGTGTTGTGAACATTGTTTAAATGACAACAACGGATTTAGAATATTCCATAAACTTAGTTGATAAAGCAGTGGCAGGGTTTTGATGGGCTCTGACTCCAATTTTGAGAAGATTGACTCCAATTTTGAGAGAAGTTCTACTGTGGGTAAAATGCTATCAAACAGCATCACAAGCTACAGAAACGTCTTTCATGAAAGGAAGAGGGAAACCTTCACTGTTGTCTTATTTCAAGAAATTGCCACAGCCACCTCAACTTTCAGCAGCCACCACCCTGATCGGTCAGCACCACCAACATGCAGGCAGGACCCTCCCCCAGCACAACGATTATAACTCGCTGAAGACTCAGATGACTGTCAGCGTTTTTAATAAAGTAGTTTTGAATTAAGGTGTGTGCCTTTATTAGACATAATGCTATTGCACACTACAGTAATAATAGACTTCAGTAGGCATAACGTAACTTCTACGTGCACTAAGAAACGAGAAGTTTCGTGTGACTCACTTTATTGTAATAGTCGCTTTATTGCAGTGGTCTGGAACCAGACTCACAATGTCTCCGAGTTACGCCTGTGCGCACGACTTGGATGAACCTCCACAGAATTATGCTGAGTGAAGAAATCCAAATCCAAAATGTTACATGCTGTATGGATCCATTTACATATTATTCTTAAAATGACAATATTACAAAAATGGAAAACAGATTAGTGGTTGTCAGTGGTTAAAGGTGGGGAGGTGGGTGTGGCTATGTAAGGACAACGTGAGAGACCCTTGTGGTGACGGGGATGTTCTGAATTTTGCTGTATCCCAGCTGATATCCTGAGTGTGACACTGTGCTATAATTCTGCATGCTACCACTGGGGGAAACCTGGTGGAAGATACATGGCAGCTGTCTGCATTATTTCCTATAATTGCATGTGAATCTATAATTATCTCCAAAAAGAGTTTACCTTCAGTATAAAAACAATCACACTCCCATTCACTAGCTAACCTGAATTGTCAGAGTGCTCTTTAAGGAAGTTTGAGCAGATTTTGTTTCCGTTTGCCATGTGAGAACAGCACAGAGAGATCGAGTGACCTCTCCGAGCCACGCAGGCAGAGGCAGACGGAGCAGAGGACACCTGCTGGGCCCCAGGTGGGCTCTGGCCAAGTCACAGGCACGACTTGGGAACAGAGGCTCCCAGCTCTCTGCTCAGAGCCAACCACACCTGCCAGGACTGCTCTTGCCTGTCTTCCCAACACTCGTGGTGAAAACAAGAGGACGAACTGCTGATGCTGCTACCTCGTGGTTTGTTACCAAAAATCAGACAGAACAGAATGGAACAGAACTGCAGAATGTCTGTGTGGGACGGGCCTCTGATGGGGAGACCCCCGAGAGGCACGGAACTTGCTGGAGAGAGACAGTTAGTAGCTACTTGACAATTCACAAACGGAGAAAACCCAGAACCAAACTGTGCTTGGGCCCGGGAAGGCTCAGACAGGCAGACAAACACATCCACATCCTGCGTGAATCCGGAGTGCCTGCTTCCCGGTACGCAGCTGGCTCTGGATTTTCACGGCTCCAGGAAAGCTCTGGATGCGATCCTGGCCAGCAGGGGCCACCAAGAAACCCCAAGCAGCTGTCACAGTAGGCAAAGCAGCCCTAAGGAAATCAGGGTACCCAGAGAACTAAGGGGTGTCGGGAAGTGGAAGGCCGTGGAAGCTGGGCCAAACCCCAGATCACCCTACCTGGCTTCTGACACCTCACCTCTTGGGGCTCACTTGTCCAACATGAAAAGCGGCGTGGTATTCTAAAGAGAGGACTCTAACCGGAATTAGACGATGTCCTACATAGTTGTGCCATTAGTGGCCAAGTAAAAAGTGACCAGTGCCCATCTCTGAGTCTTATTTTCCTCCTTCATAAAACAGGAGGAGTAATGATGATGACAGTATTTGTTGAACCCACATCACAGGCCAGCCTCACGGCAACCACAAAGGCAGGCACCCACCCCCGCCTTACAGATAACAAAGACGGGCGCAGAGAGATCAAGGAGCATGCTCGCGGTCATAGTCGCTGGGAAGTAGGAGAGTCAGGATGTGAGCCCAGGCACTGTGGCTCCAGAGCGCGTATGCCTGTTCTCCTGGAGAGTAGGGAAGGCAACAGAAGAACAAAAGTGCCCACGTTAGCCCTACACTGGCCGTCGGACTCGTAGCGTGCAGCCTTGCAGCTTCCAAAGGCCCCCGCGCCCTGTGAGTGAGTGCTGAGCGTCTGCGCACGCACCCAGTGAGCTTGATGACAGCCCGGGCACGTGTGTGCGAGGCCAGCACAGGCCGGGAGCTGCAAGCTGGGCTGGCGGTGCCCTGTTTGGCCCAGGCGGGTGGCCACAAACCTGATCTGAGCCCGAGGCTGCACAAAGACCCCCCGAGACACTGGTGCTCCTGACTTGCACGTACGGGATTCATGTCCTGGCCCACTCCTGCTCCGCTACTCCTTTGTATCCTCTCCCTGCAACTCATAATCCCGAAACAACAGGGAGATTCTTCCCTCTCTGAGGACTGGCAGGAAAACAGTCTCCTTTTCTAGTGACTCCACTAGAAACCCCATTAAAAGCCTTGCAGAAGTCAGACAAAAGAGCTTGCCAGCAGTAAGATTTGCAATTGTACCCAGTGGTCATGAGGAAGGAACACACAATTGGCATGATTCAGCTCTGAGGGGGCGAGGAGGAAAGCTGGAGATGGCAGGAAGCCAAGCCCTGGAAAGGGGCCCAGGCCGGGGCCCTGGGGGCCCTGCTTGGGGACGGGAAGGGCCTGGGAGTGCAGAAGCCACCAGTGCCAGGCTTTCCAAGACAATCTCAATTTCCAAATTTCACCTGCTGTCAGTCACACACTCCTGGTGTGCTCTGGAGTCTTTGCAGCAGGGCCTGTAGACAGGCACGTGCCTGGTGCAGGGCCTGCGTCTCTCACACACACCCTCTGCTACTCTTTGCAGCTCGAGCTCTGCGTTTTGATAACCAGCAAAGGAAGAGCTAATCCACTTGACCAACAGGGTAGACTGCTAGAAGTGGGCTCTAACTCATTTCTAGAAGGCTAAGCCTGCTCCCTGCACAGGAAGGAACTAACAGTCTGTTCCCACTAGGCCGACTGTCCACCCTTATCTGCCTGTTTCTCTGTTGCGCTGCGAGGCGCCGTTGCTCCGTTTTACAGACGCGCAGTTGCTGCTCCGCGTGGCTCAGCACGCCCCTAAGGTACCCAGCTGACAGGTGGTGCTCCACGCTCTGGAATCACGTTTGACCAGCTCCCGCAGCCATTTGTTTTGTGGATCTTCGGGGGGAAGAATTAATCTCAAAGCCAGGAAGATAAAGTCTCCCTTTTTCTTGCTCCACTGGCAGGAATGATAAAAAGGGTTTGATTTTGCATTAACAACGGGTCAGAGAGTCTCCTCAGGATCTGGGGATGTGCCTGAGTTCTCCAGGCTGCTGGCGTGAAGCGTCTCCCGAAATGGAGCCCACAGAGTTTAGAAGGTGTAACAAGTGCAGAGATGGATGTGCAGGTAATTCGGGGACGTGCCATAAAGCTAGACAGAGTTTTGTCCTATAGCTATCTTGAAGCCTTTGTATATTAGTGGGCATTTAATTTTTTGTTTATTTTTAATTTTTTAATTTTTCTGGAGTAGGGGTCTCGCTCTGTCACCCAGGCTGGAGTGCAGTGGCATGATCATAGCTCACTGCAGCCTGGAACTCTGGGGTTCAAGTGATCCTCCCGCCTCAGCCTCCTGCGTAGCTGGGACTACAGGCATGTGTCATCGCGTCCAGCTGATTTTTTATATTTTGTAGAGACGGGGGTCTCACTATGTTGCTGGGCTGGTCTCGAACTCCTGACCTCAAGTGATTCTCCCTCCTCGGTCACCCAAAGTGTTGGGATTACGGGCATGAGCCACTGTGCCCGGCTCTCAATGTGCATTTGAAAGCTCCAGGTGTAGGAAGCTGAGGTTCAGAAAAGTCACTTGTTTAGGCCAGTGTGGGGTGGCGAGAGCTGACCTACACCTGCCTGTGGGCCGGGCTCCTTTGTGACTCAGAGACCTTCATGGGTGAAGTGAAGTGACTGTCAGAGCCCCTCTACCACCGACACCCCATGACTGCAGACATGCTGCTGGCGGACCCTATGCACACTCTGATGCCCACTGCAGCATTACCTAGGGCCAGGTACTCTCTCCTCGGAGCCTCAGTTCCAAGACAGAGAGCACTTGGGTCTAGGAGAGCTGAGGATTGAATGGCAACATTCGCTTTGACACCTGGCACGTAAGAAGCACCCAAACAGTTAGTTCCCTTCCCCTCCCCAGGGGACAGAAGACCTTGGCTTCCATCCTGATTCCAGCCCTGTCGACGACTTTGGAGGGGTGTTTAACTCTCTGATGCTCGCTGCCTCGATGTGCAGGGTTCTAGAGGGCCGGGTGGAAATGGGCACAGGAAAATGAGGACCATTTAAACGCAAAGCCTCTAGAGGAAGGAGTAGGGCTGGAGAGCCCCTTCCCTGGCCCCTCTCCTGGACAGTGTCCTGGCAGCTGGTGGCCCTGGGGTGACTCCCCTCAGCTGAGGAGTCTCCAGCCCAGCCCTGCGCACTTGGTGCTCATTTCTGCTTTTCCATCTCCACGTGCTTTTCCTTCCACCCAAAATGCACTCATTCCTGACGGCCCCGTCCTCCCTCCGGAGCTAAGTCCCAACGCTTCCATCTGGCCTGTCCTTGCACTTTCAGCCAACACCGTCTCCCTGGGCTGGGGAGGAAGCGCCACGAGAGAAAGCACTGCCACCTGTGGAAGAAAGGTCCCTGTCCCCAACCTCTCGGGCAGTGTTCCACAAGCCCTGTGTGGGAGTGACAGTAGAGGGCCAGTGCCTTCTCAGAGGCAGGGAGACTTCCACAGTGCATCAAAGCCTGAGCCTCTTCAGCAAAGGCAGATACTAAAGCTTTTCAGCTGCTATCGGAGCCAGCCTGGGTGCAAAGTGGGTCCCGTCTGCCACACAGGGTTCCAGGGAGGGCCTCGCTCAGCCCCTCTATGAGTGCATGCAGCCAGCGCCCAATATATGGCCCCATTCCCAGCCTGAGCCTCTGGTCCTCAAGGATTAACAAGCAAAAGCAGAAAACCATTCTCCACCCTTTTCCTCCGGGGTTTGACTCAGCAAGAGGGGGCCCTCCCCGCTGAGGGAGGGCTGCTGCAGGTGGGTGCGCCACGCCCCGCCCTGGCCAGGCTGCACGTGACGCCCGAGCTCCCTGCCTGGCCGGCTTCCTTCCACTCTCTAACCTTAAAGGTCATTGCTCCCCCAGTAGCTTCCACGCTCCTCCGCATTGCAGACGTGGGCCCTGAGTCCTCTCTCCAGCGTGGCTGTGTGCTGGCCGACCGCCAGCCTCCTCTCCAGGCCCAGGGCCCTCACTGCCTCCCAGAATCCCCTGCTCACCTCGTGGGTGACTCCCTCTTCAGTCAGTGATTCACTATCTACCTAACCGATGAAGGCAGACACACCCGGGGCCCCTCTCGACTTCTCCCCTACCATCCCACGTGCCACCTGGCCCCAAGTCCTGCGGGCTCTCCCCTGAGTGCCCAGGGCCAACCCTCCGCTCTGTCCTTAGACCACCAGCCCTGCTGCATCTCCACAGCAGGTCACTTCCCAGCTTCCCAGAGACTGCGCAGGCCTCCGCGCTACTCCTCGTCCTCTCTCTGCGGCCAGACAGATCTCTCTGGGCCTCAGGTCCGACAGCTTCATCACATCGCCCCTCCAGTCAAAATCCGTGCGCTGCCCTCAAAGGTAGGCTGGACGGCGGCCCCCACGACACCCGCGTGCTGAGCCCTGAGCCTGTGAGTGTTCCCCGTGAGGGCAAAGGGACTTGGCTGATGTGATCAAGGATCTGAGATGGGAGATAAACGCAGGTTGCCCAGGTGGGCCCTTAGGAGAGGGACGAAGGAGTTGGAGAAGATGAAGTGAGGCTGGACGCAGAGAATGAAGTGATGCCGCGCAGAGGAAGGGCCACATGCCAAGGACAGCAGGCGGGCACGAGAAGCTGGAACAGGCAGGAAATGGATTCTCCCTTCCGGACTTCCAGAAGGAACCAGCCCTGCAGACACCTTGACTTCAGCCCAGCGAGACTGATTTTGGGCTTCTGTCCTCCAGAGTTGTAAGAGACACACCTGTGTTGTTTTATGTGACTATATTTGTGGGAATTTGTTACAGCAGCCTCAGGAAACTAACACATTCTCTGTAAAATTTGTAACAAAATTTGACCACCTTAGAATGATACAAAGTCCTACTTCCTGCCTGATCTGGCCTCTGCCTCTCTTGCCTTTTCCCTGGATGTTACACCACACATAGTGCTCCGACTGTATAAAATCCTTTGCATTTGTCCCCTAAAGACACCATGCTCTCTCACACCTTGCACCGCAGCTGTTCTCTCTACCTGGAATACCTCCCCCTGCCCCCCACACCTAGCCGAGGGTCAGCAAGGTCTCAGCTGCCCTGGAAATCCTGCCTGCCTCCCCTTGCCTGCCACCGATGCCAGCGCCACGTCCAGGCAGGTGACTGTCTGCTGTTCCCATGTCCCTGTCACGCATCTTTACTATGGCCTTGCAAGAAATTCCTCAGTGCTCAGGAGTTCGAGACTAGCCTGAGCAAGAGTGAGACCCCGTCTCTACTAAAAAAATAGAAATAAATTATCTGGACAACTAAAAATATATAGAAAAAATTAGCTGGGCATGGTGGCGCGTGCCTGTAGTCCCAGCTACTCGGGAGGCTGAGGCAGAAGGATCACTTGAGCCCAGGAGTTTGAGGTTGCTGTGAGCTAGGCTGATGCCACGGCACTCTAGCCCGGGCAACAGAGTGAGACTCTGTCTCAAAAAAAAAAAGAAAGAAAGAAATTCCTCAGTAAGAAAAAGATATCCAGGGGTTCCCGCTCCAGGTCCAGAAGAAGGAATATAAGAGAACTTCCTCGACTTGATAAAGAACATCTACAGAAAGCCCACAGCTAACGTAAGTCATACGCAATCATGGGAAACTAGACGCTTTCCCACTAAGACTGGAAACAAGTCGAGAACGTCCACCCTGCCTCTCTTATTCAGTATCATAGCGGAAGTCCTAGCTAGTGCAATAAACAAGAAAGGGAAATAAAAGGCATACAAATGGAAAAGCATGAAATAAAACTTTGTTCACAGATGATATGATTGTCTATGTAGAAAATTTCAAGAAATCTATATAACGAGCTCCTAGAAATAACCAGTGAGTTCAGCAAAGTAACAAGATACAAGGTCAACAACCAGAAATCAATCATTTTTCTATATAGTAGCAGTAAACAATTGGAAATAAAAATTTTAACAACAGTAGTAGTATGTATAATGGCTCCAAAAATTAAATACTTAGGCATAAAGCCTAAATACATACAGAATGTTAATGCTAAAAATTACAACTCACTGATGAAAGCGATCAGAAGAGCCCTAAAAAATGGAGAGACATGCCGCGTTTGTGGATGGAAAACGAGATAAAATAGAGACGTCAAATCTTTCCAAACTTATGTGCAGATTTCATGCAACAACAACCAATATCCTAGCAGGATTCTTTATAGATATAGACTAGCAGATTCTAAAATTTGTATAGCAAAGCAAACGAACTAGAATAGTCAAAATGATATGGAAGAATAAAGTGGAAGGAATCACACCCGCTTGATTTCAAATAGAGAGATACATAAATCGATGAAACTGAGAGTCCAGAAATGGACCCACACTTATACAGCCAATTAATTTTTGGCAGAGGTGCAAAGGCAATTCAATGAATAAAGAACAGTCTTTTCAATGAATGGTGTTGGAACAATTACAAACCCTTATCGAAACAAAACGAACCCCTATCACGACTGACAAAAAGTAGGAGGGCAGCTGAAACCTCAGGAGTCAGGGAAAGGGGGCCACAGCTTGGGGGACCCACCAAAGTGGTGAAACGCTACAGGTTTTCATATAAATATAAGTCCTCATTCTTTAGGGTACGTACCTGAGTGGGATTTGGGGGTCATGTGGTTATTTCTGGCAGGCAGGATTTTTGGCCCTCATGACCTTTGTCCCTGGTTATGTCCCCTATGTCATGTGACATGGCAAAAGAGACTTTGCAGATAGAATTGAGGTTGCTAATCAACTGAGCTTAACATGGGGAGAGTACACCGGATTATCCAGGTGAACCCAATGTAACCTCAGGGTCCTTGTAGTGCGAACGGGAGGCAGGAGAGGTCGAGTGTGAGGAGGAGACGCGAGGACAGGCAAGGTCGGGGTGGTGCAAGGTGAGCAAGCGCCTGTCAGCCCTGGCTTTGCAGAGGCAGGAAGTGGCCTCGGGCCAGGGAAGGTGGTGACCTCCAGAAGAGAACGCAGCCCTGCTGACACCTGGACTTTAGCCCAGGGAGATGCTCATTAGTCTAACACACGGAATAGTGAGATAGTCAACTGGTGGTGTTTTAAGCCACTGGGTTTGTGGTAATTTGTTACAGTTGCAATAGAAAACTATTTTAATCATTCTGCTCGTGGTTTTAAGTTGCATTTCCCAAATGGTTAATGATGTTGAATACATAGTATTCGTGCTTTTATTTTTGCCCTCTGAACGCCTTCTTTGGTGAAGTGTGTGTTTACATTTTTTGCCCATTTTTAATTATTTCCTATTTTTACTGTTCGGTTTTGACAATTCTTAGCATTTCCTGGATACAAGTCCTTTGCTGCATATGTGACCTGCAAATACTTTCTCCATCAAAACTTTGGTCTATTCAGTAGAGAGTCTTCTGACCACTGCTTGCACTTTGGTGTCCGTAAGTCAGCAGGCCCTGTCTCTGAGGAGGACTGCATTTTCTGACACAGCTCCGACTAGAAAAGGCAAGATTTTGTATTCTGGAATGAAAGTACCACACATAAGAATAACAGAGCTCTAAAGAGAGAGATTTTAGGAGACGCTACACCTATTTTATTTGGCACCATATAATTGTTTTCTGCCTTGTAAGTGGCCACCATATTTATCTAAAAGGCTGGTCACAGGTGGCATGAGGCCATCCTGCCGTGGGCAGTGCTGAGCCTTGCCAGCCACTCCCCGCAGCCAACAGGGCGTTTTTATCCATCCCTTAAAAGGCTGGCCTGTTCAGGTCGCTGGACCTAACTTAGCAGCACACGAGGAAAGAGCCCAGGGATCCCAGTCCACAGTGGAAGGTGGCAGCCAAATAGCCAATTCCATCTTGGGGTGGACCGACCCACACGTCTGTGCGGGAGAAGAATGGGCGTGAGCCAAGCCAGAGAGGTCCCTCTGTCCGAGGACCACATCAGGTGGAGGCTGGCAGATGTGATCGCAGTGTGGGGATCGAGGTGGGGGAGAAGCTCAAGAGCCTGCTGGATGCAAAACGATTAAGGAACTGAGCTCCGTTAACCCTAGAGAAGAAGAAAGGAAAACTTAAGGCAGAAAAAGTGATCTTTGAGTATTAACTATTGAATGGAAGAAAAATTAGACTTGGTCTGTGAGGATCAGAAGGGAGAAGATCTGCAGAGGATGGGATCGCAGGAGTCCTGCACGTGGGTTCAGACTGTGACTGTGATCGCTCCACACCCAAAAGCCAGATTTTTCCACCTGGAAAACAATGATGCTGACCGGGGAGTGGGGTGAGGACATGCGCTGTCTCACGTGGGAAGAATTACTCGAGATAATGGTTCTGAGATTCAGTGCCCTCTGGCAGTTATAACTGCATTGTAAATGCTAAGAGTATTAATAGGAGAAAGGTTTCTGTTTAATGCGAGGAATGACTTTGCAGCAGGTAGAGCTGCCCGACATTTCCCGGCTGCCTCGGAAGGCACTCCAGGCAGCTGCAAGGGAGCAGCACCTGACAACCACTCGGGCCACCTGGCCGCCACCGCCCCTCAAGCACCCGTGGTTCCCTAAACCCCCACGACCTCAGGCTCAGGGAATATGCTTCCTTTTCTGAGATGCGGGTAAAGGCTGTTGGAACCCTCCCTGAATTCTTCAAAACCTTAAATTGTGGTTGTAAGGTTCATAACCAAGCCGTTGCTTATGTAACAAGCCCCTCCCGTGAGGATGCGGTGTGTGCCTTCTATCTTACGGCACCGCGCGGGCTGTGCCCGTGACAGAGACATTCAAAACGCGGCAGGTGGGCTGGCCCCACTCCCGGAACGCAAAGCTGGCCGTGTCTCCGCATCGAAGGGAAGGTGCTCCAGACAGCTGCCATCACTCACGCACTTTTTAAAACAGATTTACTGAGCTATAGTTCACATGCCATACAAATTACCCATTGACAGTAGACGCCGAATGTTTTTTCATAAATTCCCAGGGTGTGCAACCATCCACCATAATCCACTTAAGAACTTTAAGAACATTTTTGCTCCCCATACTTCTTAGCATTCACTCCCCACTACCCCTCAACACACACCCTGACGCCCTAGGCAACTACTAATCTACTTCCTGTCTCTACAGATTTGCCTATTCTGGATATTTCCTATGGATGCTACCATATGGTATGTTGTGTTTTGTGACCGGCTCTGTCACAAGGCATAAATACTTTGAAATTTGTATACATCGTTGCGTGTGTCGATAACTCATCCTGTTGTTGCTGACCAGTATTTCACTGCATGGAAGTGCCATGATGTCTCTATCCTCCCAGCTGCTGATGGACGTTTGAGTTGTTTACAATTTTGAACTGTTACATAGAGTTACTTTGAGTATTTAAGTACAAGTCTTTGTGTGGATGAATATTTTCATTTCTCTTGGATAAATGCACGGGAGTGGAATTGCTAGGTGTATTGTTCGTTTTGCACTGCTACGAAGGAATTCCTGAGGCTGGGTAATTCATAAAGAGAAGAGGTTTATTTGGCTCATGGTTCTGCAGACTGTACAAGATGTTTGGCGCCAGCACCTGCTTCTGGTGAGGGCCTCAGGGAGCTGCCACTCACAGCGGAAGGGGAGCAGCATCACACGGCAGGAGGAGCAAAGAGCAGGAGGAGGAGGTTCCAGACTCTTTCAAACAATCAGCTCTTACATGAACTAATAAAGCAAGAACTCACCAGTTATCACAGGGAGGACACCAAGCCATTCATAAGGGATCCACCTCCATAACCCAAAATCCCCCACGAGGCCCCACCTCCAACACTGGGGATCACATTTCAACAAGAGGTTTAGAGGGGCCAAACATCCACACCATATCACTGGGTCATGTGGGAACTCTATGTTTAACATTCTGAGGAACTGCCAAACTGTCTTCCAAAGTGGACACACCAGTTTGCAATCCCACTAGAAATGTGTGAGGGTCCCAGCTTCTCCATGCACCAGCCAACACGTGCTGTCTGTGTTTTTAATTTCAGCATGCTGGTAGCTGCGAGGTGGTGTCTCTTTGTAGTTTGGATTTGCATCTCCCTAAAGACTAATGAAGATGTTTTTTGTGCTTTTTGGCTACTTGTATACCCTCTTTGGAGAAATGTCTATTCAAATCCTTTCCCTACTTTTAAATTGAGGTATTTGTATTTTTATTATTGAATTATAAGTGTTGTTTATATATATTCTGGATACAAATACTTTATCAGATATATGATTTGAAAATATTTTCTCCCATTCACTGGATTGTCCTTTAACTTTCTTCTTTTTTTTTTTTTTATTTCAGCAAATTATGGGTGTACAGATGTTTAGGTTACGTGTGTTGCCCTTGGT
>NW_012148697.1:173836-315795 GCF_000956105.1 Propithecus coquereli | reverse complement strand
AAACTTTAAACCAGCAAAAGTAAAAAAAGACAAATATGGCCACTATATATTGGTGAAAGGGAAGATCCAACAAGAAGAGTTTACAATCCTTAATATCTATGCACCCTTTAACTTTCTTAATAGTATTTTCTGTTTGAAGCACAAGTTTTTAATTTCTCTAAAGTACATATTAACATAATTTTTCTTTTGTAATTTGTGCTTTTGGTGTTGTGTCTAAGAAACCATTGCCTAACCCAGGATACAAAGATTTATTCCCATGTTTTCTTCTCTGATTTTGTTCTTCTTTTACAAGATCATTTTGGCTATTCAGGGCCCCTTGAGATTCCATATAAATTTTAGGATGAATTTTATTATTTTTGCAAAATACATGATTGGGATTTTGATAGGGATTGCACTGAATCTGTAGCTCACTTTGAGTAGTACCAACATCATTAAGTCTTTCAATCCAGGAACGTGGAATGTCTTTCCATTTATTCGTGTCTTGTTAAGACAAAGTTCAGCAAAGTTTTGTAGTTTTCAGTGTATAAGTCTTTCATAAGTGTATAACTTCCTTGGTGAAATTTATTCCTGAGTATTTTATTCTTTTTGGTGCTATGGTAAATGAAATTGTTTTCTTAATTTCCTTTTCAGATTGTTCATTCTTCCTTCTTTTTTCAATGTAGGTCTCTACAGTTAGAACTTTCCCTAAGCACCATTTAGCTCCATCCCATAAGTTTTGATGTGTTGTGCTTTTGTTTTCATTCATCTCAAAGTATTTTCTATTTTTCCTCGTGATTTCTTCTTTGACCCATTGGTTAGTTAGAAGTATGTTGTTTAATTTCCAAATTTCCACATTTTTGGATTTCTCAACTTCCCTTCAGTTATTGATTTGTAATTTTATTCCATTTTTTGTCGGAAAATATACTTTGTATGATTTCAATCCTTTTACATTTGGGGGTTGGTTTTATGGCTTAGCACATGGTCTATTCTGGAGAAAGTACCATGTGTACTTGAGAAAAATATATATTCTACTTCTGTTTGGTGGAATATTCTATAGATGTCTGTTAGGACTATCTAATTGGTTTGTAGTGTTGTTCAAGTCTGTATTCTTGTGAATCTTCTGCCTAGTTACTCTATCAATTAATGAAAGCGTGATGTTGAAGTCTCCAACTGTTGCTGTTAAATTGTTTTTGTGTAGCTAAGTTCAGGCATGCAGGTACTCATGCCTGCGAGACCAACTCTAACACCCTGGACATCGAGGCTCGGGGAGCTTCCCTGGTTTCAACGCTTCACACAGTTGTCACATGTTGCTGAAGAGTTAAGCACTATGTGCCCCTCCACCAGGAGGGGACACCTGGGAGCTGGCACCTGGTTTCTCCTGTATTCCATCCTATGTGCTTTCTTCCTCTGTTAATTTATATCTGTATTTTTTCACTACGATAAACCATAACCATGAGTATAACAGCTTTTCAGAGCCCTGGGAGTCCTGGTGAATTCAAAGCCTGAGGTGGTCTTGGCAACCCCGACTCATAACAGCTACTAGCTTCCTCTCAATTGCTCTCCACCAAGAGCTCCACTGCTTTTGGCAAAACCCTTAGGAATGAAGTCCTCCACCTTCTGTTCCAAATAAAAAGTGAGACCCCTCCAGCAGAGCTTCGGGGTCCTCATGGCCTACCTTTCCCTGGGCTGAAGCTCTGCACCAGAACACAGAGCTAGGGGTGGGGCCCACTTTTCCCAAATGACATCCCCACTCTGCCAGTGGGCCCTGGTTGGCTGGCAGCCCTGGTTTTCTTGGCCTGCCCCTCCCAGTATGGAACCTCTATCCTATGAGTGAGCTGGGTGGGGGTGACGGGAGCCCCAGTATTCCCAGCCTGCTGTGTCTGGAGCGTCGGCTGGGTGTGCACAGGAGCCCCAGACTTCTCAGCAGCACTTGCCAGGAATGGGACTCCCGCAACAGGGCTGGGGATGAGAATGCAGCAGCCCGCCCCTCCCGGGGCGAAAGCAAAGCACCAGACTAAGGGTAGGGGGAGTGAGAGCCCTGTCTTCCTGGCCACACCGGCTGGGGCAGAGCTTCCCTGGCATGTGCCCCACCTCATTTCCCAGAAGAAGTGGGGCGTGATGACCTCAGGGTCCTGGAGCAGCCCTCCCTGCCAGAGCACAGGCCCCGGGGCGGGGCTGGGGCTTCCGCGGCACGATCGCAGGTTCCCAAGCACCCAGGACAGGCTCTGACCTGTAGTCTTAACACTTTAATGTACCTTAGAGCTTATGTCCAGATCTTTATTTTTAATATGAAATTGCAGGCCATATTGTATATATTCTTGTTACATTATTTAGCCTAAGAGTATATTGTGAACATTTTCTGACTTCATTAAATATTATTCTGACATAATTTTATTAACCATTTTGCCTGGATAGGCTATAATTTTTAAAATTTGCCATTTCTTTTTTACTGGATATGTTTCTTGGATCCCAAGCTCTTTCCACACATATCACCGGAGTTTGCCTTCACAACCCACGCGCAGGTGCGAAGACTGAGACCTCTACCCTGCAGGCAAGCAACTCGCCCAGAATCGCACGGGCAAGGCTGGGACTAGACTGCAGGCGTCCCGCACCCAGGCCCCTTGGGCCGTGCTTCCAGGCTCACTGAACTCACTGTATGTTATCTCTTCAGGCCAGCGTCCTCCCGGCCCACACTGTATGCCCCACCCCTTCCCGTGCCTCGGATGTCCACGGGACCGCATGGCTTTCCCACAACAGTGGACCCAAGTGGAGGTGCACTCACACGTGGCACCCCTGTGCTGTGCCCACTCCTGCTGCAGAGGGGCAGACTGTGCCACGGACTCCTAGGGGAGGCAGAGGCAACCGGAGAAGCTGCTGTTCCCGGAAGTTGCTGAGCAGGGACGCCAGGACCACGTGCAGCCCACACCTGGTTGGCAGCTCATCCCCAGGTGACAGCTGGGAGAGGCAGACCTTTTGAGCAGAGATTCTCCCTCTTCTCACCGTGCCTGTGAAACAGGTGGCCGCGTACTTTGCAGAGTGTCCCGTGACTGAAGGCCATAAGGGAAGAGAGAGGTGGCGGCACGAGATGCCTTCTCGAGACCTCACCTTGTCCTTGGTCAGAATGAACCACAGCTCCATGGTGGGACGTTCAGGCAGGAAGCTTGAGCTTGGGCCAAGTGCCACCAGCCCTGCACTCTCCTCCACCTGCTTCTCTGAATTTTCTATCCTCCTGATTCGTCTCAGGCCATGTGTACAGTAATGTTGGACTGTGGACCATCGTGTGGGACCCCCTCCAGCAGCCCCCAAGTTGGGCCTGGGACAGGCGTGGGGGATCCCATCTCAGGGGGAAAGGCTGGGAAGGGCTGTGAAAGGGCCCACTGGGCCCCAAAGAACCAAGCACGTGAGGCCTTGGTGTCCGACACGGCCTTGGTGACCCCCAGTGGGGCCCCTGGTCTGGGAGTGTCAGGCTTCCAGCAAGAGGCAGTTATTCCCTGGAGCCCAGCAGCTTCTTGGACTGCCCAGGAGGCAGGCCCAGGCCAGGGGAGAATGGCTGCTTGGAGCCCAGGAGAGCAACAGGCCTCTAGGTGCTATCCTCCCGGCTGCAAAGACGATGCTCTTGTCAGTCCTGTTCCTGGGCCCTGGGCTCCCAGAGGCCAGCCGTGGCCCACTGGCCCATGCCTCGGTCTCAGCACTCCCCACAGCTGCCTTCTCCACCCTGGCGCTCCTCTGCCTGCAGGAAACATCGGGCTCCAGGCCCGGCCCAGCCCTGATCAGCTTCCAGATCCATCTCTTCCCACTCTGGACTTCTGCTGAGATTCTCACTGCTGCCCCACAAGCTCGCTGACCGCTGCCTCCCGCTCCTGCGTGCTGCCTGCCTTTGTGGCCGCGCTCCCTCTGGCGCACCCTTCGCAGTCTCGCTCAGGTGCCGCTTGGTCCGCACAGCCTCCCCAGAGACTCTGCGGGCAGAGCAGCACCAGGACACTGAGCTTCCCACACTGCCGCCTGCGCTCCGGCCTCCTGTCCCGCTCCCGAGCCTCCCCTCTCCTGAGGCAGGGTCAAGTGCTTCCTCTCCTGGGCTCCCCACAGGACCATTCCCTGGTCATATCCCAGGTTGATGCTGCTGCTGCTGTTGTTGTCAATACCTGTCTCCACCACTAGACGCTCTGCAGAGGGAGGAAGAGCCTGCCTCAGCCCCTTCAGCCCAGCACAGGGCCCGCCCCGGCGCAGGTGGAAAGCAAGCTCTTGAAAGAATAACGGTTGTGAGATCAGAAGGATTTGTCTCCCTCTTCATAAAACGACATCTGCAATAATAAAATAGCGATGGACCAAGTGTCTGCCATGCCCCCTGTGCATTTTAGACATTACTTAAACCCCAGATGAGGCAGGTCTGACTGTCTTTATTCTGCAGATAAGGAAAGTGAAGCTCAGCCGTTAAGCACCACGCTACTAAGTGGTGGCGTCTGAACTTGGACCAGGCCTTTCTGACTCCCAGCCCGGCTTACACAAAGATGAGCACGATGCCTCACCTGAGCCTTGCTGAGCCTCCTTTCCTGCTGGCAGTGTCCACAGAGGCCAAGAGGGTCAGGGACATGCTCTGGCTCACAGATGAGATGGGGCCAGCTGCTGTGCCTCTTCGGTGACATCACCCTGCTCCTTCCCATCACTACAAAGCACTGAGTTCTGACTTGCCCGCTCCTGTTCTCTTGGCCAGGGACAGTGTGGCCTGGGTGGAGGCAGTCACACTCCAGGTGAAAAGTAGGTGTCACAAGAAAGAGGCAGGGTCCCAAGGTGCCCCTGGTCACTGACATCCTCCAGCTTGTCAGATTCGGCCCAGGCACTGAGCAGTGCCCAGAAAGGCCAGATTCCTGGGAAAGGAGGGGAGGGGAGGGGAGGGGAGAGCCTGCTCCGGAGGGTGCAGCTTGGGCTGGGGCCGGCATCATCTCATCTGACTCTCACACACTCTGAGAGCGGAGGGGTTAAATGAGGGCGCAGAGCTCCCAGGGGGAGTCAGCCCACCCTGGGCTCCCAGGGGACATCACTGATGCAGAGGGACCCAAGAAGGGGGCAGTTTCCAGCCCCAGGCCTTGCTCCAGGGAAACCACCTCTCAAGCACAGAAAATATTTGCTCACAGCAAAAAGCTATGTAAGGGAGACAGATCAGACTATTTGGAACAAACATGGGTGATGCCCACAGGATTTCGAGCTGGACTGGGTGTGGCGGGTCTACAAGGGTTCACTGCTCACCCGACTCTGCATCGAGGCCATGGGGCTGTGCCACGTGCAGGGAGGCACATGCCCGGCCTCCATCACAACACACAGCGTGAGGGCTGCTGAGCACTGTGTGGTCTGCCCTCGGCTTCCTCTCGGACCAGAGAAGCCCAAGAAAGGGCCTGTTCCGATGGACAGCTGCAGGCAGCTCCAGCAGAGCCAGCCGGGGGCCTGGGAACTAGTGCCCGGCCATGGCCCTGCACACTGGCCACGCGGCCGGGCTCCGACATGCAGCGGAGGCTGAGAAGCGCAGCCCGGGGCTGGGCAGCACTCGCTGGCTCCAGGAAGCGGTCCACACGCCCGTCCCCCGTGCTGGTGCTTATGTTCTTGCCACGTGTTAGTCAGAGCCACTGAGCTCTGCCCCATCCAGGTCCCAGATGTTCGGTGGAATTAGACTTAGGAAGATGCTCCTAGGCATCCAGCCGGGCAGGGGCAAGGCGGACACTACACGACGGCAGCTCCGCCTGCGGCTTCGGTGTCCTGAGAGGTGACTGTGGAGCCGGCTGCTTTCCTCCCCTCCGCCCCAGCCCCAAGCCCACCTGCCTCAGAGAGCAAGCGCGCGCAGGGGAAGGCTCTGCCAGGGCTTCGTGCGAACTGGACCCCAGCGTTGGAGCCGGGCCTGGTGGGCTGCTTGGTCATGGGGGTGGATCCCTCAGGGAGAGATTAACGCCCTCCCTGGGGGTGAGTGAGTGCTCCCTCCATTTCCAGTGAGAGCTGGTTGCTGAAAAGAGCCTGGCACTCCCACCCCTCCCCTGCTTCCTCTCTCGTGTGGTCTCTGCATTCTCCTGCCTCCCTTCCGCCACCGCGCTGCGTGGAGGCCGCCTGGGGCTCTCACCAGGGGCAGATGCACCGTCTTGAATTTCCTGGCCACCCAGAATGGTAGCAAAATAAACCTTTGCTTATAAATTAGCCAGTCCCAGGTATTCACTTATAGCAACACCGACGGAATAAAACAGGTTGATTTTTCAAATGATATAATCTATGATGCACAAAAGCAAAAATATGCTCACATGTAAGTTCTGAAGTAATAGCTAAATGAACACCTGTGAATCTACTTCCCAGTGTAGACGGTGGCTGAGTTTCGAATCAGCACGTTCACTGATCACACAGCACCACAGAAGAGGTTTTCGCTTTGGTGTGGGATGTTCAGACGATGGAGTGTGGGACAGGAGACGGCTTGTGTGTCATTGTTCATAGCACGTCCCGTGCGAGAGTGGCCTGGGCAAGCTGGGAGCCTGGGGAAATGGGAAACCAGAATGCGCGGTCACAGGGTCTCAGAGAACAGCGAGCAGAACTGTCAGCGGACAGACCCTAATAAAGGACATTAAAGGAGAGTGTGCAGAGGGCGACACGGTTCTCACCCAACATGCTCCCGTAGCGGAAGGAAGCGAGTGCAGACAGGGTCACGGCGGGGCCAGTGGGGCGGGGAGGGGGCGTGGGGAGACCCCAGAGGAGACACTGCTGCGTCCTGCAGGAGAAACAGGGCCAGAAACTCACAGGGGCCTGGGGCAGCGAGGAGGCACCCTGGGGCGGCGAGTGCGCGTGGGCGCCACCCTATTACCCGCGTCGGTGAAAGGTCCGGGGTAGCACTTCTTGCCCCCACGGGGCCCAGACTGGGCGTCATCGTAGCCTCACAGCACTGGCAGGAGGGGAGAGGGTGGCTCATTTCAGAGATGAGGAAACACGGAAGGACTTGGGGAAGACAGAGCACTTCTCCTCAGCCAGACCGACCTCTACTCCGCAGGGAAGCAAGCAAACCCGCGGGGTGAGTGACGGCCACAGGAGACCAGGGGCGGATGCAGACCCTCCAGCGGCTCCAGCACCTCCTGCGGTTATGCACAGCGGCAGAGTCTCAGGTTAGCCCAGAAAGGGCCAAGTCTGCAGCCAGCAGTAGGGACTGCTAGGGTCACCTGGCCTCCACCGAGGGGGGACAGGCACACAGAGGTGGGGGAGGCTGGGCCCACCCCGCACCCCGAGAGCAGGTTAAGCTGAGCTCGGCCCACATTTGCACAACAGGTCTCAGGAGTCCACGTCTCTGGAACCACCAGCCTGGCTGGCCCAGTCAGGGCCCCCAGGGCTCTGCCCTGGCCACGCACAGGCCGGCACGCATTTCCTGAGGACACACTGCTCCACGCCCTTGCCCTGTGCTCATGGAGTCTACGGCCCAGAGGGAGACACGGTCACAGCCCAGCACACAGGAGGACGCGTGCTGAGCAGACAGACAACCTGGCGAGGTGAGGGGAGACCCCAGGGTGGCAGAGGGGGCAGAGAGAGGGTCTGGAGCAAAAGCACAGCTGGCGCCCAGCCTCCGGCCTTGCTGAGGCCTGGAGAGGGCAGTGTGGAAGCGGAGGCCCAGGCAGCAGGAAGCGCTGGTGCCTCTCAGCGGCAACGCGGCCAGGGTGGTGCGTCCAGGACAGCGGGAGGCACGGCCCAGGGAGGTGCCCAGGGTCTTGTGGCAGGCAGCGGGCTCCCCTGCCCAGTCTGTCCCGTCCACCCTTCCACCCAGGAGACCAGCCTCTGTAGGGCTCAGGAAGACAGCCCTCCGCTGCTCAGGGGCTCGAGTTCCTGCTCGACCTTCACCCAGAAGAGTTTATACGTGTAGGTGGCCCCTGGCAAATGTCCCAGGAACCTGGGGTCTAGGCACCTCCACCTCCGCAAAAGCTGAGTGGCCGGGTGAGTTCTGGTGGGACTTTGCCTTAACTGTATGCTGTGTGTGGGCATTTGCCACTCTCCCGCCAGCACTGGGCAGCCAGCCGCCCTGATTCAGGGGAGGAGGACACCCCAAGGTAGCTGAGAAGCTGGCCCCACCTGTCTTGGAAATAGAAGAGAGGCAGACGTCCTCTCGTTTCACCCTCTAGCAGCGCCGCTAAGCCCCAGCCAGGGCCGGCGCTTTCGCGGACAGACCTCAACGTCTACGGGGGGGCTGGAGTGTCTTCCGCAGGGGGCCCGGCACCCATGGTGGCAGGACTGCCGCACTTCACCCCTCTCAATCTCTGCCCACGTCCTGCCGGATGGTTACTTTTATTTCTCACTGAACTGGAGCCCTTTTCTGTTTTGGCAGCCAAGGTCCTTCCCTAGTGAGGAAACCGGCACCAGGTGACTACGGACAACAGATCCTTAGGAAGGGGGCTGGGGGGCTGGAATTGGTAATCTCGCCTGGTTGAAGCAAACGTAGTAAAAATATATTTAGTATTAAGCTATGGAATCCTGGCGTCTCATTGCATGGCTAACTCATCATTATTTTTTCCACTGACTTTTATATGTATATATTTATGGGGTACAAATGAAATTTTGCTCCACTGATACATTATGTTGTCCAACCCCTAATTAAATACTCAACTGTGGCCAAGTTTCTACTGGGTGCTTTGGGGGGAAATGGCTCTTGCTACTAACCCCAAATGAAAGGCATGAAGAATCTCGGCCCCCAGGGTGAGCTCGCTGCTCTCCCCTGCCCTGGCCAGCCTGCCGAGAGAGCACAACGAACTCAGCCCCCTGGGACTCTCTGGCTCTTCTCTCCTGCAGCCAAAGGAGATGCTGAAGCAGTCCGACTCCACCAACCCGCAGACTGTTCCTGGCTCCTTGAGTGAGAGAGAGGGCATTGTTTGGGAAAGAGTGTGCCCCTCGCCTTAGGAGTGGGGTTCGCTGGGGGCCCTGACACTCTCTGCCAGTCAGCTTCAGGAGCCTGTCGTCACCTCCCTGGCAAGTCGTCCTACAGCGTGAGGCCAGTTCTCCTCCTCATCACCCACTGGTCGCCACCCAGACCCAACAGTCAGATCTCAGCAGGCCATGGGAACCAATTACATGTGAAACCTTCAAGAAAAGGCTTGCACTTCAGAAAATGATGACCGTGCCACATGGACTAGCAAAAACCTGGGGAAATGAATGGCAATGGATTCTGAGAGTGCCTGACCACAGGAGGGAAGAACGTCACTCTGGTCCCCCACCCGTCCTGGAGTTGGTACCCCAGCAGGTGATCTGCAGGTTGACTGAAACCGTGGCCTGATGGTGGCCCCACAAAAATGAAACTGAAAAGCCAAAGATTCCTATAAAGAATCCAGATTTTTGAAGGGATCCGGTGTTGGCATGGATTGATCAAGTGCAAGCCGCTCACCACTCCCAACCGCGTTCCCAGGAGAGCCAAAAAGACATGCCCCACCCAGGCCACCGAGAAATACTTCGGAAGGAGAATGCCAACATCCCGGACGATCGCCACAGGTGTTATTCTCTGTCAGCTGCCGATGCTGGCGGGAGACCCTTCTGCTGGTGGGAATCTGCGGGTGGGAACAGCAGAGCTGGTGCCACAGAGGACAGGAAGCAGCACAAAGTGCTGGTGGCCAGTGTGGTACCAGGATGCTCTCAGGCCAGGCTCTTTGGCATTGCTGAATCTCACCCACGAGGCCACTAGGACTGAACTCTACGGACAATGCCAATAAGGTCCTTTGTGATGGTTGTAATATCGATAGAAATGAAAAATACCTTTTTAACGAGGTCTGGTAGACAGGAGTCTCTAAGAGCGCCTGGAACAATGCCTGGCACATAGTAGGTGTTCAGTAATTTAGTGAATAAACTCCACTTTCCCTTGCCCAATCCCCAGGCCTGGCTCAATGGACCCGAAGCTCTCTGAATGGAGGGGAGGCTGGTCACCTGCCGCAACATCACAGAGAGATGCTGCGAAGCTTCCAAAGGCTCTAGGCGGAAATACCCGCACCCCTCAGATATTACTGAGCACTGGTGTGGGCTGACATTGACTCCCGGCAGCCCAGGATGTCCTCAAGTCCACACCGGGAGTGTGGGCCCACTGGAGGCAGAGGCACGTCAGGTCACAAATGGAGCTGTGCCCTGCTCCATGGCAGCCTGCTGGGATCCCAGACCTGTCCTCTGGTAATGTGCCCAGCTCCAGAGCGTCCAGGTAACAAAGACATGCTCAGTGACTGGCAGAAACTCCACCCTGGCTCCCTGATCCGTGGCGTGGAGACTTAAGACGTGGGAAAGGCTAACTGAAAGTCTCTGGAACGCCCTCTGCCCTCAAAAATAGTGAATCATCGGCAATACTTCATCCCTGGTGACTGGAAATTGCCACCAAGCTTGGAGAGACCCTGCTGTACCCTATTTAACTTGCCAGCTTGGCTTGTGCAGAAGACACTGGGCAATGCTCTAGGTTCTCTTGCCCCACATATGACCTCCTTGCTGGAACGAACCTGTCACGATCCTTGGTGTAGTACAAAGCCCTTGATTTGGTGACACTTCTGCCTGTGTGTGTGCGTGCATGCGTGTGCCTGCATGTGCACGCGTGTGTGTTTCCTGCCCCAGTATTCAGGGGTCAAGAGAAGCAGGTTGCTTTTGCCATGATGGGGCAGCAGCGTCCCTTCACTGCCTTGCTTCGGGGCACAAACCCTGTGCCGCGATTCGGCCAGCAGAGACCTTGGCCTTTCCATGCCAAAGGACCTCACGCTGGTCTACTGCATGCCGATGTGTCTGAGGACAGCAAGTAGCAAGGTACTCTAAGTGTCTGGACATACAAATACCAGAGTGTAGAATACAAATTCTATGAAAATAAAGGGAACTTCCACCTCAGGAAGGCTCCAGGAAGGCAGCAGCAGTGCCCATTTTTCTGGAACATTTGGGGATATCCCCTTGGAAGCAAAAGACATGCTGCTGGACCTTGTCTTCACACCACAATGCTGGATGGGCCTCTGGATTTTCGAGGCAATTTATTTCCTGCTTGTGTGTGCTGCCTCAACTCACTTGTTGGGTGGCCCCAAAGGGTGTGCACTCTGTGTGGGTCCCATGGTAGGTACAGGCTGTCCGCCCCACCTGCACTGGGAGAGGCTCTGTCACACGGCTGCCATGCTGCATGGACCCCATAGCGCCTGACGTGCCCACAGCAGACCTGGACGCTGTGCACAGCCGGCTGCAAGTCCCAGCAGAAGTCATGCTGGGGGCCCTGGGGTTCGCGGCACTTTCCTTCCTCCTGGGCCTTGGTGGAGACCAGCTGTGTCTCTGCTAACAGAGTCTAGATGGGGGACCCCAACGATCTGAGGCTCCCAGGATGAAGTGTGTATTCTCTGGCCCAGCTGGGTGCCTATCATTGGGTGGTCCACACAGGACCAGGCCTAAAAGACACCAGGAAGCAGGAGGAGGTGACTCAAGCAGGTGTCTCCCTTCTCCTCCCACCCCTGTGGCCCCATGGGACATTCCTTACTACCGGTGTCTGAGAAGAGCAAGTGTGAACTGCGTTTCCAGGTGCTCTGCAAGATGCACCTGCACGGCCAGAAGCGGACTGCTGTGGCACTCAGAGCCCCTCCTGAGGTGGACAGAGGAAAGGGAGACCCTCTGAGGGGCACATCTGATGGCCCCAAGTTGCTTGTAGAGAGGCCTGAGGTGTCCCCTGACCCACGGGGACCCGAGGGCAGGCACAGGGACTGGGGACAGGAGGTATGGAAAGGCCTCTCTGAACATGTGGGGAATGCGAGGACGACGTGTCCCGTGGGAACACCTTCCCAAAGGTCCCACTCCCAGGAGCCTCCCAGTCAGCTGGGGAGGTGGCTGTCCAGGGATGTCCAGCAGCCTCTCCCCAGCCACACTCTGGTGCTCTGGGAACTCCCGAGGCCAGCTGGGGCATCTCAGATTCTGTCCAATGGATTTCCCCACCTGGCTGACCAGTTACCACCACTACAGTGGGTGAGGAAGAACCAAGGTCCCGGGCTCACTGCTTTACATAAATACACAAACGTTTTCTGATAAGATCTTCATGCTAACCCTGAAAGGTATGGCATCATCACCCACATTTTTCAAACAGAAAAACAAAGACCAAAATGGTTACATGACTGTCCCAAGATTATACAGCTCGACAGTGACTGAATCAGAATTCAAAGGGGGTCTGTGTTCTTCGAAGGCATCTCCTGCACTCACTGGCACAAGTTCCTGAAAGGCCACCTTCCCCCACGTCTCCCCCGATGTCTGTACACACGCATTATCCCTGGGGCATGAGCCGATCCACAGGCTGCCCTTTCAGGGGCTGAGGCTGAGGGTAGCGCTCCTGCAGGTCCCACGCTGGGTCACCTGGCCTCCCCTTTCCTCAGAGCTCTCAGAGTCAGAAAACTCTGTCCCATCCTCAGGCCTGCACCTCTAGGGGAAGGTGACCACACAGCTAACAGGGCAGCCCCTTCTGCCACTCTAGCCAGGACAGCCCTGCACAGGGCTTCCTTCCCTGGGCCTGTCCTGCTGAGAGCTGGCAGCACCTCCTTGCCTCTCCAATGCCGAACCCAGCCCCACCTTGCAACCCACCTGCTCTCCTCCTTGCTCGCCTGGAGAGACGGAGCTTGGCAACCTGCAGCCAGCCGCCCCTCCCACCGCCCACTTTGGCGTCCCTGTGGGGGCAGGTGAGGTAGAGCTGTTCCAGCGGCATAGGGCTCCCGGCCCCTGGCAGGCGGGCCATGAATTCGGGCCTGGGAGGGGGCACCCTGGCAGAAGTCTGACAGCACCAGGCTCCTGTTCCCTTGCCACCACCTGGACACCCAAGCCTGCTTCTCCCTTGAGTACCCTTAGCCGGGGTAAAATTAACAATAGCGAGCACTTCACAGGCACCTGCTGGGCCAGACGCCAGCCACCCTTCCGGACGGGCAGTCCTGCGCCCCAGGGGCTGTGAGTGCCCCGCCGGGGAGGTCGGGCTGTGCGGTCGCCCTCTCCTTCCCCGCGCTGGACGGCCGGCTCCTGCCCTGCTCCTGCAGGACGCCGCCTCTGGGGCGACATGCCTGAAAGTTGGGGCGGCTGAGAGCGAGGACGGCGCTCCCCACCGACCCGGGCCCCGCGGACCGCCGGGCCGCAGCGGCGCGCAGCAGCGGAAGGACGCCGCGAGCCGGCCGCGTCCCCGGACGCCGGCTCTCACCTTGAAGAGGCTCCGGAGAAAGCGCACGACGCTCAGCATGGTGGCCGCTGGGCTCCCGAGCCGCCGGCAGCACCGCCGGGAGCCCAGCTCTGGGAAGCCACCCGCGGCCGCCCCGGTCGCCCTGGCGCCCGCCCTGGGCCGCCGAGACGCCCCGCCTCCCGGAACCGGCCACTCCGGACCGTGTGGCTCCCCAGGGATGCGTCTGGGTACCCGCCCCTTCCGCACCCAGGCTTCGGTCCCCGCGGGAGTGGGGGCGCCCAGACGCACGCCAGAGCCGTCCAGACACTGCCCAGTGGCCCCCGAGAGCCCCCCGCGGCTTGACCTGGGCCCAGGAGAGCTGCTGGGTACAATGGGAGCCTAGGAGGGCTTGCTGAGAGACGCAGAAGGTGAACACACGCCTTGCGCATCTGCACGGATGCGACCCACAGGCTGGAACCGTCGCCCTACCTAGGTCCCCTTGGCCTGCCTCTGCCCTCCTGAGAGCTTTGCTCGTCAAACTTCGAGACTTTTCGGAGCTGTCTGCCCAGCATTCTCATTTACTAGTTGAGGAAATCTTTTCTGGGATCCAGAGTCGGACAGTGGCATAGCGTCTGCCCAGACTGGCTTTGTGCGACCCTGCCCAAGTCCTGGTCAGCAGCACTATGCAGGGTTGCCTGGTGGGGTGTGTTTTTTTCCCCACCTAAACCTGCCTCTGCCTCTCCCCAGGCCCTGGAGCAGCCAGGCCAGGGCTGGAAGCCTGGGAGGTCAGGGCTGGAAGCCTGGGAGGTCAGGGCCTAGGGGAGGCACCTTGAGACCATCTGAACGTCCTGTGTCCCCCACCCTACCCTCCATGCCACCCAGGGTCCACGACCAGGCTAGAAGCACATCCCTGAGGCCATGTGCTGGGAGGAAAGGCATGGGATTCGGATCTGGATGCCTGGTGTGCTGCACATCAGTTGTGTAATCTTGATCACCTGCTCTGAGCACTGTGTTTACCCTGGGAGAGGAACACCACCTGCTGGGGTTGCCATTGAGACTGAGAAATTAAACCTCACAGGGGCTCAGCAAAAGTCAGTTCTCTCTTCGAAGGCTTAAAGTGCTGAGCCTCCAGGGGGTCTGGTGGAAATACGCAACCCCATTACCGGGCTTCTCTATCTGAGCAGCGGACAGGCCCTGCGCCTTGGCTCCTCAGACCTGAGCGGCGTCAGAAGCACCTGCAGGGTGTGTCAGTGCTCCGGCTGCCGGGCCCACCTCAGAGTTCCTGGACAGTTGGTCTGGGGGGCAGGCCTGAGATTTTGCATTTTAACAAATTCCCAAGTGACCCCGATGCTGCTGGTCCTGGACCACACTTGGAGAAACTCTGGACTGGGGCGTCCTGGGCCCGCCTCCCAGTCTAGCAGGGGCAGCCCCCAGGGCCCGGCTGGAGCATAACCGTTACAGCGGTTCCATTCACCAGATACCTATGTGTCCCAAGACAGCGAGGGCTTTGCTGTGACCTAACCTGCCACAATCCTGGGGAGAGTGACAACATTGAATGCTCAAGGGGAAAATAAGTGAAATATAGTTTTATAACTGACTTTTCCTTCTGGAGAACATGATTTTAGGGGTTCCCCACTGCATTGTTGTGTGCTCTCTTTTTTTCCATGAAACGACAAGATAAAAGGCAAGCCTGTTTGATTCGCCCGTGACTTTGCACAACAGGGTTTCCGCTCGACTGAGCTCACCGTGTCTGTCACATACTGCAATTAAGCAGGTTCAGCAATGTGGGGGCCATGCGAGGGGTTGCAGGGAAAACATTGCAGCCAATGCCAAGCAGCAGGGAGAGCGTGGGCGTGGGCAGGCAGCGCTCATGTTTCCCTGCTGCTGGCCTGAGCCGCTTCCCTCACTTCTCCTACCCGGAGCCCCCAGGCGCACAGAGATGGACCTGCACCACCGGCCAGGGCTGGATCACAAAGGACAGAAACCTCCCCTGGCTACCCTAGTAGGAAAGGGATTTTTGGAAGAATATGGAATGAGTCATAAATTGCCAGACCGGTGGAGAGATGCTGACTCCAGAGACAGGCCCAAGGGTGGATGTGTGTTCAAGCTGACATCTGAATAAATGGGGCCATGTCTGCTCTGTTCTCAGAGGGCTCCCAGTCTAGTCCAGGTCAAGCACCCTGCAGGACCCTGGAGGCCTTCCTGGAGGAGGTGACCTGTCCCCCAACAGACACTCAGAAAGACACGGATGCTTGCAGTGTGCACACACCTGAGGGACGCACCCCTCCCCCAGCCCTGGGCCTACACATTCGGCATTTCCAGATCTGTGGTCACTGGTGCTCTGTGCATCCTGGACCGACGGGCACAAGGCCTAAGAGTCCCGAGGCAGGAGCAGAACCTGGCCCCCAGGTATGTGGCTCCAAGGTGGAACTGCAGGCTCGGGGTTTTGGGGCAGGAGAGCATGTCAGGAAGGCCCAACCTTGTCAAACCCCACGCAGACTCGGTCACAGCACCCTGGGAAAGCGGGTCTGCGAGGCAGTGCCCGGGTGGGGCCATGGCTCTGCTCCCCTGGCAGGGCCAGCTGCACCAGGGTGAAGTTGGGGTGTCTTGAGCCCAGAGAAGTGGAGGATTCAGCAGCAGCATGATCAGCTCCGTGTATCGCATGCCGCCTCTGCCACCTCTGTCCCAGGCCTGAGAAACCTCACACGAGCCTCCGTGTGGTTCTCTGAGGTCGTGACTCACGCAGCGCGTTCGCACAGGGAAATAAAGCATCCGCAGTCTCTGGACAAGCCCATGGATTGTTCAAAGGGGAAGAAAAGAACAAGGAACGCAAGGAAGAAAGGAAGGAAGGAAAAGTGCAGAGAGCCAGCAGAGTCTTCATCCGCGAACAGCAGCGCCTTCTTCTTCGTCTTTGCTGTTGGGCCCCCGCAGTGAGCAGAGGGAGGCATGTCAGGGAGGCCCCGCATCCCTGGCTCCACCCACAGCCCCCAGAGAAGTCCCTGGGGGTCAGGGCCCCTGGGGAGGGCCCACAAGGGGATGGGCTGGGCCCGGGGAGGGTGTGGGCCCGGGCTGAGGAAGGGCTTCCTGGGCCCGAGCTGGGGAGGGGCCTGCTCACACCAGGAAGGGCAGGGTGGGCGGTGCCTCGGTCGGCCGCTGACCCCAGCAGGCTGGGGTGTGTTCTGTCACCCTTGCGGGTCATCTAGTCAGAGGCTGCTGCGGGACGTTTGTGTTGCAGCTGGGTGCCACTCTCTCAGTTTGAGGACACACCTGACTTTTCTCGGGGAGAGAGGACCACAGCTGCCGGGACAGGCGAGGAGTGCTCCCGGGAGCTGGCCTTTGAGCCGAGGAGGAACCAGTGATTTCAGGACCCTGAGGACCCTGAGGCAGGCCATGGGTGGGGTCCCTCGGGTGTGGGGTCCCTTGGGTGTGGGGTCCCTCGGGTGTGGGGTCCCTCAGGTGGGGGGTCCCTCAGGTGCAGAGACAAGCCGGCCACCCTGGGTGCTGAGTCAGAAGCAGCCGGGGGACGTGGCTCTGGGCTGGACCAGCACTTGCTGTGCGGCTTAAGGCAAGTTATTGACCCTTCTGTGCCTCTGTCTCCTCACCTGTAAAACAGGGACCTGCCCCCAGGGCTGCCTGTGGGGCCTTACGTGGTGGCAGTGCCAGCTGAGCCCTCCTCCAGTGCCTGGCCCTGGAGTGGTGCTGGCGGAAGAGCCGCCGACAGCAGAGCGGGCGCCGGGGGCACACTGTGGCCACAGGCACCTCTGGGCCGGGCTCTGCCCTGCACGTGCCTCTGCCTGTTTCGCGTTCATTCTGTTGTTGCTTAACGATAAATGACGCCGACGCAGGGAAGTGGGACCCTGCGGGTGCAGAGCAGGCCTCAGCACAGGCTGCCCTGGGCCTCCCCCAGCCCCGCCTCCTTCCTCCCACCAGCGCTGCCAGCTGAGCGCAGCACCCAGACAAGAGAGGCAATAATAGATGATTAAGACCCAGGTTTGGGGCTGCCTCCTGTGGTCACAGTGAGGCTCAGAGTGAACGGGTACAGTGAGGAGCAGCATCCGACTCACACAGCCGCAACACCAGTGCCAGCAGCACGTTACTGCATCTGCTCTGTCACTAAATCGTAAGTTACCCCCGCTGAGCACCGATGCCCCAGAGCGGGTCACATGGCCACCCGCACGTGGCCACCCGTGGGCCACGCACCTGTCACCGCACATAGGCAGGCTGTGACGCAGGACAGAGTGAGGCTGAGTGTGCAGGGTTCCTGGGGGGCCCATAGGGAGGGCCCGACAGGGGGCACATCAGACTTCTGGCTCACGGGAGGGGACCCGCGGCTGGGACACAGGAGCAATGGGCAGGGCCGCCAGCCAGCCTGGGAGCCGGGGCCTGGGAGCAGGGGCCAGGCTGGGGTGGGGAAGAGGACAGTGCGGCCGGAAGGCGCCAGTCTCCAGGGTGACACTGGTCTCAAAGAGAGAGGCCAGAATGGGCTTTTGTGTGCAGTAGATGGGACGGGGTGTTCCCAGGGGAGACGGGGTGGAGGGAGGAGCGGGCGGCAGGAAAGAAAGGGCCATGAAGCGCGGCCCTTGCTGTGAGATGCTTGCACCCTCACCAGGCAACCAACGGCTTCACCCCAGGCCCGGGCCGGGGGCTGAGTAGAGCCTGGCTGGGGCTCCGGGGCCGGCGAAGAGCCCACTCAGGGTGGAGACGGCTCTGCCGCACCTTCTCTGTGGGTCCCGGAGGACACAGGTGTAGTCGGGGGAGAATAGCTCAGAGCCAGGAGCGGAAGTGCTCTGAGCGGCTCCCTCACCTCCCACAGGCGGCCTGCCCAGGCCGGGAATCCGGTGTCCCGTCTCTCATGCAGGCTTCGAGCTGGGGCTGCCCGGGGTTGGGCAAGGGCCCCCTGGCACACAGACAGCGTGGAGGACACCCTCCTTTGAGGACCCTGCAGCGGGAGCACCTGTGCACGCTGGCCTGGCACCCACACAGGCTCGCTTCTGAAGGAGGGGCCGAGGGCCTGTGGGCTGGGCCGGGAGCCCTTCGGAAATCTCTCGGGTTTCGCTCAGCCCCGTGTGCCGCGCCAGCCTTCGTAGGGAAGGCTGCGGGCAGAGCCTGGGTGGAGGGCTCTCCTGCAAACAGCCAGCCCTGTCTGGAAGGTGGCCCGGAGGACCCCTGGGTGGGGATGGGTGGGCAGCCCCACAGCACGGCCACCCACCACACCTGCCGCTTCCTCCCCACACCCCCAACCCTGACGGGACCGGACCCCTGAGACCACACCCAGACAAGCCCGTTCCATGGCCCACCCCAGCCGGCAGGACGGACGCAGGGCCCCTCGCCTGGGAGCCTGGCCAAGGCTGCCCTCAGCAACGGGTACACAGGGAGAAATCTGCCCGTAATTCAGGCGGTGCCTGGCTCCCGGCCACCGTGACTGTGCACCTGTGTGCAGTGCCTTTACAGAGGGCGCAGCGTGTGTGTGTGTGTGTGTGTGAATCATTCCTGCTCACACACGAGACCACAGAGCTCAAGCAGAACAAAAAGACTGAATGAGCCTGTCACAAGGGGGGCATTTGTTTCCCACAGGCGGCAGGAAACCGGGAAGAGATTTAGGGGCTTCCACACAGTGTCCGTTTGTGTCTGCGAATTAATTCTCTCCCACAGAAAGCAATCACAGATCTCAAACAGGAAGCAGCCTAGCAGATGTGCACGTTCACGAGGTGAGGTTTCTGCCGGGGAAGAGATCCAGGTGCACAGGCCACGGGCTGCCCAGCGTCCTGCCCTCGTGTGTGTGGCTGCAGAGTCCACTGCACTGGGACAGGCTTGGGTGCCGGCTGGCCCCGCGGGCCTCCTCAGCTGTTCTCCTGGTGCCTGGGTATGTGGGTGCCCACTGCGGGCACAGGGCAGCACTTCACCCTCATCTGTGCCCATTTCACAGATGAGGAGACAGAGGCTCAGAGTCATCTCCTCCACCATGTGGGTGGCAGAGCGGGATTCAAACTGCATGAAGAGAGGATGAGAGGCATCCCCTGAGCCCGCTGGGTGTATGGGGGGCCTCTGGGGGTGCAGCCGGTCCGAGAGGCCTGGCCAGTCCTCAGCATATGTGGGGGGAGACCTGGGCTGAGCGGCCGAGGGAGAGTCAGGGCCCCACACCCCCGGCCTGGGAGAGTCTGCCGGGCAGAGAGCACAGGGGGATGTCGGGGGGCCCGGTGTGTGCTTCTGACCCTAAGACCCCCATGGCCTTGGCGAGGGCCCAGCCACTGAGGCATCGCCATTTCTCACCTGGGACTTGGAGGCCACAGGCCTCACGTGGCCTCAGAAGGCCCTTCAGGGGCTGGGCAGTGGGACGAATGTGTGAGTGAGCGAACGTGAAGTAGGACACCCGGGCCTGAGCACCCTGGCTGCGTGCGGCTGCTCTCCCCAGTGCTGTGCCCTGCTGCTTGTCCACACAGCCAGGAAGCGGCAGAGCCAGGACTTAGACCAAAGCCAGGGTGACCACGAGGCTCGTGACACGGTGCCAGAGACCAAGAGGAGTGGCACCCGGCCCAGGCATGGGGGCATCGCCAGCAGCGGGCAGGCAGACCTCAACCCAGCCAAGGAGGAAAAGGCTAAGGAGAGGCCCTCCTGGCTTCACCCACACAGACGTCACCCGGAACGAGGTGACAGCGACGGCCCCCGTACAGGCAGACTGCAAAGGGAGCGCACAGCCCTTCGGGCCACACAGGCAGTTTTGTGCTCCCTGACCAGCCAGACCCCCTGCTTCCCTTGGGGTGCGGTGGCCCAAACGGTCTGCCCCCCAAAGACCTCCAGCTGGTTTTCCATGAATTCCTGCGTAAGTGTTGGCGACTGGCCTCAGGCCGCCCCACCCCACCCCCTCCTCTCCTCTCCGTGGGCGGCTGCAGAGTCTCTGGAGACTCCACGCCTTCACGGGCATGCCGACTCCAGGCCACCAGCTCACTGCAAGGGCAGCCTGGCCATCCCGTCCCAGCCTCTCCCCAGCCCCAACCCCGAGAGTAAATCCCTTCTTCAACTCCACCCACACTCTGTGGCCCACCCTGCGGCATCCGTGCGTCCAGCAGTGCCCCGGTGCTGACTGAGGCTCCAGGCAGCATGGGCAGGGGGTACCTCACACAGGCAGACCCCTGAGGACATTCTCCAGCTGCAGCCGGCATCCTGCTGGGAAGGACGGGTCTCTCCTCGGGCAGGATGGGCGCGGTGGGCCACGGCACATGCCGTGTCACCCAGACCCAGGACACTGTGGGAAGTCAAAGGAGCTCTGTGAGTTGTTATACGGGGACCTCAGGTGCCAGCCAGAGGGGGCTGGGAAAACAAAGGCACATGGCCCCTAAATACAGACCCTTGCTCAGCACCTATGAACTCCTAATTAATAAATAATTTAAGCCATGATCTAGGACATTTAGTTTTCCAACAATAGCAGGGGAATTCCTCCCTGCCATTCTCCCTCCCTCCTTTCCTCCTTGCCCCCTGACTTGAGGTCCCAGCCTAGCACCTTGCACCTGCTGACTGCCCTGGTGCTCTGCTCACTCCGCTTGCGTGACAGTCACCTGCTAGTGAGTGGGCTGCACGCACGCACGCACGCGCACTGGAACATGCACACACTCGCTCGCACACACGCCCCAACAGGCTCCCAAGGCACCCGGGAGACCTAGCCCTGCCTCTGACCTGAGCCAGCCACATGCCCTCCCTGGGACAGCCCTGCGGTGTTTGGGGACAGTGCAGCTGTGTCTGTCCCTAGCGAGAGCTGACCCCCGTCTCCCGGCCCTTCTAGAGCATCCTGCCCTGGCACTCCCTCTGGACAATCTAGTTCTCCCCTGTTGTTGGTTTAGCCCATGGCTGCCAGGACAGGGCCCAGCTCCAGGTGGGAACAGATGGTGCTGCAGGGCCAGGGCACTCAACACACGCTTGGACGATGGGTCCTCGGGGTGACGGTTCTAATCACGGAGAACAGTTGTGCAGGAGAACCTCACATTTACCCTGCTAGATTTCACCTCGTGCATCAGGCCTTGAGTTCCAGACCATCTCAGCACACGAGAGGGGCCAGGCTCTGAGAGCCACAGGGCACTTATTAATAATAATCCATTCTGGGATAAGATCAGGAAACTTCGGCTAAGTTAAGAGTCAGCTTTTTTATAAGCAGGGATCTTTTCTCCCTGGTACAGCTGTGAAGTCCTCAAGAGCCAGCCATTTCTTTCCTCTCCATCTGTTTAAGTTCATTTCACTCCATGGTATCAAGAGTTAGGTCTAGAGCCAGGCTGCCTGATGACGATCAGTTCTGATACATGTTTACTGTGTGATCTGGAGCAAGTTGCTTAACCTCTCTGTGCTTCAGCTTCCTCACCTGTGAAGTAGGGATGATAGCAATAGCTATCTTATAGGGCTGTTGGGAGTACAAATTTCATGTGGAATCTAAAAGTGATAAACTCATAGTAGCAGAGCAGAATGGTGGTTGCCAGGGGCTGGGGGTGGGGGAAATGGGGAGAGGTTGGTCGAAGGGTACAAACCTGAAGTCATAGGATGAATAAGCTCTGGGGCCCTGACGCGCAGCAGGTGACTATGGCCGATAATAACGATCGTCTGCTTGCAATGCGCTAGGGGGTGGATCTTACGTGTTCTCACCACACACATGCGAAGACAACTATGTGAGGTGGTGGATGTGTTAATTGTTTGTGGTGATCATTTCACAATGTGTGCACATAGCAGACAATCACATTATACACCTAAAATGTATACAATTTTATTTGTCAATTATACCTCAATAAAGCCGGGGCAGACAATGTGGCTCCCACAGGTGTTGACTACACCGTTAGTTCATGTCATCTGATCCAACAGTCTTTCCCAAGGCCTGGCTGTGCTGGCCGCTGCCCGCGCAGGTGAGGCCCCCAGGCCGCTCACGCGGCGCTCTCGGAGGGCTGCGGTGGTCGGGACTCCCGGTGCGAGTCTGTGTGAAGGGGCCGCGCCCGTCCCACGCGCGGGGAGCCTGCTCGGCCTCTGGAGAACGTAAGGCGGGCTCCAGGCCGGAAGCACTTGGAGGGCTCTCGGAGCGAATGCGTCACCCAGTGGTGGCCCCAGGCCACATTCCTTTTCCTGCTAAGGGCAGTTGGCACCCACCTGGGGGTGTTTCTTTCCCTCAGTGTGGCCTGTTCATTCCGCAGCTCTCGGGAGGAGCGTCCTGTTTTCCGTGTGGGGCGCGCTTTGCTGTGGGCGCACAGGCCCGCCGGCTGTTGAGCACGGGGAAGGGCAGCCCTGACTCTCCCCCCTGCTCTCACTGTGGTCAGGATGCTCAGCACGCCAAGCAGCTGGGGCCTGGGGGCGGGACCTGGGCAGTTCTCAAGGCAGCCTGAGGTGCCAGATGAGGACCCGCCCTCTTTCTGTCACCCAGCACAGCTGAGGCGGCCAGAATGGTCTGAGAGGTGGGGCCCATTCCCAGCCTGCTCTGCTCTGCTCCAACTTGCTGGGTGGCACCCCAGTGTGGGGCAGTGGCTGGGCCTGGCCCCCCTGGCAGGGCATGAGTCAGGGGTGCCAAGGTCGCCTGGCTTTGTGCTCATCAACCCCCAACCCTCATTCCAGCTCTGGTCTGTGTCTGCCATGGTGACAAGGAGCTGCCACATCCCGGTGGGGCACAGGGACTGGTGAGGCCCAGCGGTGGCTGGAAGGAGATGGAGCCATGGGCAGCCTCCTTGCTCTGGATCCTGCTTAACCCTTCACCTTTCTGTGCCTTGCAGGTAGAGACCCAGGAACCCAACTGTGGGGGCCTCCACTTCCTTTTTGCTTGGAGTGGACGCCTATTGTTTTGGGGCCGGTTGTACATTCTTGTATATTATCTCTACCCCGTCTCTTCCTACACATTTTCCATGAGTACTTGTGCATACCCTGTGGAAAGCATCGTGAGGTTCTCCAGAGGAAACATGGACAAACGGAAGTCAGGCCAGGCCCCTGGCAGCTGGGGGCTGACAGCCTGGTGGGGCAGCAGCCCACCACTTAGGGGCCTACGAGCACCTGACACCTTGTACCTGCGTTTTCACCTAAGCAGACAAACTCCAAGTTGGGTAATGTCATTCTCAGTTTACGGAGGAGACATGGGCACTGGAAGTCTGGCCAAGGTCAACGTCTGTGTGATCCCAGAGCTGTGCTCTGCACAGCTGGGGGACCCCAGCCTGGAAGAGGCAAGGGGGGGGGGGTGGCGCCCAGAAGCTCTGCCCGCGGGGTCTGGGTCGCGCCGGTGAGAAGGAGAAAGGGCTCCGGGCATCGGCAGGCCCCTTGGCAGGACCCGGGTTCCCCACAGTTTCCCTTTCTCTGGAGTTCTGGGCTGGGCTGGCCAACCCTGAGCTTTGGGGGAAACACCCCATGTAGCCTGTGCTCAATGGAGCCCTAACAGAAGGGACCTCCCCTCATTTCCAAGCCAACCCCAGCAAGGTCAGGGTCAGTAGGACCCCTCATGGCACTGGACAAAAGCTAGATATGCTGGGAGGGGTCTCCATGGGACATGCTTAGAATGAAAGTGGGGGTCCCTCTCCTCACCCCTCATTCTCAGCTCAGGGCACCCCACTCCCAGCAACTGCCAACTGCCAACTCAGGGACGTCACATTGTTGTGCGCATACCCTGGTCCCAGAGGAGCCGTGGGTGGCATTGGGCACTCTGACCTTCACCAAGGGCAGCTCTGGGCCGGGACTGACCCAAGGAGGAAACGCCTCCTTCCTGCCCTCGCTGCAGGGCCCTCCTGCTGCCACTCAGGACCCCTGGGCCTCGCCCAGCCTCCCTGCCCAAGCCCCTCCTCCCTTGTCTGTGTCCTTGTCTGTCACAGCATGCTATCTTTCTACACGACGCTGGCGCTCTCTGAAATCATCACATGTATTGGTGCTATTTCCAGCATCCAGAAAAGTATCACCTGGCTTTGTCAAAACTCTGTGTTTTCTGCGCTGTTTGCCGCAGAAGTTTTTCATTAAAGAAATAAAACGTGAATAGAAATGAGTTATGCCCCTCCCAGGCACCCCTGCCTAATCCTACCTCCCCTCCCATCCCCCACGAAGTAAACATTCTGAATTTGGGTTTATTATGTGCACTCTGCCTTTAAGTCTTTACTATACAATCCATAAAAAGATGGGCGCAGTGCTGTTTTGCAAGTGTTCTAAACCACACACACACAGTTTGATTCACTCGTGTGCACGAGTATAGCTCTAACTCACTTTACTTTCGCTATTGTGTATAACATTCCTTGCAGTGATAAATCACAACTGGTTTATCCTTCCCACCCCTGGTGGAAATTTCGGTTGTTTCTGATCGCTCACTCCACAAGCATTGCTCACACAGTATTTCCTTCCCTCGCGCATCGCCCTGGCGCAGGACCTGGGAGTGAAGTCACGACTCGTGGTTATGTATGTCTTAACCTTACTGGATGTTGCCAAGGGCTCATCTAAGTGGCTGTGACCAATGCCAGTCCCAAGAGTGGTGGAGAGTCCCGTTGCTCCCCGACCTCCGCAGGCCTCAGTTCAAATGGACACTTTGTCATATTTGCCCAGCCAGCAGATGCCGTGTGGCATCCTGTTAAAATCTGTGTTTGGAAGATTGCTAGTGCGTTGATCATCATTAGTGTGTTTATTAGCCTTTCTAGTTTCATTTTTGCACATTTTTCTAGTGAATTGTTTTCCTGATTGATTCATAGTGATTCTTTATACGCTATGGATAACATCGCACTCAGTTGTTTGTGCTGCAAATATTTACTCATAGTCCTTGGCTTCTTTTCTCTTTCTTCTTGAGTCAATTTTGGTAATTTTAATGTTTCTGAACAATTATCCTTGTCATCTAATTTTTGACTACACCATTTTCTATTTCTTTTGTCTTCTTTTTAACAAATGCATTGAAGGTTTTTATTTACCTACAAGGATGGGTTTACCTGCATCTTACAAAATTCAATAGGTTGTCCTTTCAATGTTCTCAGTTCTTAAAACTTCGAAATTTCCCTTGTGTTTCCTTTTTTTTTTTTTTTTTGTGGAGACAGAGTCTCACACTGTTGCCGGGGCTAGAGTGCCGTGGCGTCACCCAGCTCACAGCAACCTCCAACTCCTGGGCTCAAGCGATCCTCCTGCCTCAGCCTCCCGAGTAGCTGGGACTACAGGGTTGCGCCACCATGCCTGGCTAATTTTTTTAAATATATTTAATTGTCCAGCTAATTTCTTTCTATTTTTAGTAGAGACAGGGTCTCGCTCTTGCTCAGGCTGGTCTCGAACTCCTGACCTCAAGCAATCCTCCCACCTCGGCCTCCCAGAGTTCTGGGATTAGAGGCGTGAGCCACCGTGCCCGGCCCATTGTGTTTCCTCTTTATCCTTGAGTGTTTAGCATCTTTAAAAGTCTCTATGCACATTTTTTGACGGATATTTTCTGTTGAGTTCACATTTAATGGCACGGCTGTCAGAGAATCTCATCTGTGTGACTCCAACTCCATGAACTATGTCAGGCCTTCCTCTGTCTCTTCCTTGAGGTGCCCCCAGTCCAGGCCTCTGCCAGGGCAGCTGGACACTAGGGTGTGTTTGCTTCCTCCTGCACCAGCCTGGAAGCTCTTCAGGACAGAGGGGCCCAAGCTCTTGCTGCCCAAAGCACTTAGTCCCGGGTGGGCATGGACAAGGCCTTAGACCCACCCTTGGTCTGCTGGTGACAAGAGCCATCCTTCGGGGCGGGTGGCTCTGGGTGGCTAACCCCTCATCTCTTTCTCTTCCTCTCCAAAGGTGCCTTCTTCTTGGTGCCTCCCTCTTTGAGACTTTGGTGCTTGAACTTGTCCAGATGTCTGGGGCACTCACAGGAGCACTAAGCTTCTTCAAGACTTACCTCCCCCCACCCGTGGCCTCAGACCCCTGCACTCACTGCCTCCCACTCACCATGGCTTTGGGCCTTGCCCCCCTGCCAGATGGACGCCACCAACTCAGGTGCTGAGCTGCCTCGTGCCTCCCCAGCCTAGGGAGCCCCTTCCTGGACGCAGTCAGTTTCTACATTACCAGTATTGTGACAATTATCCCTGACGGCAACTCTGTACCAGGCACTGGTGTGCACTACCTCATTTACTTCTCAAAACCTGCTCAGTGGACATCTGGGGCTCAAGGCTGCAATGCCCAGACCTGGGATTCAGTCCAGAGTACCCAGGCTGCTGCTACAAGGCCCCTCTCACCTTGAGCCTCACTCCCTTCTCCATGAAGCCCAGACCAGGAGGGATACCTGCCAGAGCCGCCAGGCTGCAGGTGAAGGGGCAGCACAGGGAGGGCACCCGGCATGAGTGCTGAGATCCAGGGCTTCCCGACTATGAGGAGCTGGCCTTTCCAGAACGTCCCACACTCACTTTCTTGGTTTAGCACTGTGATCTACGCCCTGCGTCACTGAATCAGACATTCACTCAACAAGCACAGCGACTAGCATCCCACAGGCAGGGGCTGTTCTCTCCTGGACTCGTGTGCTAAGCTCATAAGCAACGCATGGGACATTCCCTTCCAGCAACATGGCGGGCCCACTACTCTGAGACATTTACCACTACAGAGCACAGAAATGCTGCATTAACTGCACAAATGTGCTTTCAAATGCACATCTGGACGTGCAAGGCAATGAGGTCAGAGACAAAGAGCAGAGCACAGAACAAAAACAAGTGAGTGAGCACAGGAGGGAGCATGGGGGCCGCCCTGGGCGCCACAGGCCTGGGTGGGACCCTCTCGGTCAGGGGGCCAGACAGAGCAAAGCGGGACGGGTGCTGGAGCGGACGGTGCAGGGAGTGATTATCTCCATGCCAAACACAGAGAAATTCATCTCTAAATATAAAAAGACACAATCAGAAAGTCATGGCCAGGCTCAGATGTGGGGAAAACATCTCTGGAGACTAGCACAGAAACAGACTGCAAACTAGTGATCTGGGCTATCGCCTCAGGCTCACTGCAGTCCCAGGCAGGAGGCAGAATCCTTGATCCCTGCAGGGTACGGGGAATGAAACATGGGCTGAGCCAGGTTCAGTGCAGGAGAAAGCGGGGAGGGAAAGGCAGTCACTAAAGGATTGTGCGCACGGATCACCAACACTCGTTTGCTGAGCATTGTGCACACGAGGGCACTTGGCTGAACACGCCAACAATGGGCCTGCCAGGTCAGCCTTCCTCAGGCCTCCACGAACAGTGGTGTGGGCCCTGCTGGCCACTGGCCAGTGCATTTCAGGGTGGCACCCAGAGATCTAGCAGACATCTGACTCTAGCACTCAATCTGTGAGATTAAAGACGTCCCGGCCCCTCCCTGGCATCCTAAAATGTGGGAGCCACGTAACACGGCAGAACCTCAGCTGCAGTCTTCTCTTGCCCACCCAGCATTCGTGGTGTGGGGGTTCCAGGCTCTCCGCAGTGTGACTGGAGTCTGGGTCCACACTGGGCCAGCTTCCAGAGAAACCATCCCTCAGGGAACCAGTCCTGGACAAGTTAGTGCTTCTCTCCTACCAAGAAATTTCCAGGAGTGAAGATTGATATAAATTCTCAGAGATCACATCACAGTGAAACTGCAGACCACCAAGGAGAGACAAATTTGAGGCCCAGAGAAAAAGCCAGATGATGATGGGTTTGGGGAGGAAGATCAAGAGTTGGATTTTTGGACCTGCTGGGTTTAAGATATTTTGGACACCCATCTGCATTGTCAGGTGAGTAGTTGATGCCCCAGTGTGCAATTCTGCCTGAGGACCCTGTTGGGAACGTAAGGTGGACGGAGACCCCTTAGCAATACAGCAGGAGGAGGATCTTTGGGCCCAGATCGTGGTTCCGTTAGATCCCATCCCTTTCAAGCTGTGAGGCCTCCCATAAGCCACTTTTTCTCTCTGAACCTCGGTTTCTCCTCTGTCAGTTGGGAAGGTAATGTTTCCTTAGTTGGCAAGATTAAATGTCTATAGAGCCTGGCACCACTGACATTAAAAAAATCCATTTTTGGATCAGTCTAATAAATGATGGTATGTTATACAATGGAACACCCTGCAGCCATGGAGGGGAACGAGGAAATTCCATACATGGGGTATGGAATGAAACACACCACGAGTGAAACGGTAGCGTGCTCCCCAGTGTGAAGGGCGTGTGCACTGCATCCCTGGACAAAGACCGACTCCGGTCATGGGCACCAGGAATTGGGAGGAGGGGCACCTGGCGGCGGGTGGGAGGGAGACTCGCTTCAATGCGTGCCCCTGGGTAGTTCTGGGATTTTGTACTACGTGAAAGGGCAACATTACCTACTTTAAACACGTTTGATTCCAAACGTCCCTCCCCAGATCAGCCTTCCTGAGAGAGGGAGGGCAGGGGGGCTGGTGCCGGTGCTGGGGGGACGGTGGGGCAGCGCACAACGGACTTAGCACCAATGGGCAGGGCCGGGCTCCCTCCTGAAGCATCCAGAAAGCTGAGAGGTTACCCTGAGCCCTTCAGATGTACTGGGCACAGTCCTGAACGCCCTTGGGCGCAGGGCCTGGCGGTGCAGACAGGGCGCAGCTGGCCGCGAGGAGCTGCCGGTAGCCGGGAGGACAGGGGTCTGTTTCCTCTCCTTCCCTTCCGCTTCTCCGAGTGAATGTCTGTCCCGCTTCTCGTTGTAGCAGCTATGTTTTTTCATTGTCTTGCCTCTCTGTGCGTTAGTTTGCAAAGATTTTTTCCCTTTTCCGTCTGTGTCTGACATCTTTCCTCTGAGAGCTGTTCGATGCTCAGCAGCCTGTCTGCCTTGCTGCCCTGTGCTCTTCCGGGCCGCGGGGGCAGCGGGCGGAGCTCCCCGTGCTTCTCAGCTCAGGGGCACAGTGCGGCGAGGATGTTCTCTTCTTGTGCTTATTTTAGATTATTTAAATTTAATTTAAATTGGTATGGATTATTTTTAAAAATTATTTTATTTATTATGTTCCCCCTTTATCCTGAATACCTATTCCCCTTCCCGTAGCTCATAACAATTATTCTCGTGTACCTAAAATATGTTCTCTTCAGGTGCTTAGAAAAGGTGTGTAGATTTACAGAAATAAATTTGGAGAGGGACGAAGGGATTCAATACACTAGGGGAAGTTTAGTCTAGTCATATTAATTTTTGACGTCATGAGTTTTTGCCCTGGAGATATTTTTCACTCTCTCTATTTTTTACTAGCTGAAGAGCACCTCTCTGTATAGGATGAAGGAAAGATTAGCTTTATTTTTCTGCACATAGGAGGTGAGAGAGTGAGTCATAAAGGAGCTGGGGAAGTGCCTCCCCGGCAGAGGGACAGCCAGCGCGAGGACCCTGCGTGGGCACACGCCTGCTCATCTGGCGCGGTGCCAGGGCTGAGCCCGGTGGGCGGCACGAGGCGGCAGGAAGGGCTCGTCACAGCCCACGTCAGGAACTGCAGGCACAGCAGGGCTTTCGGGCTCTACCCTGAGTGCTTTGGAAAGACCTTGGAGGATTTAGAATGAAACGATGACACGACTTATAGAAACACACACATACACACATATGTGTATGTGTATATGTATCTTTTGTGTGTATATATGTGGATTTATTATTGTTTATTGAGTTTTATTGGGGTACAATTCATATCCAAACAATTAGCCCTTTAAAATTTACGATTCAGTGGTTTGTAGTGTTTTCACAGAATCACACCACCGTCACCACTGCCTAAGTTTAAACTCCCCAGAGACTCCCATACTGTCCTTGCCTCAGTCCCTAGCAACCGCTGACCTACTCTCTGTCTCTATGACTTTCAAATATTTTACAGAAATGGAATCCTACAGTGGCTTCCTTCACTTAGCATAATGTCTTCAAGGTTTATCTTTGTTGTAGTATGTGCCGGGACTTGAGTTCTTTTAATTGTCGAATAATATTCCATTGTTTGGATAGACCACGTTTATCCACTCATCAGTTGGTGGGCGTTTGGGTTGTTTCCACCTTCTGTCTGTCATGGCTGACGCTGCTGTGAACATGCGTGTACACGTTTTCACTGGGCACGTTTTCACTTTTGATGAGTATGTGCCCAGGAGTAGCATTGCTGGCCACACAGCGTCTGTGTTTAGTGTTCTGGGGAACTCCCTGCGCCGTGTCCAGGCGTGATCGCACAGGCGGGTTTGTTCTGAGCTGAGCGTGGAGGGCTGTAAACTGCAGAAGGGCCGGCTGGCTGCTAGGAGGGCAATAAGGTTGGGGACAGGTACAAGGCCAGCAAAGGGCAGCCAGGGTACACCTGTGGGGAAAACAAAACAAAACAAAATGAAACTGCGAGCTGAGCCACACCAGGAAGAAGACAGCTTAGAATCTTTTGGAAACTGCTGGGAAATGCGAGTTATGATTCTCGTTCTTTTCTACCTTGAACTCCCTGGAGGCAGAGGCTCACTGTGACCTCCAGTGCATCCTCTGGGCACAGAGAGAGAGGTGGGCATGTGGTCTGGCGAGTGTGCTGGGGGAGCGGGAAGCAATCTGAGAAAGAGAACGCTGTCCTCATGGAGGCCGGTGCTCCTCCCCAGCACTCCCTGGGGAGAGCGTCCCAGGAGCTCCTTCGCAGGGCGGAGCCTGAGGACCAGGAAGAGGGCACTCTGCGCTTGGTGCCCCACCGCGAGGCTCTCTCCTTCTGCCTCCCTCCTCTCTCCCTCTGCCGGGCCCAGCCTGGCCCAGTCACCTCACCTGGAGGGGCGCAGAGAACTGGGGGTTGCCCATCTGGCGCCTTCGCATTCAGACGCCATCGCCCCCTTACTTTTCTTGCGACGGATGGTTTGAGTTGGTTTCTGTGACGTGCAGCCATCTGTCCACGCTTACAACAGTTGCCAACTGTGTGCACACGTGTGGACAGCTGAGTGCAGATGTGTTACCCGCGTGACTGTGAGTGTGAGAGTGTGTGCTCTCAGCAGGGGCTCACATGGATGTCAGTGGGGGGCTTGTCCAGGCGTGGGGTTAAGTCTGGGGGGCCGTGGAGGGCGGGGAGAGGAGCAGGCTCCCTGTGAGAGTCCGGCCCAGGGCCAGGCTGTGGGTGCTCACTGGCACCCTCCCGCGTGCCTAGCCCTGCCGGGCATGGGCACAGCCAGCCTCCCGCTGCAGCCAGCTCCGGCTGAGGTCGGTGTCTGGCTTACTGCTCTGCCTCTCGGCTCCGCGCCGTAGAGCCCGACGAGACCTGTCCTCTCCGCCCACTTTAAGAAGCCAAACAATGCTCACAGTGCTTCTCCTCGCCACGAAAGCCCAATGGGACAGCTTTCCAGCAGGGAGAACTACCGTCCCAAAGTCTCCCCGGCACCCGCCCCCCACAGTGCCTAAAATTCCGTTAGACACTGCTGTACCTGGAACCTCGAAGACTTTGAAGTCTTCCAGAGCTGAAGGGGAGTCGAAAGCTCTGGAGCCCTGGGCAAGTCACGTAAGCTCTCTGGACGTGTAAAATGTGTGGTAAGAGCTGCCACACTGCGCAGCGGATCGCTGCGAGCGTTCAGGGAGGAGAAGGAGGTAAAGCGGCAGGCACGGTGTCTAGCACAGGTGCTGGGGCCCAGGTGCTTCCTTCTCTGTGGGAGAAGATGCAGGCAGGGCCCTGGGGAAGGTGACAGCAGCCCTTGCTGGACATCAGCAGAGGATGTTTTGGGCAAAGCAGGAGAGGAAAGTGCCCCGGCAGAGGGGATGGGAGGAGGTAGGGGAGAGTCTAGGCGCTGTCAGTCTGTCTGTGTCTGTTTGTTCATTCAGTTACGCACACTTCCCCCGGGTTAACAGCACCGCGTACCTACAGAGTGCCAGACCCAGCACGTGGTGTGGGGACCCAGAGGGTCCCTGAGTCTCCCTGGGGTCAGACTCAGCAGGGTTCCACCCAAAACACACGCACAGAGGCAGCTCCTGAAACACTTGCAGTAATGTGGATTTTACTTAAGTATTCACGAAGAAACAAAGCATAGGGCATACCATGCGATAAAAACAAGATTTGTCAGTATCCCTTTTGACAGACACGGCTGTCTCTCTGGCACCTGCCGGGCTGCAGCCCCGCTCTTCCCCCCAGCCCTCATTCTCCTGCCTCCCCCTTTCCACAGGCTTCCGTTTTCTGGGGCTTGCTGCGCACACCCTGCCCGCTTTAGGCAGCTTCATTGAGATGCAATTAATATGCCACACAATTTCCTTTTTTTAAGTGTACAATTCAATAGTGTCTAATATTTTCAGGGTTGTGCAACCATCACTGCAATTCAGTTTTAGAACATTTTAATCAACCACCCAAAAAACATGCTCGTTAGCAATCACTCCAAACCTCCCCTCTCTCCCCAGCCCTGGGAAAGCACCAGTCAACTTCCTGTCTCTACGGATTTGCCTGCTCTGGACACTTCATATAAATGGAACCATTCGATATGTGATCTCTTAAAAATTTTTAATTATGGTAAAAAATTACATAATATAAAATTTATCATCCTAACCATTTTTAGTTGTACAGTTCATAGTGTTAACTATATTCACATTGTTATAGAACAGATCTCTAGAACTTTTTCATCTTGTAAAATGGGAACTCTGTCCCCACTGAACAACAACTCCCCACGTCCCCTCTCCCGGCCCTTGGCGACCGCCTTTCTTTCTGTCTCTGAATTTGACTACTCCACGTACCTCACATCAGTGGAATAAAATATTTTTCTTTTTGTGAATGGCTTATTTCACACAGCATGATGTCCTCAGGGGTCATCCATGTTGTAGCGTATAATAGGATTTCCTTTTTATTAAAGGCTAAATAATATTACAGTGTGTGTGTGTGTATGTGTGCATGTGTATATGTGCGTGTATGTGTGTGTATGTGTGCATGTGTGTGCATGTGTGTTTGTGCATGTATGTTGTGTGTATGTGCATGTGCATACGTGTGTATGTGTGTATGTGCACATGTGTGCATATGTGCGTGTGTGTACATGTGTGTATGTGTGTTTGTGTATGCATGTGCATATGTGCGTGTGTGTGCACACGTGTGCATATGTGTGTGTGCATGTGTGTATATGCGTGCGTGTGTATGTGTGTTGTGTGTGTATGTTGTGTGTGTGCATATGTGTGTATATGTGTGTATGTATGTGTGTATGTGTTTGTGTATGTTGTGTATCGTGTGTTTATATATGTGTGTGTGTATATGTGTTTGTATGTGTGTATGTTGTGTGTGTATGCTTGTGTGTGTGTATATGTGCGTGCATGTGTGTATGTATGTGTATGTATGTGTGCCTATGTGTGTATGTGTGTGTGTATGTGTGTGCGTATGTGTGTATGTGTGTGTGTGTATGTATGTGTGCCTATGTGTGTATGTGTGTGTGTATGTGTGTGCGTATGTGTGTATGTGTGTGTGTGTGCTGTGTGTGTATATGTGTGTGTGTGTGCATATGTGTGTGTATGTGTGTGTGTGTGTGTCCATTTACCTATCAGAGGACATTGAGTTGCGTCCACCTCTTGGGTATTGTGAACAATGCCTCAATGAACATGGCTGTGCAGATATCTCTTTGAGATCTTGCTTTCAGTTCTTTGGGATACATACCCAGGAGTGGGATTAGTTGGGTCATATGGTAATTCTATTTTTAATTTTTTGAAGAAACTCCACACTGTTTTCCCTAGTGGTTGCACCATTTTTCATTCCTACCCATTGTGCACAAGGATTCCAATTTCTCCACATCCTTGCCAACACTATTTTATGTTTTTTAAAATAGTAATCATCCTAATGAGTATGAAATGGTATCTCACTGTGGTTTAGATTTGCATTCCTCTAATGATTAGTGATGTCAAGTTTGGGCATTTTTTCACGTACTCACAGGTCATTTTTGTATTACCTTTGGAGAAGTGTCTATTCGAGTTCTTTGCTCATTTTTTAATGTTTGATTTTTGTCATTGCAATGCAAGAGTTTTTTAAAAATATATTCTGGCTGGGCACTGGTGGCTTGTGCCTGTAGTCCCAGCTTCTCTGGAGGCTGAGGCAGGAGAATCACTTGAGCACAGGAGTCTGGGGCTGCGGTGAGCTATGATGACGCCACTGCATTCCAGCCTGGGCAACAGAGTGAGACTCTGTCTCTAAAAATAAAACAAAACAAACAAAAAGTATATTTTGGATATTAACCCCTTATCAAGTATGTGATTTGCAAATATTTTATTCCATTTCTTTTCATTGATAGTGCACTTTGATGTACCAAAGTTTTTAATTTTGTTGAAGTTCAATTTATCTAGTGGCTATTTCTTTTGTCGCTTATGCTTTTGGTGTCATAGCTAAGAAATCATTGCCAAATCCGATGTCATAAAGCTTTCCCCCTATGTTTTCTTCTAGGAGTTTTATAGTTTTAAGTTAAATGCCTTACATTTAGGTATCTAATCCATTTTGAATCATTTTTGTATCTGGTATAAGGTGAGGGCCCATCTTCATTCTTCTGCACGTAGATATCCATGAGGCCACAGGTGTAGGCTGGGAGAGAGAAGGCCGTGTAGCAGGAGTGGGGACCAGGTGCACTTGGCACATCTCGTGTCTTCAGGGCCTGCTTGGGCCCAACCATGTGTGTGCCACTTCCATTTGATGATGGAGTGCTGTGGTGTACACTTGACTTTGTGGTCCAGTGGTCAGATAATACCCAGTTCAATATAAGGCTTCTTATTGATTTCACTTCTTGGCCCACCATGATTAACTACCCACGATGTAGATCCACACAGTCAGACTAACCTGACTGTCACTTTTTTTGCTGTCCGTTTTGGTACCTATGCCCACCTTGCCTTGGCAGTTGGCCGAGTGCCTCCACTGGGCCTGTCTGTCACCGGGGATGTGGCTACTCTCACCGCACTGACGTTTTCCAGTTGCGTGAGCGTGGTCCCGCCATAAGGTCGGGCCTGAAGAGAAGAGTGATCGCGGAACTCTCAGGGATGCTGGGCTCCGTCACATACCCATTTCTCAAAGACTGTTGAAGGGCGTGTCTTCCGGCCCTCCCAGTCTGAGGAGGTCTGACATGACAAATCCACTCTAGCATTCCAGCGTCCCTGAGCCTTCGAATCGCTCCCTCTGTGTTAGACCAAGGGGGATCAGGCTTCTCCAGCTTGCTCATGGTGGGCCAGCTTTTGGCCCATGTTCCAGCCAACCAGCCAAGCAAACTGTCAGGACCTTTTTACTCCCAAGCGGCAACGTTACGTCCCCACTTGGCGCGCCCATGTCAATGCGTTTGCTGGATCCAACTTTAGGTTCTTTCCACCCTTGTCCCCCACCCTTGATATCCATTCCCACGTGTCCCCAGATTTCTGCCTGTATAAATTAGTGCTTTTGGGGTGTAGCACACCTCCCCTTTGGTCCTGCTATGGGGCCTGATGGGACTCGAGTCTGTTGCAGTTGTAGGTTTAGAAGCAAAGAGGGGTGGCGGGGAGTCCTGAGGGGATGCGGCGTGATCTTGCGTGGCGGCTGCCTCAGGCAGTGCAGGGTTAGTCCCCTCGGACGAAGGCCAATGCCACTGGGGATGGGAGGCTGGTTTTGGGTGGAGACATCTACCAACACAGAGACTCATCAGAATAAAGGAGCTCAGTGTCCCCCAGCTTCATGAGGGTCTTCCCACATACTCCCGTCCCAACTCGCAGATCTCGTTCTTTCCCAGTCAGCGCCCTCACCTCAGTTGTGGACATCCTGTGAGGCAGGGCGTCCAGCTTTCGCTATAATTCAGCCAATTGCATGGTGAGGACTTGTGTTTGATTTCCAGCAATTTCCACCCTGTGGCTCCAGGGCATAAGGCTCTCTTTCAGGGGACACCTAGAAGCTTTTCGGTCATTTATGCAGTGCTTGAGCTGGGAATTTGCATCCCTGAGCTCGTCCTTTCCTTTCACCGCTTTGTCCAACCATTCTGTTCTTTAGTTTTCCAAAAATGTTTGAAAGCATCAAATATAGTCACTTAGTTCTCTGCCTCTTTTAAATGGTCAATAAGGAATGCCCAGAGCAGATAGTTTTCATAGCTCTATGAACAGTTCACACCACGGATTGTCAGCACTGTCTTTACTACTGGTAACAGTCCTCAGCACCGTTAAATCTTATCAGATTAAGGAGCCATTTCCAGAACCCCCAAAACTAATTCAGAAAACATCCTTAAAATTCCTTTATCCTTAAAATACCCTTAAATATCCTTTAGAGTACCAAAATCTGTTTTAGTAAGAGTTCTGCAGAGAAACAGAAGCAATAGTGGTAGACAGACAGATACAGAGCATGCGCGGGATTTATTACGGGAATTTGTGGAGGCTAACATGTCCCACCATCTGCCGTCTGCAGGCTGGAGAACCAGGAAAGCCAGTGACACAGCCCAGCCCTCGGCCGCAGGCCCGAGAACCAAGGAAGCTAACAGCGTGGCTCTCGGTCCAAGGCTGAGCCTGAGCCCCTGGAGTTCTGATGTCCAGAGCAGCACAAGATGGGCATCTCAGCTCCTGAGGAGAGAGTGAATTCCCGTTTCCTCTGCCTTTTGTTCTACCCAGGACCTCAACTGATTGGATGGTGCCTGCTCCCACAGGTGAGGGCGGATCTTCACCTCTCAGTCCCCTCATTCAGACATCAACCTCTTCCAGAAACACTCGCAGACATATTCAGAAACAGTGCCTTACCCAGGCAAGCCGACACCTGAAACTATCACGGTACCTTGTTGAGCAATTGACCATAATGTGAGAATCTCTTTCCTGGAATTTCTGTTCCCTTCCATTGATATGTATGTCTTTCTTCATGGCAGTACCACCCTGTCTTTATTATTGTGCCCTGTATGAAGTTTTGCAATTGGGATGTGTGAACCTTCCAACTTAACTTTTCTTTTTCAATATTTTTTGGCTATTCTGGATCCTTTCTTCTTTTTGAAAGAATTTGTGAAAGATTGATATTAACTCTTTTTTAAATGCTTGATAGAATTTATTCTTAAAGCCATTTGGGTCTGGGCTTTGTGTGAAGTTTAAAAATTACTAATTCAACATATTTACTTGTAATGGGTCTATTCAAAATTTGTTTCTTCTTGAGTTAGTCAGTTTCAGTAGTTTATGTTTCTCCAGGAACTCATCCACTTCATCAGTTATCTAGTTTTCTGGCTACAGATATTCATAATATTCTCTTATAGTCCTTCACATTTCTCTAAGATCAGTAGTGATATCCTTTTTTCTCATTCTTGATTTTAGTAAGTGGTGACTTCTCTTTTTTTCTCGGTCTGTCTAGCTAAAGGTTTGTCAACTTTATTCATCTCAAAGAACTAACTTTGGGGTTCGTTGATTCTATTTTTGACTTCATTTATTTTCACCCTAATTGTTATTATTTCCTTCCTTTTACTGGTTTGAACTTAGTGTGCTGTTCTTATTAAGGTACAAGGTTGGACTGAGAAGTTGCTCAGTCTTGGTATTTGTACAGCTCCCACAGCACGGAGTTGTGGGAATGTGATCTGCTGATGATGTTCACCAGCTGCCCAGACCCCCTAGAACAGCTCTCCCACCCAGGGCGCTGGGTGCGGTGGGGACTGCCCCTCCCTGCTGCTGTGAACCCACTTGAAAAGACAGAGCTGGGGGAGGGGGAGGACGAAGTCCCTAGCTCCGGTGCCACTGCCTCCCACTGTTCTTATTGTAGCTTCTGTAGATTTTGTTAATATATGTTTCTCAATTTGTTACAAGCCCTTTGATTAATCTCCAGAGATTTTTAATAATTGTCTTGGTTACTTTCAACTGGCCTAATAAACACCTCTTTGGGAGAAAGATTTCCCCGAGCTCCTCACACTGGCTTTCTAGCTGCATCCCCTTCTTTAACGTAAAGAATTTATCGTTTTCAGATTCTTCAGCTTACATGCCAATTTACTATCCAACCTTGAAAAACAAATGATTTTATGAGTCCCAGCCTTCTTGAGGGTAGAAGTGAGAAGAGAAATTTCAAGTAACAAATTGTTTTCCTGTTACATAAATTACGCTAGTATACACATCTCCATGTACGAAGCTTTATCTATCACTTAGGTTACTTCCTTAGGATGGATTCCTTGGGCTGGAATTACCAAATCAAAAGGCACATTCCATGGAAACAGGCTCAGGGAGAATAAGTAACTTTTTTTCCTAAAGTAATATAGAGCTAAAGTGCATGCATTGGTCCTTTTTGGAGTCTAAGAGCCATGGATTCAAAATCAAATTTTAATGATCCTGTGACCTTAGGTACATCATTTAACTGTCTGAATTTGAGTTTCTTCTGCTGTAAAGTGGGTTAACATGATAGCCTGTGTCATGAGGATTAGATGAGATTAAGCATGTAAAGCGAATGGTCAGTGACTACTTCCCTATAGTGCTGTGTAAATGCTGGAAATGCTAGTGATGATGATAGTGGTGATGGTAGTGGTGGTGGTGACGGTGTTGAAGATGGTGATGGCAATGATGACAGTGATAACCGTGGTGATGGTTGAGTTGTTTTTTTTTTTTTTTTGAGACAGAGTCTCACTGTGTTGCCCGGGCTAGAGTGCCGTGGCGTCAGCCTAGCTCACAGCAACCTCAAACTCCTGGGCTCAAGCGATCCTCCTGCCTCAGCCTCCTGAGTAGCTGGGACTACAGGCATGTGCCACCATGCCCGGCTAATTTTTTCTATATATTTTTAGTTGGCCGATTAATTTCTTTCTAATTTTAGTAGAGACGGGGTCTCGCTCTTGCTCAGGCTGGTCTCGAACTCCTGAGCTCAAACAATCCGCCCGCCTCGGCCTCCCAGAGAGCTAGGATTATAGGCGTGAGCCACAATGGTAGAGTTGTTGATGATGATGAAGCTGGTGGTGATTCAGAGTCCAGTATTCATGCTCCTTATTGGTGTTTCAGTGTATACAACTAGGAATTCACAAGGTTTCAAATTTGCTTTTTCAAACTGGCAAACTAGAACAAAATTCCCTTTCCCCATGAGTTTTATTCCCAGGCCCTCACATCTGTGATGAGTGAGAGCTGCTTTGGGAAATGTAGGTACAGGAAACACCATCCAGTAAAGGTCACATGTGTGCCTGCTGAGTAGGTGGGAGAAACCGGTGGCCTCTTCCTGTCCCTAGCTACACCAGGACCCTGAAGCTTCCCTGCACCATATTGTGAGAGTGTGCTGTGCCTTGCAGTTCCCACCTTGTGTGGGCCCATGTGGACCAGCTCTGGGTGGACAGGGCTTCTGAAGGCTCCCCTCTTTTGTATCGTGCCCTGGCCCAGGCACCATCCCTGAGGCTACCCAAATCACAGGACCTTATGTCTTTCCATATAGCGTCCTTCCTCTCAGGGACCCAGCACAGCTGGGCTTGTGCTGCCTGTACACCCCTGCCCTTCCAGTCTCTGTGCTGGGGGCTGTCAGTCTGCCAGGCCTGGCCTCCTTCTGACTCCTCTTAGAGCACAGCCTCCTCACCTTCTGTGCTTGCTCATGCACCCTAAAAACCTTGATGGTGGCCATACTGAAACATAGGCTCTCAGGCGTGGGGCTAGGGAGCCCCCACCCTCTGCCCCAACTTTCCTCAGTCTCTTTGAAACGTGCCCAAACCTGAATTGTTTTGTTCCTATGGGAGGAGTTGGTATGGAAGGAAGGAGGATGGAGACTACATTATCTACAGAAAGATTAAATGAAGATGCCACAAACCAACCTCTCCACATTGTACCCTTGAAATTTTATATGAATTTGAGGATCAACTTTCCCATTTTTGAAAAGAAGACTGTTGGCATTTTGATAGGAATTATGCTGAATCTAAAGATTACTTTGGGTAGTAGTGTTATCCTCACAATATTAAGTTTTCCAACCCATGAACATGGATGTCTTTCCATTTATTTAGATGTTATCAAATTTCTTTCAGCGGTGTTTTGTAGTTTTCAGTGTACAAGTCTTTGTCACATCCTTAAAAGGGGGCTGGTGTCCTAGTGCTTGCTGTACAATGAGCTCAGCTTTTCTTCATGTTTATAAACTACTACAAAAGTTGGGAAGGCCAAACATACAAAAAAGTGAAGTCCAGTTTAAATCAAAATAGGAATGTGTGTCCCATTGTCCAGGCCAGATGAGGCAGGGAGTGCAGAGTCTGTGCCTTCTAGCCCTTCAGGGGTGGACTCCCCTGGGCTGGTGCAGGGGAGGTGCAGGTGGTGGGCTGAGTGACAGGAAAGAGTCCAAGCTCTTCTGTTCAGTGAATGCTGTGGGGCTTCTTTCTTGGCAGTCCAGTGTCCTAGTGTCACCCTCATGGTGGCCCTGACATGGGGTGGGGAGGGGTGGGGAAGGGCATCAGTGGTCTTCACTGGGAATGCACAGGGCCCACCTCTCTGCGCCTTCCCTGAGCTGAGCCCGGTACTTTCTGGATGATCTCTTGCTTCCCAGCTCCTGGCCTTGCTGTGTCCCCAGGGACGCTCCTGGCAGGCCACCCTCTTAGGTAGGGTCCTTTGAGGACAACTCATGCCTGGTACCTTGAAGGTCAGGCATCAGTTGGCTTTGGAAACTCACACACCCTTGTCTGCCCACATTCTGCGCTTGCAGCTTCTCTGCCCGGTGCTGCCAGCCGCCAGCCTTTCTTCCCCTCCTCCTGGCTTTTCCAGGGAGGGCTCTCCCATGTTCTGCCCTCAGATATGGGGTGCTGTCCCTTTCCCTCAGAAATGTCACATGCCTGTTTGCTCACAGCAGAGCTAGGCCTGCGAGTGCCCAGCAGCTCTGAGGTGGCTTCAACTCCAGGGTTGTGTGTGTGTGTGGGGGGGCATGACAGGGTCTGGTGACGGGTGTGGCTGAGGGCCGACAGCAGGGGAGGGGTCGGGGGTGCCCAATACCTTTCCTTGAAAAGGGTATGTCTTTAGCCAAAACTCAGGTAAAGTCCCATTCCACCTTGTCGGAGCCTTTTGAAGATATGGAAATGAACTCAGCGTGTCCCTTTTTAAAATGGGAGGTGGGCTGTCCCTGATGGGTGCAGAGCAAAAACTGTCACAGTGTCATTGAGTCCCTATCCCTGCGACCCTGTTGCATGAAGCAGGCAGGTGGGAGGGTTGTGGCGTGGGTGATCTGATCTCTGTCCCAAATAAGGCCTCTGAGGAGAACGCAGGACGCTGCCAGGATGAGTGTGCTGGAGCTGGTGCTGAGATGCGTTGGGCTCCAACAAGCCCTTAAAGGGATGCTCCGGGTCGCGGAAATGCAGTCGGCTCAGAGCGAGGGCAGCCCTGGCGGCAGCCCTGTGTCCCGTTCCTACCACTGTCCCTCCTGTGGCAAACTTAAGTGTGACCAGGCATTGCTATTGTCCCGCTCTGTACCCAGCTCGTAGAAGTGTGGTCCGCTGGTCGGCACGCACGTTCTAGTCACTCAAGTGACAGCCCGACAGGACAACCAATCTTCCCAGTCTCAGAACCCCGCGCACAGGCCGGGGCGTGGGTATCATGAGCTCTGGCACCCCTTCCGGAAAGGCCGGAGGATCCTAGGCTGTGCGGCCAGGGGCGGGCGGCTCGCTCTCCGAGGAGGCTGTCGCAGGCCCCGCAACCTCCGCAGAACAGCGGGACGCGTGAATTCCTGTGGGATCCAGCACTGGCATCCTCACCCCGAGGGCCGGCATGCGGGCAGGGAGAAGAATCGCCGGCCTGTACCCCCCGGCCGCTGCTCTTTGCTCCACTGCTTCCCGGGCTCCCGCGGGGGACCGGACTGTGCCTGGCACTCTGGGGAGCCTGCAGTCGGCGCTCACTGTCTGCCAGGCGTTCGGGCCACTGTGCCAAGGAACGACCTCTTGTTGCTTCCGCCGCTGCGGAGCAAGCCGGCCGCCGGCCGTCGCGGCCGCGCGGGTCCGCCAGGGGCACGGTGGTTCGGACTGCCCGGGGGTGCCAGCCTGGCCCTGCGCCCCCGCGCCGGCTCCCGGCGTCCAGCCCCTGGCAAAGCAGAGCCCAGCCCGCGGCGAGCTCGGAAAGCCCACGGGAGACGCCGTGACCGCGGCAGCGCGCCGTCTTCGGGCGCCCGAGCCTCGCACGGGGAAGCCAGGGCCGCCTTCCCAGACGCGGGCGCCAAGCAATCCTTCCCTGCCTGCGTCCCTCATCCTCAGAGTGGAGAAGCCCGCAGTGCCCCTCATCCGGTGCTAGGGAGCGGAGACCGACGGGGCGGCACTCCGGGCCGGCGCCGCGCTCGCAACGCGGCCGCTGTCCGTGCTGGCGGGGGCCGTTAGAAACACGTCGGGAGTTCGAAGTTTATGTCACTTGGTGATGCGAAATGACCAAACTCCGTCACAGGCGCCCGCCCCCGGCACTCCTGCACACACGCATCCTGCCCTGGGCGACGCGGGGGGTCTGTGCAGGAGATCCGCCCCGCCGCGCTCCGCACAGGGTGGGAAGGCGGCAGCTCCTGGCTCCCGGCCTGCAGGGTGGGCGAGTGCAGGCTTCATCTTCGGCACACAATGAATTTCTAACCCAGCAACGTCGGGGCCTCCGCAGATCCAATCCACGCCGCCTCCGTGAGTCACAAAGGCCTCTGTCCATCCGCGATCACGCTAGGGCAGGGGGCTCCCCGGCCACCCCAGGGCACCTGGCGGCCCGGAGCCAGGCGCTGCGGCGGTGCTCAGTCCCCGAGCAGCGGACAGGTCTCTGGAGAGACGGCTCCCTGGCGCCCCTGCTGGCAGCGCACACACTTTGTCTTGGGCCGGAAAGTAGATCATTCAGCGCTTGGGGGTTGAGTTTACCCAGAAGTCAGGCTTGAAACCCAGAAGAGGCCCTACCCGGGCTGGGAGCCAGGCAAAGGGGCAGCGAGGGACACGCCATCCGCCCTGCCCGGCTCTGTGGCTCAGGGAGCGCTCGGGAGAAGATTCTGCCTTCTCGGGGCCAATTCTGCACATTCGCGTGGAAGGCTTCCAAGGAGGCAGGTCTGTCCGCGGGCCCCAGTGGACAGGTTAGTCAATCGAAATGCGGAGCTGTCATGGCCCTGGAAGCCAGCCCGCAGGGAGGTAATTCGGGCCCTGTCTGCCACCACCCCCTCCTCACCAGGGTACAGGGCCCTGCAGAGCTCAGGAATGCAAGCAGAGGGGGACAGCACCTCCGCAGAGGTGAGGGTGGAGGCCCACCTGCTTCGAATTGTTGCTGTTCCAGTGACCACATCACAACCCTGGAGCTTCAATTTCCTTATTTGTAGCACTCGATCAGTCTCCTTCCTCTGGAGTTGGGGGCAGGCGGGGGGGGTAGATGCATGCTCGTTTGAGAAAAGGGCCCAGCCCAAGTCTGGTAGGGACGGAGCATCCTGTCCCCCTCTTGCTGCCTGAGCAGGCCCAGGGAGAGACCACCTCTCCTTCGCTGGGATGCAGTGCGTGGGGCCTAGAGGCTCTGGCGGCATCCTTTGGATACGTCAGTCTTATGGACAGGCCAGGAGAGCAATGAGCCGGGGCCAGCCTGGCTTGAGGGGATTGAGACCCGGAAGGAAGGACGGGACACGGGCTGCCCCCCACATCCTGCCCTTCCTTGGCCTGCGCCTGCCCCATCACCCCTTACCTGGGCTCTCCAAGGCCAAGCAAGCCCTCGACAGGAGGGCTGGGCTGTGTTTTCCCCAAACGGCAGCTGCAGCCTGTAGTTCCCAAGCTCTTCTGATTGTTTTTTGGGCAGGAGGACTGTATCCTTGCCCACCAAACTAACAGGATGACCAATTTCTCCAAATATAACCTTCTTTTCACACCTTAATCTTTTTTTGTACTGCTAGTGGTTCTAGAAAAGTGGCTGTTCCTGGCCTTCCGCCCTTGCCCACACCAGGAATGGGTCCCTGCTCTGGACTCCAGCCCAGACCCAGATCCAGCCCCGTCTGTGCTGTGATCCCAGGGTTTGTCCTTCCCTTGCCCTCTCTGCCATGGCGGGTGGTGGGGGGTGGGGGGTGGGTGCGGCAGCAGGGCTGTGGCACAGCAGTGGCCAGCCGTCTGGCAGTTTCAGCCTTTGGGAAGTGGACCTGGGCCGGCAGCCTGTTGTGGCCATATGTGCTGCCCTTCCCTCCCTGGCGGGCTACCTGGAGTCACAGAGGGACCTGTGGGGGGCCAGGCTGTGCTCCTAGGTGGTGCTTCCTCCTCCTGCCCTGAACAGCAGTGGCCACTGCCCATGTGCCGCAGGTGGGGGAGGCGGCACATGGGAAGGGCCTCCCTGCCCAAGCTCAGGCTCGCATGTGGGTGTCTCTGGGGGTGGGGGGGTGGCTGATTTTTTGGTCTGAATATCCAGGCTTCCCCTGGGCCCAGTCCCTCCTCACTTCAACACTTCACATCACAATTCCACGTACTGCCCAGCAGCCGCCTCCTAGACCTCTGCTTGGTGAACTTGCTCTGTGCGCAGAGCCTCTCAGGTCACGGGGCCGCTGTGGCCACCCACAGGTCCAGCCATCGCCCCACAGTCTGGGGGACTTGGAAGGCTGTTGGAGCACCATGGGAGCAAGGCTTGCGGAGGGTCCTCCGCACCCCACCCCAGGCCTGCTGAGTCCCTAATTTGTGTCTTAATTCACCCCGAGGTAAGTGTGAGAACCGCAGCCCAGCAGACACCACAGCAGGAGGGTGTGGGCTGGGCCTGTACAAGGAAATCCTTCCCTTCAGCCAGGTCTCAACCACAGCCCACAGGTGCGGGGGGCGCCACAGTTTCGGCGTGGCAGGGGGTAGGAAGTCCCAGCTCCTGGCCATGCTCTGCTCCACGCCTGTCCTGCTGCCCCTGGGGGCTGCCTCGGCACCCACCCCTGTGGGGCCCCTCCCCTGGCTGCAGCAGAGACCCAGGTCTGACTGGCAGGAGTCTCCAGCCCCATAGGCAGTGGGGGCAGAAGGGAGCTGCCACACTGCAGCCAGGTGCCCTGTGGGTCCCTCTTGCCTGTGTGCACCCCGGGGTGCCGTGCCTGCAGCCTCACTCCCTGCACCGGTGTGGTGACCTCAGGATGACCCATGGAGCCCTCCCTGGGTCTGGATACCTGGGTCCTGGGGAGCTGTGCCAGAGGCTGGCCACCCTTGTGCAGGGAGGCGACCGCGGGCCCTCACTCAGCCCAGCCCATGTGAGCTCCCGTAGCCCTGCTGGGCCTGGGCATCAAAGGACACAGACAGATGAGGCAGCAGCTGTGGCCCAGGCTGCCCCAGGGGCTCGGAGGTGCTGCGCGCAGAGGTGGACTTTCAGGGAGAAGCACTGCCAGTTCTTCCTGACCCGCATGCCCCAAGCAGATGCCTCTGGGAACCTCAGAGGTGCCGGTTACCAGACAGGAGGCCACAGGGGCCCTGCAGGGGGCACCATCCCACACTCCCCGCCACCCCTCCCCTGCCCACTTCAACACCAGCTGAGCACAGAGCCAAGTGGAAACCCGCCTTGCAGCGACCCAGAGGTGGTGGCCCCACAGCCTTCAGGAGCACTGTCCCTCCTGCAGCCACTGCTCCCTCCTGCCCAGGCCGTGGGCTTCCAGCTGCGTCCCGGCATCCCCTCCCTTGCCCCAGGCCTACTCACGTGGTGGCATCCATGACGGATGTTGAAGACAGCACGGCTCCTCCAGGGACAGTGTTCGACACGATTCACCACTGGCCAGGCCTGGGCCCCAAACCACACAGTGGACACCCAACCTGCAAGGCCACCCACCTGGGGGCAGCCTGTGGCCTTGTCAGGCACTAGGCCTGGTGGGGGGATTTGTGTGGAGATCCTGCCATGTGTAGGCCCCAGGCTGTGTGAGCCCTGACGACCTGCAAGGCAGAACCACCATCCTAGGCGGGACGGGTCAACAGAAAGCCGGCTGAGGCTTTGTGCCTGGCAGGCTCTCCCCACACTCTGGAGTGGGGCTGACAACGGCATTGAATCATGGCTCTAGGCCAGAATCCACACGCTTTATGCAAAGGGCCAGAAAATCAATATTTTAGACTTTGAGGGCTGCGTGCAGCCTCTGGCATATACTCTTGAGTCCGATGCATGCTAAAGTGTAAGAATCACTGGCCGAGAGAGCAGAGAGATGGACCTGGGCCCTGGCAGGAAGCACCTGGAGAGAAGGATAGACTGTAATTCAGAGACTGGGGGAATAGGGAGCCAGCGACGGTTCCAGCGAGGCTTGCCATGGAAGTCAATTGGCCATCTCTATGGGGACCTGCTCTTCCTGTGGTCCCACTCCCTTTCATCCAGATTTGGAGCTTACATTGTCTCCATGTGCCACCTATGAGCTGGCACATGTCTGTAGAACAGGGACAGGCAGGGCCAGTTTTGCAGGGTGGGATCTGGGCTGTCACAAAGGGCCTCACGCTTTGCACAAATTTTGTATCTTGCCTTGTGGACTCATCTTGTTCCACTCTTGTCTCTTGCTGGGGCACCAGCTTGTCCCAGTTTGCCTGGAATTTCCCAGTTTTAGCACTGAAAGTCCCATGTCTTGAGGAATCCCTCTGTCCCTGTCAGAGCAGGACAGTTGGTGACTCTGTCCCTCTGCATGGAGAAGGAAGGAGGGCATGTGCTTGTAGACACTTTGCCCCGAAGCACAAATGGTCTGTCCCTTGGCCTGTGAGTTATGCTGGGTTGCCCTGACCAAAGATCTTTCCTAAATCTCTCCTGCTGGTGGGAAACTCCACCTTTGGCATCCTAATAACAGTTTAGCACCTAGAGGCCACGGGAGTCGCTGTCCTCACACTGGACCCAACAAGAAGCTTTAGCAGCTGCAGCACAGAGGAGCCAGCAGGCAGGCGTCCTGAGACTGCCCAGCTGCCGAGCAGGCAGGGAGGGGGCCGCCTGGACAGGGGTGTTCTGACCCTGGGGCTCCCATCGCGGTGGGAGGCAGAGCTGCTGGCCATTCAAACCAGGTGGTTCTACTTCTTACTGTGGGGCTTGAGTCCTGTTAAAATGAAAATGCCCTAGCAAGAAAAACCTAGAATATGTATTTAAAATTTTCACTTATAATAGCAATGAAGAACTATGAATAAAACACAAAATGGATTCAGTCCCTAATAGAGAAGATGGCAAAACTTTTTTTTTTATTTTTTTAAATTTATTTAATAATTGTTATAATTGTGGTAAAATACACATAACATAAAACTTACCATCTTAATCATTTTTTTTTTATTTCAGCATATTATGGGGTACAGATGTTTAGGTTACGTGTGTTGCCCTTGGTTCCCCTCCCCCTAAGTCCGTGTTTCAAATATGTCCATCCTTCGGGTAGTGCGCATTGTACTCCTTGTGTATACAAATACCCGTCCCCTCCTCCCTTCTCCCCCTCCTCCCACCGCCCTCCCCCTTCCCCAGCATCCAATAGATGTTAAGTGGGATCTAATCAAATTAAAAAGCTTCTGCACTGCCAAGGAAACTATCATTAGAGTGAATAGACAGCCCACAGAATGGGAAAAAATATTTGCTCTCTACACATCTGATAAAGGGCTGATAACCAGAATCTATCTAGAACTCAAAAAAATCAACAAGAAAAAATCAAACAACCCCATCAACAAATGGACAAGCGAAATGAACAGAAACTTTTCAAAAGAAGACAGAATAATGGCCAGCAAACATATAAAAAAATGCTCAACATCTCTAATCATTAGAGAAATGCAAATCAAAACCACAATGAGGTATCACCTAACCCCGGTGAGATTGGCCTCTATCAAAAAAACACAAAACAACAAATGTTGGCGAGGATGTGGAGAGACAGGAACACTTCTACACTGCTGTTGGGACTGCAAATTAGTGCAACCTCTGTGGAAAAGAATTTGGAGATACCTCAGAGAGCTAAAAATAGAAATACCATTCGATCCAGCAATAGCACTAAAGAGCACAAAACATTCTACGATAAGGACATCTGCACCTGAATGTTTATGGCAGCACAATTCACTATTGCAAGAATGTGGAAACAACCCAAGTGCCCATCAATCCATGAGTGGATTATCAAAATTTGGTATATGTTTACAATGGAATATTATTCAATTATAAGAAACGACAGTGATCTAGCACCACTTACATTTTCCTGGATTAAACTTGAGCCCATTATCCAAAGTGGGGCACCACAAGAGCAAAAGAACGGGATCCATTTGTACTCACCATCAAATTGGTATTAACTAATCAACACACAAATGCACATATCAGATGGCAAAACTTTCTGAAAGCCACTAAAGAAAATCTATATAAATGGAGCAATATATGTGAAAAATGTCAATGCTCTTCAAATTCCTGCAGATCCCTGCAATACTAATAAAATCTGAGCAGCTTCTCGGGGGAGGCAGGGAAGCTTGTCAAACCAATTCTGTAATTTTATATGGAAGAGCGTGAGCTAAGACAATTATAAAACTAAAGAACAAGATAGGAAGTACTGCCCAACAGATCTTCAAGATGTCATGATTAAGGCAGTGTGATACTGGCACAGGGAGACACAAACTGACCAAGGGACCGAACAGAGGACTCAGCAGCAGCCCCTCCCACAGGTGGTGACTTGGTTTGTGGCAGAGCTTGCAGAGCCGTGGGGAAAACACAGGCCGGTAAGTCGATTTGCTAAGACAGTATGTTATCCATATGGAAAATAAATAGAATTGGATCTTCGCTTTAAATTATAAACAAAAATAAATTGCAGGTGGGTTAAAGACCTAAGTGTAAAAAACTTGCATTTAAAACTGCCAGAAGAGACTACAAGAAGCTATATTTATAAATTTGCAAAGTTTAAGGATTTTGTAAATGAGACACAAAAGCGCCAAGTGTATATGAAAATATTGATGAATTTGACTCATCACCATAAAACAGCAACAAAAACAAAAAGACAGCCCATGGACAGGGAGAAAATAGTAAATTAGTATCCAGAATGCATAAAGAAGTTACACAAATCAATAAGAAAAATATAGAAAAATGGGTATAAAGTCTGAAAAAGCATTTTGCAGGCAGGGAAGTAGCGTGGATGGTCCAGATGTCCAGACGCTGTGCCTCATCCCCACGGAGAAGGGCCAGGACAGAGCGCAGTGGAAAGTCGACGTCCACCAGGTGGCCCCACAGGAGTGTCTGTGGGCGGCAGAAGTCCTTTTTCTACCAGAGAGAAGCTGGCAGGTGGAGTGGGGTGGAACCTGTGCCTCCCGACAGACAGCGCAGCAGTCCCCATCCAACAAATAGGGAGGTGGGGCTTGGACTTTCCACCTGGTCGGAGCCGCTGTGAGCTGTGAACCTGGTCCAGTGGGTCAAGACCAGCATTTAACAATGAAATTGAACAGAATTGAAAATATCAAGAGAGCACTGCAAATCATCAAAGCAGGCATTATTTCTTAGAACTCTTGTAATTACATGGGTACTGACTTAGAATATATAAAAGATTTATTTTTTCCTACAGATCATATAGTAAAAGGCTGTTTGGGAGCCTCTTCCCTGGAGGAACTGTCCTCTGTGCGTCAGGAGATGCACCCAAGATGATTCGCTGCAGCGCTGGGAAGAGCGAAATATTGGAAACTAACGAAAGGCTGAGAAGCAGGAGAGGGGCTGCAGGGCGCCCTAAACGGGGCGTCACACAGCGGGGAGACGTGTACATCAGAGGTGCACCTGACAGTGTGGACGAGTGTCAGAGACGTGACACTGTGGGAGAAGAGCAGGCCGCACAAGGACGCCCGCGGATGACGCCACAGGTGCGAGCCGTGGAGGCCCCGGCCACAGATGCCGACCGCAGGTAGGAGACCGGCCTCTGTCGGTTGAGCGTCTGCGGGACGCCCGCGGCCAACAGGAAATACCAAATCCAGGACAGCGGCTGCTTCCGGGCGGGAGGAGGTGCAGCCGGCTGGGGACAGGGGTATGGGGCAAGGTCTTCGTTCTTAACCTAGCAGTGGACACATGGGATCCATTGTGTAGCCTTTCTATGTTTTGGTATCTTTTAAATAGTACTTAATAAATAAAATTCTGTTTTAAAAAAGATCACATCTTGTGGGAGCTTTATCAGTTTTTCACTCTGAGGTGGGAGCAGTTGATCAGCCTATCCCCCCAGACGAGGTTTCAGGGGACAGACAGGCACCGTAAGGAGATCCCCTGCTGAGGAGGCAGGAGGCTGGGGGCCCCACCTGGCTGCCTTCCCTTGTCCCAGGGCTCAGTCTGCTGCAGTGAGCTCCGTGTGACTTCTTCAGCTGCCATGCCTGCCCCCGCCTCCACGCTCTGCCCACCAGCTGCCCTCGCTTTTCCTGCGTCCAGGGTCCTTACTCTCATCTTTCGAGATGCAGCTCAGGGCCTCCTGGGAACTTGTGAAGATGCCACTGACAGCAAGCATGGTGCCCTTTGGGGTTCCAGGACCCCTCTGTGTGCTTCCCTATCAGATAGCTTTCCTCCCTGTGTGTCCCATCTGTCTATGTGGGGGTCTTCCCCCTGGTCTGAGCCCCTTGAGGCAGGAGCTATCTAGAACTCATCTGCTGTGTCAGCGGCTCCTGGAATAGTGGTTGGCACAGACAAGGCACTTAGTGCACACCAGGTATTGAAGGAGAGGAATCACAGTGTTCCTGAAAGGATGAAGCAGTTATCCCTGTCTCTCACGTTGCGGAGCGGATGAGCTCTTCATCTGGTAGGAGAGTCAGATGCTGAGCCATAGGGAGGAGGACACAGGTGACTGACCCCCTTCCCTGGAACGCTGAAAGCCAAGTCAGGGCACAGAAGGCCTGGACCCCAGAAGCCAGCCTCTGGCTGGCCTCATCCTGAAGCTCTAGTGACGCCAACAGAAATGAATCCTTCCTTCTTTTACATTTGGATTCTGTGAATAATTTTGTCTCTGTCTGCTTTGTTTCCTTAAAAATTTGCTGCCCAGCGTAAAAAATAAGAAAACATGTAGGGATAAATTTAACAAAAGAAGTGCAACACTGCTACATTGACAACTACAAAAAATTGTTGAAAGAAATGGAAGACGTTAAAAAATGGAAAGACACCCATGTTCATGGATTAGAACACTCGATAATAAGAACACTCAATTGATAAGATGGCACTAATCCCAAACTGATCTACAGATTCAACGCAATTGCTCTCAAAGTCTCAGTTTGCTTGTTTGAAAAAAGTGACAAGCTGATCCTAAAGTTCATATGGAAAGGCAGGGACCCAGAATAGCCCAAACAATTTTGAAATAAGACTCCTGCTGCCCTGTTCCAAGCCTACTGCAAAGCTACAGTACTCAAGACAGTGTGGTGCTGGGATGAGGAGAGACACAAAGATAGATGGAATCAGGCTGAGCCCAGGTAGAAAGTTTTACATTTGTGGTTAAGTGGTTTGGACAAGTGCCGAAACCAATGGTGCTGGGACAGTGGATGTCCACATGCAAAAGAACAGTGTTGTACCCTACCTTGCACCATACGAAAAATTAACTCTAAGTGGAGCCTAGACATAAATGCAAGATCTAAAACTATAAAACTCTTAAAAGGAAACATAGGAGTAAATCTTTATGGACTTGGGTTAAGTGATGGTTTCTTATACATGACACCAAAGTCGCAAGTGACGAAGGGAAGAATAGATGGACTGGGCATCGTCCAAATGAAAAGCTTCTGTGCATCAAAGAATAAAGGGAAAAGATGACCCACAAAATGAAAGAAACTATTCAATATATATATATATATATATATATATATATATATACACATATATATATGATAAAATTGTAGTATCCAAATTATATAAAGAACTTTAAAATTTAACAATAAGAAGACAAAAATCCCAATCAAAGCAGGGCAGAGGTTTGAGCAGACATTTCTTCAAGTGGTCAGTGAGCACATGGAAAGATATTCAACACCATGAGTAATCAGGGAACTACAAACCAAAACCCCTTTGAGATACCAGCTCACACCCACTAGGACGGCTGGTATAGTAGGTGTTGGAGAGGATGAGGAAAAATTGGACTCTTCATGCACTGCTGGTGGGAATGCACCACGTGGTAGCTCTTTTAGAAAACACTCTGGCAATTCCTCAAAGTGTTAAACATTGAGTTACTGTTTGGCCCAGCAATTCTACTCCTACTAGGTATAAATCCAAGAGAAATGAAAGCATATGTCCACATAAATACTTGTCATGAATATTCATAGCAGCATGATTCATAATGTAAAAATGAAAACACAAATGTCCACCAATTTATACATGGATAAAGAAAATGTGATACGTTTATATGGCAGAATATTATTCAGCCATAAAAAGTAATGAAATACTGATATATGCAGCTTGGATGAAGCTTGAAAACGTTACGCTCAGTGAAGGAAGTTGGTCACAAAATTCTATCTGTTGTGGATCTCTTGGCTTGACTGGTGGTCAGAGCTTGTTAGCAAGCAGAGAACTGCCCGTGGCAAATCTACAGAGAAAGGAAATTGATTGGTGGCTGTCAGAGGCTGAGGGAGGAGAAGATGGAGAGTATGGGGTTTTTTTCAGATGTTCTAAAATTAGAGAGTAACTAATTGTGAGGGATGCACAACTCTCTGAATAGACTAAAAATCATTGAATTGTCCACTTTAAAAGGACAAATTTTATGACATGTAAATTATATTTCTATAAAGCTGTTACTAAAAAATCAGGTGCCAGTGCAGTAGCCCAGGAGGGCGTGGGGCAGGTGCCACGGTTCCCGTGGCCTGCTGCAGACCTGGCTGCCAGCTGCCGTACCCCTTGCAGAGCCAAAAACCCTCCCTGGGCATCCCAGGAGGCAGCAGGCACACCTCCGCAGCGTGATGACCGGGGGTGGGGGGGTGTGAATGCCTCCTCACCAGCAGGGCTTCCTGCCTTTCTGTTACAAGCCCATTTCATAAGCAGGCTCCGCATGGCTGGAGGGGCCTGCGGCAGAGCACAAGCAGCAGGAAACAGGCGTTCCTCGCCAACTCTGCAGCCTGGGGACTTCCCAAGAGGAACTGTTGGCTTAACTGGTGGTCAGAGCCTGTTGTCAAGCAGAGAAGTGCCCATGGCCCCATTTCCTGTGGCTTTGCCCCCGTGTACCATCTGCTGGCCTTTAACCATGTGGGGATAAGCGTCACCTGCCTCCTGAGTGGCATGTGCAACCCTGGGCAGTGGTGCTAGGTGTTTATGAAGCCTGCCTCTTCCCTTTTGAGCCTCAGGGGACACTGTGAGGACCCAGCATGCAAGAAGGCTGGCAGGAGTCACTGGCAGCCTGCGGGGGAGAATACGTGTGTAGGAGTTGGCTGGCACATGGCAGGCTCACCTCCTCAGTGCTCCCAGACTCGGTCATGGGCTCATGTAAGGACCTTTTCTTCCCATTACCTAAACACAGGAGAACCTGATTCCTGTGGTGCGAGGCAGGGCTGAACCCTCGCTGCGGTTGGGTGACCAAGCTGGTGCCTTCCTCTGCTGGAGGAAGGGTCCGGTGTTGGAGCATGTGTTTGACTTGGGTCCTGCAACCTCTCTGACTCCAAAGGGAGACAGACACAGCCACCTTGCAGGGCTGTGGTTAGGAGACAGCAAACGCGTACTCTGGGCCAGACACACGAATGGTAATCATACAAGGAGTCCTGGTAGTTATTCCTAGACCAGAGTTTCCATAAAACACAGTTCATTATTCTTCTCATCCTTTACTCTCGAGTTGTCTCTTCTCTGCCCTCAGACCAAGCTCAGTGTGTGAAGAAAATCACAGAAGGCTGCCCTGCTCCAGGGCTCCAAGGGACTGCTCCCTCCAGTGAGTCTTGACGTCTTCTGCACTGGTGCTCCTGGCTGGGCAGTGCCTAGAACCCTTAGCAGCTCCCTTTCTTCCCTTACACCAGCCCTTTCCATTTTGTTTCTGTGTGACCCTTGATCATTCACTCCTGGACTGTGACCCTTTCTGTAGCAGTGGGTGGCAGTGAACAGCATTTATTAATCAAGTTTGTGCTGTGCTCAGAGAGATCAAAGGACCTGTGTGGGTAGATAAGGGTAGATAAGGGCAGATAGCAACTTATGGGATTAATTATTTTCTACATCCTCTTCCCTGTCACCCTGACCCCAAATCCCTATCATTGCTGCCATTACCCAGCTGCCTAAGGATGGCAGGAATTGGGGGAGACATCTTAGGGTAGTTGGGGCTCCCAGAAGTCCAGAGAGGCCTGTTCCCATCTTATTGATGGGAGAAAAAGATGTATAAGCAAAGTGCCAAGAATTCCGCCTGAGGATTGGGCTGGGGTCCTCTAGTTGTGCCTCTGCTGGGTGTACTCAAGGAACTCAGGTTTGGTTTCCCTAATATCCATCCATCCATCCATCCTTCCATGCCTCCATCCATCCATTCATCCATTCATCCATCCCTCAATTCATCCCTCCCTCCCTCCATCCATCCATCCCTCCACCCATCCATCCCTCCACCCATCCATCCCTCCATGCCTCCCTCCATGCCTCCATCCATCCCTCCATCCATCCCTCTATTCATCCATCCATCCATCCATCCATCCCTCCCTCCACTCATCCATCCCTCCATGCCTCCATACATCCATCCATCCCTCTATTCATCCATCACTCCCTCCCTCCATCCATCCATCCCTCCACCCATCCATCCTTCCACCCATCCATCCCTCTATGTCTCCCTCCATGCCTCCATCCATCCCTCCATCCATCCTTCTATTCAACCCTCCATGCCTCCACCTATCCATCCATCCATCCCTCCATTCCTCCATCCCTCCCTCCCTCCATCCATCCATCCATACAGACATACATACATTCATCCATCCATCCATTCATCCACCTATCCATCCACCTGTCCCTCCATCTATCCATCTAAGGGAAGCCCCTTAGAGACGGCAACCAGGGTCCAGGGGACAACACAAGAGTCTTGAAGCTCAGTGGTGCTGGGAAGTCCACAAGGAGAAAAGTGGACAGATAAATGTTTGAGAGGGAGAATTGCTAAACAGATACTACTTGTCTGGGTGTGAAGACTTGGACAGACTGGGGGAGTCCAGAATGGCTTGTGAGATGGGGGAGATGGGAACAGTGGGAAGAGAAGCTTTTGAGTGAAGACACTGAGCCCAGGTTGGGATGCAGTGAACATGGAGGAGCCTGTGGGCTAGCCTGTGACCAGAGGCCTTGAATGCCATGCAAACTGAGAGTGACCTCAGGGGTAATAGAGAGCTACTTAAAGTTTTTGATCTAGGGAAGCAACATGGAGAGCTTGAAATTTAAGGAAGATCACATTGTATGGGGTATAAAGGAGGGAGGTCAAACACTTAGTAGGTGATTGTCCAGGTGGGGGTGGTGGGCACCCAGGCTGGAGAAGGGATGGGTGAGGCAGCTAAGTGTGACCTCTAAGGAAGATTTTAACAGTACTTGTGAGCACCTTTTGATGAATAAAAAGTACTCTTTAACGCATCTGACTTACAACTCACTCATTCACATTCGGGGCATTGTGTGCCTGGCCAGGTGAGGGCAGCCTCCTGGGAGAATGGGTTCTGGCTCCATCTTGCCTCTCCTGCAGGCCAGGCTTGTCTCCTGACAGATTCAGTACCTTGCTTTCAGTTCAAAAGTCCTGTTCTTAACCTGGTTTTCCAATTGTGCCTCCGTAGGAATGATAGTGCCTGCCCTCCGCTGTGTCCACGGCTGGGCCACCCTGCAGATATGTTGGCCCTTCATGTCCGTGGCCCTGTCCGCCTTCTTCCCAGGCTGCCACATGAGGCAGCGAGCCAGGCACACGGGCCTGCTCCTGTGGGCTCCACGGCAGGGCCCGAGTGGAGGGAGCCTTCCCCAAACTGCTCTGTGAATGAGATATTAGGACACAAAATCAATGTGGTATAGGCTTCTGAGTGAGATTGGGTTGGTTGAAATGGTCCAAGTTATTTGGAACAAGTCTGGTTTAACTGAATCTTGTTACTTAAAACAGTGATCAAGCTGGGGAGAGCTGTTAAAATGCTGGAGAAATAGAAAATTATAAACCCAAAATACCATGATTCTGCCTTGGTTAAAATTGTAGTTAAAACCACAGTTCCCAGTCACAGTAGCATTTAAAGAAAACCCCAAGAGAGTGAACAAAAGCTTGATAACTTGAGAGCCTTGGGGAAGGCTGCCGTGGCCCGCCAGGGCTGCGCTGTCCTACCGAGACACCACAGACTGGGAGCTTCAGTAGCAGAAATTCATTTGCTCACAGTTCTGGAGGCTGGAAGTCTGAGATCAAGGTGCCAGTGGAGTTGTTTTCTCCTGAAGCCTCTCTCCTTGGCTTCCGGACGGATGTCTGGCTGTCTTCTGTGTCCACACGCGGCCTTCCCTCTCACATGCCCAGCCCTGATGTCTCCTCCTCTTCTCATGGGGACACCAGTCCTATCAGATGTCTCTACCCTATGACCTCATTTAACCTTAATTACCTCCTTAAAGACCCCATCTCCAAATACAGTCACATTGGGACTTAGGGCTTCAAATTAGGATTTTTGAGGGGACACAATTTAGCCCCTTAACACCAACCCTTTTTGATGGAAGGAGAAGATGGAGAATATTGATTAGTTACTATAAATGCACAAGGGATAAAAAACTTACCCTTTAAATATTTTATTTTATAATTTTATCATATTTAACAAACTCCTATTATATCGTACTTACTGTGAGTCAGGCACTATTTTAAGAAATTTATAAATATTGACCCATGGGGTGAAGGATCTATTTAAGGTCAATTTCAATGTTTTTTTCTATCTTGTTGATATATGCTAGATGGACGGGGACGTCGCTAGGGAGAACGACTATTATTACATCTACACTCATGGTCCATAACCTGTATCTTTGAGACTCCACATGATTGTTACAGGAAGATGCATCTGTCGGAATGTTTGCTGTGGAAAACTGCATCAGCTCACTCCTGGGTACCGACTGTGTTTGTCTCAGGACATTGAATTTGCTCACCAACTGTATCGTGATTAACCCACTCACAATCACCTCACTGTTCTTGTTATCATTTCCTTCCTCCGAATATAAATGCTTCTTGGGAAAAGTATTTTCAGGCTTTTCTCCTCAATTCCCTTTTAAGTTGCCACCAATTGGCATTTGTCGATTATTCCTTTAAAAACACAGCACTCCCTCTCAGTCTTCACTCTCCACACCCACGGAACACAGGCGAATGAGCACACAGGCACCTCCACACCTCCGACCTGGTGCCACTAAGCCCTGAGCTTCCTTCTGTCACCTTCTGTCAGGGTCCTGAGCCTGGCTCCATCCTATCCCATCACGGCGCTCGCTGCCTCCCTTGGCCCAGCCCCCACTCCACCACACTCCCTCACCCTGGGCCAGGGCCTCCTGCTCTGCCTCCCCCACTTATTCCTGCCTGGAGTCAGTGTTCCCTGGGCCCCGTGCCTTTTCTTATGCCTTCTCGGCCTTGACCCCACTTGTCTTCTCTGTCACCTTGATTTGCAGCCTGTGGACACCGACCAGTACCTCCCAGTGCACTCCTGCCCACGGCAGGCCTCTACTCTACAACCACACGGCCTGAGGATGCCTGTGGGGGGAGGACTTTGGAACAGACATCTGTCAAGGAAGTGGAATGGAAAAACTAAGAAGAAAAGGGAGAAAAAGAAACAATATAAAGTGAAAGAAGCCCTTGCTCATTTTTTAGAATTGGACGATGGTCACTGAAGTGCTATGGAGCTTAGATTCTGTGGAATAAATGTAAAAGGATGATGGGGCCTTTTTATTTTAAAATGTCAACTTTTAGGATACAACTATTTAGATACCTTGAGATGAAAGAAAGTTAGGATATCTATTTAAAAATGTTCAGGGGAGCACACAGATTTTCAAGACAAATGGGGCCAAGCTTTGCACACAGAACAACACTGGAGACGAGCGTGCAGTTGGGGGCTGCGCGGTCAGCAGGGACCTGGTCCTCAGCAATGGCCCCACACCCGGGAGATGGTGGCGATGGCAGCTCAGGGTGGCACCTTGCCCAGATCACCAACCTATCACAGTAATAAGAAAGGCCTCCTTTGTGGGCAGCCTTCAGTCCTAAGAGCTCTCCAAGTCTGTCCAGTGACTCTCTGAGCCAAGCAGTATGTTAATTATTTTATTTTATTTTATTTTGTTTAGACAGCATCTTGCTTTGTTGCTGGGCTAGAGTGCCGTGGCGTCAGCCTAGCTCACAGCAACCTCAAATTCCTGGGTCAAGCGATCCTTCTGCCTCAGCCTCCCGAATACCTGGGACTACAGGCATGTGCCACCATGCCCAGCTAATTTGTTCTATATATGTTTAGTTGTCCAGCTAATTTCTTTCTATGTTTTTAGTAGAGACAGGTTCTCACTCTTGCTCAGGCTAGTCTCGAAATCCTGAGCTCAAATGATCCACCCACCTCGGCCTCCCAGAGTGCTGGGATTACAGGCTTGAGCCACCACGCCCAGCCTATGTTAATTATTTTAAAAGGAAAGCCAGGCTGTTTCTTCCCAAGTCACCATCCAGTTAAGACATGAGGAGTGTGTCTGTGGCAGCAGCCCCACCTGCCTGACCGTGAATGCCACCAGCCAGCAAGCACACGAGCCACCCACCAACTGTGAATGGCTGTTATGGGCTGAAGTGTGTCCCCCCCTAAATTCACACTTGAATTGAAGCTCTAAGCCCCAGTACTTCAGTATGGGACCGTGTTTGGAGATTGAGCCTTTAAAGGGGTGATTAAGGTAAACTGAGGCCGTCAGAGCAATATTTGGGCACTCAGAGTGACATAGGAGTCCACGTATAGAGGAAAGGCCATATGGGCACACAGTGAGAGGGCCACCGACTGCAAACCACGGAGCGAGACCTCAGGAGAGGTGACCTCACTGGCCTTGATTTTGGACCTTCAGCCTCCAAAGCTGTGAGCAAATGCATGTCTGTTTACCTCCAGCCTGTGGTACTTTGTTATGGCAGTCCAAGCAGACTAGCGCAGCACCTGGAGTTTGGCGGGAAGCACACTGGAGCCACAGGAGGTGGACTGTTTCTTTCAGAGGAGGCTTTAATCAAGAAAAAAGGCAAGAAAGCTCCCTTAGCAATAAGTCTGCATGGCCAACCTCCAGCTGACTGTCACCTCTTGTAGAAAACTGGGTCCTTCTGGACCGACCTAACTGGACAAATCAGCTATGCAGGAGGAAGCCGTGCCCACATGTTCAGTGGGGCTCCTGCCTGTGCCTGCCCAGCAGCTGCCCTCGCTGGCCACCCACAAGCCCACCAGACCTGCCCTGCCACCTGTGACATGCAGACCCATGTTGGGAAATAGAGCTAAGAGACATGAAAGGTTTCAGGAGTTTTACAGGGCTTTGCCTTGAAGGAATCTGTAGGCATGTTAGTTCACAGACTAGAGTCTGCTCCAGCAAAGACAGGCATTGTCAGAGGATGTCTGCACAGCAGTGTTTCTTTGATGCTGCCAGCCATCTCCTTGAGCTTATTTGCAAGGCAGAAGTTTGGTTTGGGCCCAGGCTGAGAAGCTGATTAAAATGCCTTCGCAGCAGATAACCTGCAGCTGGAACTATCTTATACTTCAAGGCTATTCCTGCTTCGCTCCTGACCACATGTCTCTGTATTTAGAGAAATAGATTAGATTAGTATACAGACTCGGTGTTCTTACTTTATACACTTTTCTTTAATTTGTATGCTCAACTAGGTCTATTTCTAACTTAAGACTTAACATGTTTATCTTAGAAAAATTTTGTAACCATCTAGTCTTGTAAACAGAATTAGGTAAGGGTCCCTTAAAACCTTTGGGGAGCCTTGAAACCTAAACAAATAAGCTATATATATAATTCTTTAACCAAGGACAACTATTTGCTGTAACAATAAATACTGATGTGGGATTTCACTCTGAGCCTCACAGCTCATGGGAATGCTGGCAGACCCCTGACTCCCTCATCACTTTAAACTACACTTTGTCTCTGTCTCTATTATTTCCAAATGTCTTGCAACGATCCTGCCTGGGACCTGTTTTGCTGGGAAAGTAGCTAACTCCTGGCAGATCCATGACAAGGAGAGATGAGCAGTGTCAGCAGAACCGTGCTTTGCTGTCATTTATGGGTCAGTAGGGGTGGCATTGCTGCTGACTTTTAAACTATACATATTTAAAAAGCTTTTTACTTTAGAATTTTTAGATTTACAGAAAAGTTGCAAAAAAGTTTACAAAAATAGTACAGAGAGTTTGCACATACTCTTCGTGCAGTTTTCCCTGTTGTTAACATCTTAGCATACATTACTGTGGTACATTTGTCATGACTACTCACCCTGTGTTGATACCACATTAATAACTAAACTCCATACTTTATTCAAATTTCTTTCGTTTTTTTCTCAATGTCCTTTTTTCTGTTCCAAGATCTCATCCAAGACACCACATTCCATTTAGTTATCATGTCTCCTTAGTCTCTTCTGGGCTGTGACATTTTCTCAGACTTTCCATGTTTTGATGATCTTGACAGTTTGAAGAAGGACCGGCCAGATATTTTATAGAATGCTCCTCACTTTGGGTCAGTCTGATGTTTTTCTTGTAGTTATACTGTGTTATGGGTTTGAAGAAGAAGACCACAGAGGTGAAGTACCTTTCTCCTCACACCATATCAAGGGCACATGCTGTCAACATGACTTTTCACTGCTGATGTCAACCTTGATCACCTGGCGGAGGTCATCTTTGCCAGGTGTATCCGCTGTAAAGTACTTTTTATCCTTTTCCCACACTGTATTCTAGAAGGAAGTCACTAAGCGCAACATGCACATTCTTTGGGCATAAATCAATATTACATTATTTTATTGCTCAAATCTTTCCAGCTTTGGCCACTGGGAGCTTTTTCAGTTGGCTCCTGTGTCCCTTTGACACACTCTCACCACTGCGTGTGTGTGTGTGTGTGTGTGTGTATGTTTAAGCATTTCTTTAATTTCTGGCATTATAAGATGTGCCAGGTTCATCTTGTATATACTCTCCCCAACCCTAGAATCACCCATTTCTCCAAAAAGCCTGATTCCTCTTCTTGGAGAATGGTATTAGAGACCAAGGTCTGGAGGCTGGATGTGCTCGTTGCTACTGGAGTATCATTGCTAGTAGACAGAGCTAGGAAACATATGTATGTATACTGACCCGAATATGCACACATATCCATAACTACCTCTGTATTAATCCATCAGTATCTATATTAAGCTAAACCTGAGTTCATATTGATGTTTCTGCCTCTAATCTATTACTATATGTTTCATTTTAGCCTTCCATTCTTATTTATCTGTCACCTCCACCTCCATCAGTGAGAAACCTGGCTCCCACATCTGCAATATGCCATCACTTAACTTATTTGTTCAATCTCAGTATACACACACACTGAGTCCAGAATTGTGAGCCCGTGCCCCTACAGAACACACTTTATATGATTATTATTCTTTTCAATTTGTTAAGGTGTGTTTCATAGCCTAGGTGTTGTGGGGAGTTAGCTACACTTCCAGCAAAAAAATCGGGTCCCTTAGGTAGGGGTTGTCGCAAAGGATAAGAAAATAATAGAAAATGGAAAATAATAGAAATAAAAGAATACACAGAGATGAAGGTATAGTTTTATAGATTAATAAAGATAAAAGACAAAGCGGGGATACTCAAGAGTCCTTGGATATTTCCGTCAATCACAAGGTCAGGAGTGAAGTTTTACCTGGGTATTTATAGGTACATTGATCAGTTGCCAGGGGTAACAGATTTACATGATAACAGGTAGTTCGTCTTAGGTTAAAAGTATTTCAAAAGGCTTCTTCAGATCTCTTAACTAACTCTATCTATGTGAACAAATGGTTACAAAATCTTTCAAAGACTAACTTCTAAGTTCTAAGGTAAATTTATCACTTAACAGAAGGGTTAAACAGAAATATAGTGGCTCCATATTTTTTTATCAAGTTATTGTGTATTGAGACAAGTAGTCAGGAGTTTAAGCAGGAACTGTCCTTTGGGCTAATTGCTTTTAGCCACAGGTGTCTGTCTGTCAGGTGGGCATTCTTGGATCAGCTCTCATCCTGTGGTTCCTAGCAGACCTGCTTTGCCTTTCAAAGCAAGTCAGAACCACAGGTCTGAGAATCGCAGCGTCATCTTGGGAAATAGCTGCCACTGATCTTTGGAGATGCCCTCCTGAGGTGAAGCAGCTTTTGATATGCGAACTAACACATTCACATATTCCTTCAGGGCAAAGCCCTGCAAAACTCCTGGGGCCATTTCTGTCTCTAATATAGTAATATTAAGTTACAGAGCGACAAGGTGTGGTCTGTTTTTGTGAATGCTCCACATGTGCTTGAGAAAAATATGTATTCTGGTGTTGTTGGAGGGTATAAATGTCAATTAGATCAAGCGATTCTAATTCAGGTCAGCTGTATACCTACTGATTTCCTGCCCGTTTATTCTATCAATTATTGACAAAGGAGTATTAGAGACTGATTATAATACTGGGTTTGCATAATTCTCTTTACAGTTCTATCAGTTTTTGCCTGACATATTTTGATACTCTATTATTTCATAATTTAAAAAAATTTGATTTAAAGCCTGTGCTGCAACTCATGTTTCATAATTATATAATGGTCCTTTTTATCCCTGATAATCATCCTTGTTTAGTCAACTCTGTCTGAAATTAATATAGTTACTCTCAATTTCTTTTGTTCAGTGTTAGCAGAGTATATCCTTCTCTGTGCTTTTACTTTTAACCTGCCTATGTCAGCCTATTTCACATGGGTTTCTTATAGACTGCATGCAGATGGGTCTTTTTAATACAATCTTGTGATCTCTTTCTTTTAAATGTTCACATTTAAAGTAATTGTTGATATAGTTGGAGTAAAATTTACCATTTTGTTAAGTGTATATATTAATTTCATTTGTTCTTTGTAGATTTTCCCACTCTTTTTCTGCCTTTTCTGATTTTAAGTATCTTATATACTCTATATAAGATTAAGTATCTTATATGGTTTCACTAAGATAGATAGCTCTATCATAATGTATCATTTATATTTCTTTAAAAAATTTTAGTGGGTTCCCTAGGGTTTACAATGTACATTTAAACATTGTCTAAGTCCACCTTCAAATCACATTATAGCAATGTGATTTGTTACCTCATAACAAAGTTTTCTCAGTTCTTCCCTCCTGTGTCCTGTGACATTGCTGTTATTCATGTCACTTATTCATGTGCCATAAACACTACTGCGTTGCTACTATTACTGCTTTAAGCAGTTATCTTTTAGATTAATAATGAGTAATAAAAATAAAATAATTTTTTTAGCTTAATTTATTAATTTTCTGATGTTCTGTCTTTATGCAGATCCAAGTGTTTGACTTATATTATTTTCCTTCTGTCCAAAGAACTTATTTTAACATTTCTTTCACGGTTTCTGATGAGAAGTTTATTGTAATTTTTAGTCTTGATCCTCTGTAGTTAAGGTGTCCACCCTCAATAACTTCTAGTTTTCTTTAAAATTTTCTTTCTTTGGTTTTTGCAAATTGAATATGATATTTACAGGTTGTGTGTTTGTGCGTGTGTGTGTGTGTATCTATGTGTGTGTTTGGTAATCTCCGAGGTTTTTAGATCTGTGGTTTGGTGTTTATCATTAATTTTGAAAAGTTATCAGTCATTATTTCTTCCATGCTTTTTATACCCCATTCTCTCTGTTGCTCCATGAATTAATTTAAAAACATGTTTGCAGACAGGATTTGTCTTAGGAGTTTTTCAGAGCTTTGCCCTGAAGGAATATGTGAACATGTTGGTTTGCATTTCAAATGCTGTTACACTCAGAAGGGCATCTCTGAAAGACAGTAGCGGCTGTATCCCACAAGGCGCTGCGTTTTTCAGACCTAAAGGTTTGGATTTGCTTTGTAAAGCACAAGTGAATCTGTTAAAAACTACAGGCTGAGAGCTGACAATGGAGTGCCCCCTGGAACAGACAGCTGCCCGAATGGCTAGAAGCAAAGCTCTTGTTTAAACCACTCTAGACTACCTGTCTCCATTCACAATAACCTAATAAACGTGGAGCCAACATATCTCTGTTTAACTCTTCTGTTAAATGATAAACTTACCTTAGAACTTAGAAGTTAACCTTTGAAAGATTTTGTAACAGTTTGCTCACATAGATAGAATTGGTTAAAGAATCTGTAGAAGCCTTCTGTAGAAGCCTTTTGAAAATCTGTTAACCTGAGAGGAACTACCTGCTGTTATGTAAATCTGTTACCCCTGGCAATTATTCACTATTCCCTATAAGTTACCATGTAAGACCTCATTCGGGGCTTTTTGAGACCCATGGAGAAGGTCTAAGCCCCCTGAGATCCTGCTTTGCCTATAATCTTTATAAACTTATAAAACTATATCTTTGTCTCAGTGTATTCTTTTATTTCTTCCATTTTCCGTTTTTCTCTATTATTTTCTTATCCCTTGCAACTCTACCAAAGGGACCCGGTTTTTTGCTGGGAGATTAGCTACCTCCCCACATCTCTCTCTGCTCTTTCTGGTATTACAATTACATGTATGGTAACCCCAGCCCTGTCTGATTTTCTCTTTGTATTTCAGTTTTCGAAGTTTCGATTACTTATCTTCAAACTCACTGATATTTTTTTTCTTTCATTTTTTATTGTGGTAAAATATACATAACATAAAATTTATCATTTTAAACACTTTTAAGTGTGCAAGTGAGTGGCATTAAGTATATTCACAGTGTCGTCAAACCATCACCATTATCCATTTCTGGAACTTTTTCATGATCTCAAACAGAAACTCCGGACCCATTCAACAATAACTCCCCATGCTGCCCTCCCATCAGCCTCTGGTAACCTCTGTTCTACTTTCTGTCTCTGTGAAGTTGCCTATTTTGGGCATGTCATTTAAGTCAAATCATAAAATATTTGTCCTTTTGTCTCTGGCTTATTTCACTTAGTATGATGTCCTCTAGGTTCATCTATGTTCTAGCATATATCAGAATTTCATTCTTTCTAAAGCTTGAATAATATTCTATTGAGTGTTTATAGAACATTTTTTTTATTTAGTCTTGTGTTTATGAACATTTGGGTTGTTTCCACCTTTCATCTATTGTCAATAATGCTGTGATGAAGAGTGGCACACAAATATCTATTTGAGTCCCCACTTCCACTTCTTTTGAGTGTATACTTAGGGATAGAATTGATGTTTCTTTTTCCCCTATGTTTATTGTATGGTATGTTTTCTATACATATGTTTATGGTAATTCTATGTTTACTTTTTGAGGAACTGCCTGTTTTTCACAGTGGCTACATTATTTTATACTCTCACTGGGAATGCACCAGGGTTCTGATCTCTCCATACCCTTGCCAGCACCTATTTTTTCTTTTCAATAATCATCCTACTGGGTATGAAGAGTCTCACTGTGGTTTTGATTTGCATTTTCCTAATGATTAGGGATGTAAACATCTTTGCATGTGTTTGTTGGGCATTTGTAGGTCTTCTTTGAAGATATGTCTATTCAAGACCTTTGTCCATTTTTAAAGTTAAGTTGTTTGTCTTTTTGTTGTTGAGTTGTAGGAGTTTTTTATATGTTCTGGATATTAATCCCTTATCAGATTTTTGATGTCCAAATATTTTTTCCCATCCTGTAGGTTGTCTTTTCCCATCCTGATAGTGTCTTTTGATGCATGAAAGTTTTTAATTTTGATGAAGTTCAAGTTATCTATTTTTTTCTATTATTGCTTATATTTTTGGTATCATATACAAGAAATCAAGGCCAAATTTAACATCATAAAGATTTTCCTCTCTGTTTTCTTCCAACATAGTCTTAGTTCTTATGTTTAAGTTTTTGATCCATTTTGAGTTAATTTTTGTATATGATATTATAAGGTGAGGGTCCAAATTCATACTTTTGCATGTGGATATCCACTTTTTCCAGTGTCATTTATTTAAAAGATGTTTTTTTTCCCATTGAATGATTTTGGAACCCTTGTCAAAAATCAACTGACCATATATCAAGGGCTTATTTATGAGCTCTCTGTTCTATTCAATTTGTCTATGTCTGTCCTTATGCCAGTAGGACCCTGTTTTGATTACTGTAGCTTTATAGTAAGTTTTCAAATCAGCAAATGTGAGTCCTCCAACTTGTTCTACTTGTTTACAATTGTTTGGGCTGTTCTGGGTCCTTTCAGATTCCATATGAATTTTGGGATGAGCTTGTCTATTTCTGAATAAAAAAAAATCCATTGGGATTTTCACAGGGATTGCATTTAATAGCTTTAGGTAGCATTGCCATTTAACAATATTAAGTCTTCCAATCTATGAACATGAGATGTCTTTCCACTTATTTACATCTTTTAAATTTTTTTCAGCAGTATGTTATAGTTTTTAGTGTACAGTTATTTCATCTTTTTGGTTAAATTTTTTTCCTATTTTTAATGCTATTGTAAATGGAATTTCTTTGTTAATTTTCCTTTAGATTATTCATTGCTAGTGTATAGAAAGGCAAATGATTTTTGTGTGTTGATTTTGTATCTTGCAATTCTGCTAATTAATTTATTAACTCTACAGTTTTTTGTGGAATATTTAGGGGTTTCTATATATTATATCATGTCACCTGGGAACTTAAATAATTTTGCTTTTTCCTTTAAAATGTAGATGCATTTTAATTTATTTTTCTTGCCTAATTGCTCTGGCCAAAACTTCCAGTACTATGTTGAGTAGAAGTGGTGAAAGTGGGCATCCTTATCTTGTTCCTTATCTTAGGGGAAAAGATTTCAGTCTTTTACCACTGAAGATGATGTTATTTGTGAACTTTTCATAAATTACCTTTATCAAGTTGAAGAAGTTTACTTCCATTCCTAGTCTATTGAGTATTTTTTTTTATCATGCAAGAGTGTTAGATTTTGTCAATTTTTTTTCTACACCATATTAGGTGGTCATGTGTTTTTTCTCCTTCATCCTATTAAAGTAGTGTATTATATAATTTGATTTTTGAACGTTGAACCATCCTGTACTTCAGGAATAAAATTCACTTGGTCTTGGTGTGTAATTCTTTTAATATACTGCTGAGTTTGGCTTACTAGTATTTTGTTGAGGGTTTTGCAACTATTACACATATCCATAAGGGATATTGGTGTGTAGTTTTTTTGTAGTATTTTTGTCTGGCTTTGGTATCAGCATAATGCTGGCCACATGAAACAATTAGGAAGTGTTCCTTCCTCTTTAACATTTTTTGGAAGAGTTTGAGAAGGATTTCTGTTAAATCTGCTTTAAATGTTTGGTGGAATTCACCAGTGAAGCCATCTTGTCCTGGGATTTTCTTTGTTGGGAGACTAGATTACTGATCCAGTCTCCTTAGCAGTTATAGGTCTATTCAGATTTTCTATTTCATCATGATTCAGTTTTAGTCAATGTATGTTCTAAGAATTTGTCCATTTCGTCTAGGTTATCCGACTTGTTGGCATAAAAATGTTCAGAACATTCTTTTTTTTTTTTCTTGGAGACAGTCTCACTCTGTCATCCCAGCTAGAGTCATCAGAATAGCTCACAGCAACCTCAAACTCCTGGGCTCAAGTGATCCTCCTGCCTCAGCCTCTCAAATAGCTGGGACTACAGGTGCGCGCCACCATGCCCAGCTAATTTTTCTGTTTTTGGTAGAGACGGGGATCTCATTCTTGCTTAGGCTGGTAACAAACTCCTGACCTCAAGCAATCCTCTGACCTTGGCCTCCCACAGTGCTAGGATTATAGGTATGAGCCACTGTGCTGGGCCAAAATTCTTTTATAATCCATTTTATTTCAGTAAAATTGGTATTAATACCCCAACTTTCATTTCTAATTTTAGTAACTTGAGTCTTCCCTCTTTTATTCTCAATCAATGTAGCTAAAGGTTTATTAATGTAGTCTATCTTTTTAAAGTACCAGATTTTGGTTTTGTTGATTTTCTTTATTGTTTTTCTGTTATTTATTTTATTTATCCTCTAATCTTTATTTTTTTTTCCTTCTGCTGCCTTTGGGTTAATTTTTGATTCTTTTTCTAGTTCTTTAAGGTGTAAACTTAGGTTATTGGTTTGAGGTTTCCTTTTTTTTTTTTTTTTTTGAGACAGAGTCTCACTGTGTCGCCCAGGCTAGAGTGCTGTGGCATCATCCTATCTCACAGCAACCTCAAACTCCTGGGCTCAAGCGATCCTCCTGCCTCAGCCTCCCAAGTAGCTGGGACTACAGGCATGTGCCACCATGCCCGGCTAATTTTTTCTATGTATTTTTAGTTGTCCAATTAATTTCTTTCTATTTTTAGTAGAGACGGGGTCTCGCTCTTGCTCAGGCTGGTTTCGAACTCCTGAGCTCAAACAATCCGCCCGCCTCGGCCTCCCAGAGAGCTAGGATTACAGGCGTGAGCCACCGCGCCTGGCCGAGGTTTCCTTTTTTTAATGTGTACGTTACAGCTATAAATTCCCCTCTTCGCACTGCTTTCTCTGCGTCCCATAAGTTTTGGTATGTGGCATTTTCATTTTCATTCATCTGAAGGGATTTTCTGATAAAGCTCCCTGATCCCTTACTCACCTTGTTGAGTCTCCTGATGAGCCCTTCAAAGTGATTCTTCATTTCTAAGATAGAATTTTTGATTTCTAGAATTTCCTTTGGACTTTTTTTTGGAACTCTTCTTTTAGGCTTACATTACTCACCTGCTCTTTTCCCATAAGAGCTTGTAACACATCAATCCAGTTGCTTACACTCGCTGTCTGCTCATTCCAATCTCTGTGTCATATGTGAGTCTGTTCTGGTGATGGCTTTTCTCTTCAGACTTTGCTTTTTCTTGCCTTTAGCAGGCTTTGCAATTTTTGGTCAAAAGTCAGACACGTTGTACGTGTAGGGTCACAGGTGCTGAGGCAACAGGCTTTCCATGGCAGGATTTAGTCATCTGGCTGCTGTAATATTTGTCCTAGCTCTGGGCACCAGACGCTTCGAGTCACTCTAATGGGCTTACTTTTCCCCCTCTCTTCTCTTCGTGGCTTCCCTTTATTCTGGTCCTCAGAGAGTCTGTCTGGTAGCTCTTTCGACTATAATCCACTGCTGTTATTACTCGGCTGTTAGTGTCGGGGGTCCTATGCAGAGAGGGGGGCCCATGTCTTCTGATTTCCTCAGTCCTTTAGTCCCTGTGCCTCTGGGTAGGGTGAAGCCTTCAGAGCCTGGGTCCCTCCCCACCGGTGTCTCCAGGCTGCTTCCACGATGGCTCCCCTCACCGTACATTTCCCTTAGGTGAGACAGGAAGGCTGGGGAGAACGGCAGTGGGGTGGAGCCCTCCCTTCGGCCTGGAAAGGCGTCAGAATAGCCCTGGGGAAGCCGCTCCCCTGTGAGCGAGGCCTATGTGAGGGAGAAGGGTCAGGAGGGTTCAGCCGCCCCCCTTCCTCTGCCAGGGTCAGGGGCTTCTTTCTCTGATCCTCACCCTGAAAACACGGAGTGGTTCCTGGAGGCACGGCCTCTGATACTGTGGTCCCTTTAGTGCTCAGCCCTCCACTTCCTACTCAGCCTGCAACAACCTGTCAACTTTTATCTAAGTGTTTTTACCAGTTTTTGGCATCTGGAGACACCTGCTCCAGGCCATAGGTTGCTGAATTTCTCTGGATGCATCTGTCTCTCCGGGTTTTGAGAAAGTCATTTGCCCTGTGAGCTCAGTTCTCAGATGGGTCCAGAAAAGTCATTGATTTTTTGTTTGCTTGGCTTTTTCTTGTTGAAGGATGGGAATGGCAGCTTCCAAAGTCTTTACATGTAATAATAAAAAACCGCCTCTCCCTCCCGGAGGCAGATGTGCGCCTCGTTTGCATGAGTGTGGAGTCCAGGTCACCGTCAGGGCAGCCGGTAGAGGGGGGCAGTGGAGGCAAGAGGTGCTTTTCGTTAAAAAAACACATCTTTTTCTTGTCGATTAATTTTCCCATTTACAATTGTGAAGAGGACTTTAATAGTGAACGCTTGGGAGAATAAAGGAGGGCAGCACTGTCTGCCACGGCAAGATGGGAGACCACGTGCGCGTCCTGCAGACGGAGCGCGCGGACGGGCTGCCGCCAGGGCAGACTGCTGCGCAGCTGCTCGGGAGAACGGGGTGCGCCGCCCCGCGGGCGCCGGGCCCAGGAGCACAGCGAGACGGGGTAAAGCTCACGTGCGCACGTCACGGAAGAGGAAGGGTCTGAGGACTCACACTGGTTCGCGGAGGAGAGGGCAAGGGGCTGTGCTCTTGGCGCTGTTGGGATTGGGGACAGTGAGTGTTGTTCAACAACTCGGCTCGTGCCCTGGGCCCCGCAGACCAGACCCAGCCAGAGTGGACTCACGTGTGCTAAACGCCACATCCTCAAGCCGAAACTGCAAGGAAGCAGGTAGATCCCCAAACAGACCAGCTTTTCCTGAGAACGGAGAGTACGGTCTACCTGAGTCATAATAAGGGTGTCCCCTCTGCTTCAACCCTCACGAAACAGTCACCTGGAGTGACCTGATGGTGACTGGTCAGCGTTTTCCTGTTACTCTGTTTCCTTTTTCCCACCTCACGAAACCCACTGTCCTGCCATCGTCCAGTGGGGCCCTCATTCTATTTTGTAGAATGGAGGCTGCTCTATTCATGAATTGCAAATAAAAGCCAATCAGATCTATAATGAAATCTGTTCCAATTTTGTCCTTTGACAATGTGAATGAATTTTGTATCAATAACAGAAGGATGAGGAGGAAGGATGGAGTACTCAATTTCCACTGTTTTCCCTTCTGTGTCTTTTGAGTTTTGTATCCCATGTATTTATTCTTGTTCCAGGAAATAAAATAAAATAACAAAATAGGAAACAAGGAAAGACACGAAGCTACACTGATGTAGTCCGCAGGCCCCCGTGGCCTGTGCTGGGCTTCACCCCTTCTTCTCAGCGCCTCTCTCCTGCCCACGCTCCCAGAGCCCCCAGCTGCCCGGCACAAGCGGGACGGCTGAAAGGCACGGCGCACGGCCGGCCAGGGTGACGCCCCACCCTGCCACCATGATGGGACCCTGGCCAGCCCCTTGGGCTCTGTGGGACAGCTGTGAGCTGGGCACAGCTGGGCATACTTCTCAGGATTTTATTTCCCATGGGAAACACTGCCGTCACCTCTGCAGCCATGTGTGAACAAGAGGGTTGGAAATGACCAGAGTTCTGAAAGTGCCCAACCAGCCTCTTCCCCTCCCAGCACTGGGCCAGGCACTTGTCCCAGGAGCTGGCCCTGAAGTCCCCTCTTTCTCCTCCATGGGTCACCCTGAGGCCTGCGGAGCCCCGCCAGGCTACCACTGCCTGGACCCCTCCCACCGGGGAGGGCAGCTTGAGGGTGGGGTGCCAGAGCAAGGTCACCTCTGCGGGGGTCATGTAGCCCTCCTCCATTACCCCAGCAGGGCACTCGGCAGGCCATTCCTGGTACCCCCACCCACATGGTGGAAGGTGGGTGCTGGGGCTGTCTAACGGGCTCCCAGTGAAGAGCAGGCAGCCAGCGGGTCCTCCCAGGAGGCACGGCCCTGTTTCCCTGTGCCTGCTATCAGGCCACTGTAGACCATGCCTGGACATGGCCCCTGGGTCTTGGGCACCCTGTTTCCCCTGTTCCTGATCGCACCGGGACCACCTTGGCTCCTGCCTTCTGCAGCTCTCTCAGCCTGGCCGGGCTCTCCATCACCATGAGTCACTGCGTCGCAACGAGGCACAATAAGGGAATGTCCATCCCCTGCCAGGGAGGGCCTCTGGCCCTCAAGCCAGAGTCGTTTGTAAACCTTGACTCCGTTTCTCTTTAGACACAAAGCTCATGGTCAACAGTCAATCAGAATCCATGCACAGCCTTCTGACACTTCATTCTTTTCAACAAGCATTTACTGAGCATCTGCTCCATCTGGTGCAGGACAAAGCCCCTGGGCTGAGGCTGAGTCAGGGCAGCCTCCCCTCGGGGCTCTCAGTCTGCTAACAGGGGGCACATGGCTGGCACCGAGGGTGCTCAGATACCCGGGGCCTAGAAGGAGGAGGGGTGAGGGCTCTGAGCAGGGCGCTCGCTGGGCGAGCTCAGCAAGAGGTCCTGGAATGTGCCAAGGAGGCTTTAGAGCCAGGAGTGGGATCCAAACCAGGCACCCCACACACTAGCTGTGCATGTCTGTGGGCACATCACACCAGCGCTCTGTGCCTCAGTTTCCAGGTCTGAACAGTGAGGCTAACACCTGCAGCGAGGGTGATGCTGGGATCAGGTGAGCTGCCCGAGGTGGAAGGAGGGGTCAGATGTGGCCTCACAGGTCCAGGTGCACCCGTCAGGAGCCCTGCTGCACCTTTCTGAACCTACAACACACAGCCTGCATCCTGCACAGAGCAGGCCTCAGCGAACAAGGGCCACAGGAGCATTTTCTAGCTTGAAACCAAGCGTTAGGCAATCAGGAGAGGCACTGAGCCGGCATCTCCTCCTCAGGCTGCAGCCCTCACACCTGCAAGTCCTGCGCTGCCTTCTTCCCGTGTTAGAGCAGGCACCCCCCATTCTCCTCCCCGGCGGAAGCTCTGTATGAGATAGGACTTCCTCGAAGTTTGCCCCTGACCTGACCAACCCCTTCTCCTATGCTGGCCTTTCCTCTAGAAACCCATTTCATAGCTGCCTGCCCTGTCCCTTTCAGCGTCTCACTGCAGCGTGCCGGCTGAGGTAGAATCTAATCCCAGAGAATGTTCGTGGCCCCCGCACCTGCTGGCTTGACACTGGGCCAGGAAAGACGCCAGCGCCTTCTCCTCCAAGCTCCAAATGTCTGGGCGCTGCGGAGTGCTGCGGTTTTCAGGGGGCAGGGGAGCACAGCCCCATTCGAAGGCGAGTTGTCCTGAAGGAGGGAGAGAGGCTGACAATGCAGAGGGTGGGAGTCAAAGGCCTTTGCCACTCGCAGGTGGAACAGATTGGGAAGAATCAACTGCCTTCTTGCCAAAGAGCATTTCGCCATCCATGGCTTCAGTTACAGAGTGCGAGTGGAAGGAAATCATTGTTTGTCTGGGATGATTGTGACAGAGAATCCAGCAGCACCCATCAGCAGGGTGGGCAGGTCCGGCCAGCCCTGGCAGGGTGGCACAGCGACGCATGGCAGGGCCGGGCTCAAGCCTCCCGCTGAGGCGGGGCTGGTCCTGCTTTGGATACCCGAGGAGAAGCCCTCCAGGCCTCAGCATGTGTGGCCGCCTGTCCTGGGGCTGGTGGGTCCTCCCTAGCTTACCCCCCATCTGCCCCCACCAAGCCTCAGACCCCACAATCGCACAGGTTTGGATCATGATCCTGAAATGCACAATTCCAAATGCCGTAATCCCCAATGTTGAAATCTTGAAAGATCAAATCCCTGACATCTAAAATCCTGAAAATCACAATCACAGGATAGTTGCATCTGTTAGGCAGAATTACTACATTGTTACTGTCTTTATTTGGAATTAAGTATGGTTCAAGGAGATGCCTATGGGTGCCACATAGACAAGGGGTAGACTTGTGGACTTATTTTAGGCATTGGCTTGATTGGATTAAGGACTACCTAGAAACCTGACAAGGCGTTATTTTGGGTGTATCTGTGGGGGTGTTTCTAGAGTCTGAGTGAACTAGGTGGGAGGATGTGCCCTCAACGTTGGCGGGTGCCATCCCATCGGCCAGGGCCTGGAGAGAACAAATATGGAAGTCCAGCTGGTCTTTCTCTGAGAGCTGGGACGGGTTTTCTTTGCTGTCTTGGACATCAGAACTCCAGGTTCGATGGCCTTTGGACTCCAGGACTTGCACCAGTGGCCTGGATGCGTTTGGCCTGAGCATGCTACTGGCATCAGGTATGAATTGGAGGTGTGAACTGTGTAGAGATTTGAGAGAGCTCTGATTTGTATAAAAGTGCATTATCACAGCTTCGACTTTTTGTGTGAGCATTGTGCACGTATGTAAAAACACTGAAACGTCCTCAATAAATGAAGAGATGTCCTTTTTGTACATATGCATTTGTGAAAGATAAAATTTCTTGAGATCTCAGCCCTCTGGGCGATTGCATGTGTGGCGGTGACCCACTATGGTTTTTGATCGATCTCATAAAAAAAGACTTCGGTTGTCCATCACAATATGACGGTATTTACAAAGCTAGGTGCGCAGTTACCAACCAAAGTGATATGTGTTTCTATATTTCCATTTCTGATCTACTGCTTTATGAATACAGTTTGTCTGTTCCTAACTGCTAAACACGTGAGACTGACGTTAGCATGCCTGAGTGTTTATGCTTGCAAAATACATGTGTTATTACTGGATATTTTATTGTGTAAAGTGGCCTATGAAGTGTTCTGTTGTGTTTTTATGTTCCTCAGTTAAATCCCCTTTTAAAAATGTGACTAAATACCTTTTAAAGAATTTTTTATTATTTTTTCCAGAATTATATTTCTGGCATTTTTATCTTCCAGAATTGTGATTTTGGGATTTTAGACTTTAGGGATTTTGACTTTTCAGGATTTCAGCATTCGGGATTATGGTGTTCAGGAGAGTGTCTTTGCAGATCATGATCGGATCCCTCCTCCCACATGCCATGAAGATGTGCTGGCTCCCCACTTCCCTTTCCTCCCCCCTGCACTGTGCACCCTTCCCTCCCATCAGCGTCGAGCCTGAGCTCCTCTCTTGGACATGCTGTTTGACGAGCAGCAAGATGTTCGCAGCTTCAAGTTGTCCTTGGCCTTGGGCCACCTGCCCTGGTGGGTTCAGGCAAGATGTCCCCACACGAAAGCGCCCACCCATGATTCTCTGTGTTAGGATTAGCATTAGGGTTAGGGTTAGGGCTAGTCCTCATGTCAGGGAAAAAAGATGGAGATTTGGGTCCCAGGGTCTTCTGAATGTGGCCATAAGAATGCTGCTTCTGGCGAGGGCACGCCTGTCCCGCAGGTGGGGCTCGGCCACAGCTAGCCTTGGGGCCCCCACTCCTGGCTAGCCATAGAGGAGGCCCTCTCGGGTGAGGAGGCTGCTGAGGCATTCGGGGGCACTTGCCGGGGGCCCCCTCTCCCGCTGGCTGTCCAAAGTGAGGCCCGGGGTTTCTGGGTGATGGCACTGGGGGCTGCACCAGGCAGCAGGAGCCGAGGGGGCCTCAGAGTCCAGCAGACTGCCATGTGCCACCTGTTCCACAGCCCCCCTGCTGAGCTGTGGGGACTGGCCCTCCATGGAGGCACCACCCTGGACACTCAGCCCAGCAGGCTCCACCCTGAGCCTACTCAGGTCCGAGATGTGGTCTCGACACCTCTGGTCCTGTGCACTGGCCGGAGAGGGCAGGTCGCGGGCGGCGGCCACACTGGGGGAGCTGCTGGGCTGTTTCTGCCACAGAATGTCAGGGTCCTTGGCCTGGGGCTGCCCGAAGAACCCTCTGCCTGCGTCCTGCCTTAGAGGCTGCCCGGGTGGGGGCTGGCCACCCTGGTGTATCTGCAGGGCTGCCACATGGGCGACACAGCCCATGAGCATGGGCTCTGTGTCCAGAGTACTTCCCCCGTGACCTGGTCTCTGGGGACCTTGGAAACACCCCAGGTCCCCAGGTGGCCCAGGCTCCTTCTGGGAGCTGGGCCAGGCAGAGGGGGTCGGGGCCTTGTTTTTACTGGAAGTGTCTGCTGTCGCAGCAGCCGCAGACACCACAGAGGAGAACATGCCTTCAGGGCGGCCTCGTGTCCCTTTCTCCAAAGAGGGGTGTCTGGACAGAGTGCTGGGCCCCTGCGCAGTGCCCATGGGGACCTTGCTCTCCCCAGCAAGCAGGAATCTGGCGCCCGAGTGTCCCCCCCGCTCCTGCCTGCCGGTTGCCGAGCACACCGTGGGCACCCCTGTGTCTGAGGCCTGGCCTCCCCTGCCCTCCAGCTTTTCTGCCCGTGCCCTTGGGGCCCTCTGGGGGCCAGGTGGGGCTGTGGGCTCCTCGGGGGCAGGCGGGGCTCGGGGTGCAGGGCCACGGCGGAGCCAGCTGACAATGCCCATGGTGATGGCCAGCTCGGTGTCGCAGAGCTTCAGCAGGCACTCCTTGCCCTTCCAGGAGCTCTGCAGGAAGCCCTGGCTGAGCAGGTCGGGGGCTGGTGCTGGGGCCAGGTTCTCCTCGGCCCCCACGTGGAAGCTGCACATAGACAGCGGCGTCCCCAGGGCTGGCCCAGACAGACTCTCAGACACACACAGGTCGTCATCCGGGCTCGGGCCGACAGGGCCCTCACGGGGGTCGTGGAAGAGCTCGTAGAGGGCATCCCCACTGTAGCTGTCCCGTGGAAAGGGGGCTGCGGGTGTACCTGGGCTTGTGGCCTCCTTCCTGTCCTCCTCCAGGCCCGGCGAGAAGGAGTCATAGTAGCCCTCGTCACTCGTGGACACAGATTCCGGCTGCTCACTCTTGGGGGTACCTGTGTCAACAGAGCTAGCTTTGGAGCCGCTCCGGGGATCCCTGCAGGGGCACAAGGGCAGCTGGGCGAGCCCAGCCACATCCAGCCTGTGCTGGTCTGTGTCTGTGCCCAGGGGGGCCGCAAGCCATGGGCCCAGCAGGCCACGCTGCTGCCTCACTGAGCGATTCACACTGTCCCAGAACTTGGCGAAGTCAGCCGCCTCGCTCTGGGCAGGCGAGGCCAGCTGCTCCACACTGCCCTGGAAGGGGCCCCTGGGGACCTTGCCCTCCAGGTCCTGGGGAGCCCCAGCTGGGCTCCCCAGGCCTTCGTTCAGCTCCAGGGATGGCACTGAGCTCTCGTCGGCAAAGATCTCCCCACAGCCCGTGAGCGAGTCGAAGCTCTGGAGCGAGGCCACGTCCTCGCACAGGGCCCTGCAGAGGTCGAAGGGCGAGTCCGTCAGGAGCTCACTGTCTGACAGGTCCTGACACAGGCTGTCTGGCCCTGGCGCTTCACCCAGGGGGAGGAAGGCTTTGCCTTGCCGCCCTCCAGCATCCGATGGGCCCCCAGGGGAGAGTGAGCTCTTCCCCTTGGCTTCCAGTGAGGCCAAGTTCTCAGTCTTGTTTCTGCGAATGTGGAAGAGGTTCCGAAAGCACTTCTTAGGCCGTTTCAGGGAAATTCTCTTCCTTGGGATGCTCTTGGCCACAGCCGGCACGAAGGGCATCTGGGGCACAAAGTGGCGGTAGTCGATCATTCGCTGGCTGCCCGAGGGCCCCGGGAAGCTAGCACTGCCTACCAGCTGCCCAGTGGTGGCTGCTGCCCTGCCAGCCCCTGGCACACTGTTGTGAGTCTTGCTTTTTCGTATCAGCTTAAAGGTGGCCTCACAGGGGGCTGCCAGACTCCCGTCAGGGTCTGGCTGTGCACCCTGGTCGGGGCATCTCTCATACTTTTGGCCTCTGGGACTGGCCTGTGGGTCTTTTTCACCGTGGGACCTCTGCTGCCCCCCCAGCGGGACTGACCGGGGGCCTACATCCTCCCTGGTGGGGACAGTGGCTGCCGGGTCTGTGGGTTTCTCGTGGGAAATCTGCAGGCTGGATTTGATGAAGGTCTTTCCTCTCTTCAGTTCCATGCTGCCAGCACCCCAGCCTCTGTGGAGGAAAGCAGGAAGCACTTAGTATTCAAGACTGGAGGCCCATGGGCTCTAGAACCTCTGCCTACTGCTCCCAAGGTTCACTTGGCTGCAGGGCCTGTGTCCCTGGGAGCCCCCTTGAAGGGAGGGGAGAGGGAGACAGGAACAGCCCCACCATACTGACGGCTTCTGCCTGTATAGACAACATACCTACAGGTACACAGTAGGCACAAAATGAGAGCTGCCTGGTGACTGCTGCACCCAAGCACCCTCTCAGCTCATCTGGCCAACCCAGACTCCCGTTTCCAGGCCCAGGCTTCTAGCAGCAGCAACTCAGGGCACCCTCACCACCCCAGCACGAGGGAGGCATCACGGCCCCGCCGAGTGGGTGGAGCGGAGGATCCCGTTAGGTAAGGTTCCTTTGCCATCTGGTCAGAGACAGCTGAATGGGACACCCAGGCCCACCTGCCTCCCATTGCAAACTCCAGGACTGTGCATCCACTGGGGAGGCAAGACACAGCCGAGCACCCCACAGAGTATGGACGGAGAGGAGAAGGAACGGTACGGTGGAGGTGGGCATGGAGTGGACGCAGGGCAGCAGATGTCATCTTTTGTGCACACAGCACTGACAGATATCGACAGCTGCAGTGCCGTCCAGAGAAGCGTCCTGGTCCTCGTTCTGAGTTCAGTGGGAAAGGGTGCAGGGGTCTGCCCGGGCGGGGGCGGGCAGGGTCAGGTCAGGAGTGCTGACCCCTGACCGTCCTGGCACAGCTGGGGCGTCAGGCCTCACCCTGATCAGTGGGGAGCTGCACCATCTTCCGCATGGGTGGCAGCACGCCTTTAGTGAAGGTGGTGCTCTAGGACAGAGCGCGGGGAGGGAGTCTTGCAGAGAGGACTCCAGCAAGAGTCTGGAGCGAGAGGCATTCCTGACGGCCTGGCTGGGGACAGAGGCAGGCAGAGGCTACAGGGCACGCTGTTGGGGCTTCCAAAGGAAGGAACGCCAGGAGTCCACAAAGGCAGGAAGACAGAGAAGGGGGCAGGGAGTCCTAGCCTCCAAGACCCGGATTCAGGCCAAGAGAGGGACAGTGGGGGTGGGAAGGGAGGAGGGCAGGAGCTGAGCGAGGTGCGGAAAGGGGAGCAGGGTCTAGTTTTAAACATGCTACCCCTGGAGTAATTTTGGAGACCCCCGATACCCCAGCAAGAGAGGGCAGATGTGAGAACCTTCCCTGAGTTCTCTCCCATGCCACGGCCCTGGGTTCAGGCCCAAAACGCCCCCGTCTGCCAGTGTCCCCCTCCTTGGCGGTCAGCTGCCTGTGAGCGGTTCTCTGCCGGGCTGGCCTCTGCCTCTCCGTAAAGGCTGCTCCGTAGGCCCTGCTCTCTCCCCCTCTTGGCCTGTGAGGGGCTGCAGCGGGCGTCACTGGGGCCTCCAGCCGGTGCCTCTCAGACCCAACCCCAAGAAAGGCTCGCAGCTACCTGCACACGGCTACACGACCAGCTGACAGTCAGTGCCAGAGTCCCTGAAATGTTTCTGCACGGGGACAGCCCAGTGGGCACATGGAAGTGAAGAGGATGAGAAGCGCTGGAAAAGCCGGCATTGCAGGGGCTCCTGGGGGCGCATGGGGCACGCTGACTGGTCTCCACCTGCTCCCGCCCACCGGCAGCACTTCCTCCCCTCAGAGGGGCACCTCAGACTTTTGGCTGGAGGGTGAGAGGACAAGCGCAGAGTCAGGGAGAGCTGCAGAGCCCGGGCTGGGTTCTGGCTGGAGCTCAGCCCTTGGTCACGGTACCCTGAATAGAAGGACGGCAGCTTGAGCAGCCACACTGGCTTTTCTGCCTCCTGCCAGATGGCGTGTACTCATCAAGCCTTTCCCATCTCGCACCTGCGGACGCCCTTCCCACGCCACACAGTCCCCTGCAGCTCTGCTGGGTGTTGCTGCAACAGCACAGTGCTTACCAGCCGGGCTGTAGCACGCGTGACCCTGACTTGAGTCTTGGTTACACCCGCCTTACCAGGCAGGAAGCGTGGCTCACAACCTTATGAGTTGTAGCTCCCAATTTACAAAGAATAAATTCAGACCCAAGATGTCCATGGGCTGGCCCAGAGCACACACAGGTGGTAAGTGGCAGAGCTGGGATTTGAACCCAGGCTATCTGAATCCAAACCTGACAGTCTATGAACCATCAGGGCAGAATCTCTTTTGTCGGAAATCTAAAAATAGAATAATGAATGTCTTTCTGTGAGGAATTTTGGAAAGCACAACGAAAGTGGAGATTAAAAGTAACAAGGGTAGCTCGCACATATTTAGAAAAAATTATAATTGAAGGTTAATATAATTTCTATGGCAGGAAATTTGGAGATACTCATTATGAGATCTCTATTCCACTTATCCTTTTCTATGTTTTGGAAAAATCTTTTGATTATCATTCTCTTGGAAATAATTTCAGCTAGGCACAGCAAAGATTATTTCACTGTGTGCAGAATTTTGCAACTGCAAGAACTAAAATGGCTTATTTGATATATAGCTCTATAAATACAACTACCAGTTTCTCAGTTCTTGGAACAATCAACTGATTTAAAATCATGAACAGTTGGAAATTTCACTCCACTCTGAACTTGAAAAATGATCCTTTAAAATAGCTGTCATTGCTTTAGATGGCTACACTCAGTGTCACTAATATTGCCAATGAGTTTATTTAGCACTTTGCACACAGACAGGACAATAAGCAGGAGAATACAGAATGATGCACCAGAGAATTGTCAATACTAGAGCAATCACACAAAAGCTAGTCTGTGTTCAGTCCACTCAGTTTCCACACTAAAATACTGTATCTGAATCTGTCTCTTTGGAAAGTCATGGCCTGTGTGAGGCATGAGTGGCAACTCCTTGAGTGGCTGGAGGGCCCACTGCCTGGCTGGAGGCGAGCTGAGCAGTTACCTCCTGCGACAGTTCTCAGGGGCAGAGTGGGATTTATGTGGACAGCCAGATGCTGGCACTGTCATTGCCTGAGGGTGGAGGCCAGATGCATCCAGGTTCTCAGTTGCAAAAATGCACACTCTGCTTTGTAACCCTGTAGCTAGGGATCCCAAACCCTGGCAGGAAGTACGACAGGTCCTCCCCCACCATGTGGCACATCCCCCCCCTAAGGAGGGAGCAGACCTGTCCCTCTCCCTCCTGGCTCCTTCTCCTCTGCAGTGCTTGGTGGCCACCCACCCATTGTTCACACGGTGCTTGGTCTTGCTCGACAAAGAGCCTGAAAATTCTTTAAGGTCCAGGACTCCAGCTGTAATAGATAGTGGGCTATTACTTATTTAAATGAAGACCTTTATGTGTCTGAGACATCTTAGCCATACATTTACATCTAAGTTTCCTAAATAGGATGCTGAGTCTGGGATTTTTAATTCTACCAACACAGTTAATATGCACCGTTTTCTAAGACAGGTTTCAATGACACCAAGGCCCCAGGCTGAGTCTCCCATCTCTAAAATGAACTTGAAAATTCCATGGAAACAAGGACCACACAGTGTATTTATTTGAATCATTCTGTTTCAGGGATGTGATATATAACCCAAAACCTAAAAGACAGCAGAAAACAGTCAGGCAAAAGATGTGGGATGCATATTCCAGGCAGAGGGCACACACTGAGAAAAGGTCCCAGGAGCAAGTGAAGGAGAATTTTTTCCAGATCCAAAAGCGACCCAAGTGGCCAGAGCAGCAAGCCAGAGGGTGGGAGGCCGGCTCGGCAGACCACACCTGGCCTGAGGCCTTAGGAAGGGCCTTGCCCTTCATCTAGGGGCCCCGGGGAGCCAGCCTTCAAGGGCAAGTGGCGGGGGCCAACTTTCAGCTTTCACAGATGACTCCAGCTGCAGGTGCAAATGGATAGCGGGGGCAAGGGTGGAGGCCAAGAGGTGAGGGAGCCAGAGCAGGGTCCAGGGGACAGAAAGTGGTCACAGAGACACTGTGTCTATGTATCTTCCATACCAGTGCCTCAGACAGCACACAAGGACATGGATTTATTGCAAACTGAGCAACTGAAGTCATTCTACTGACTGCTTTTCTACATGACGACTAACTTGGGCGTAACTGCCGGGATTTTCTTTCCCTGTTGAGAAGATAATTTCGTGCCTTTCTTTCCTTTTTTTTTTTTAACATGAATGTGACTGGGTGTGTGATTTCATGGAGCAAAATAAAAATGCTCGAGGAACACACATGCAACAGAAATGTCTTGAGACATAAAACGTTTTTCTAATAGTTAGGGTATTGGTTATGCCTTCCCCGGTCCCACCCCCAATATTCAGGAAAGTCACAGCAGTGACATACAAAGAGGTGTATGGTGATAAGAAAGCCAGGCCCAGGGGCTTGCTAGGACCCCGCGTCGGGTGGGGCTGTGGGGCAGTACTGTAGCTATGAGGTAGGCGGCCGCCGCCTCTCCTCACCACTGCCACCTGAGGGATGGAGTGAAGGCCACTGTGGGGCGTGGGGGTGGGGTGGGGAATAAAGCAGAAATAGGATCTGCAGCTACCATCAGCAAGCCACCCAACCCCCACGCTGCAGGAGACAAAGGGCCTTTGGGGAGGAAGGTCCTGGCCCACCTCCTCTGAGGAAGCCTCTGGGCATTCCTGGCCTCCCAGCCTTATCCCTTCTTCCCCAGCCCCTGCGTCCGCGGGCGGAGGGTTTCTCCCCTTCCCTAGCTCAGACCGAGAACAGTCACCGCCCCCAGAGCGCAGATCCCGCATTGTCTGCGCTGGGCACCGCGGGGCGAAGAGTGCCCACCCTGTTACCTCCACCCGGACCGCCCACCGCGCAAGAGAATGCACGAAAATGCCCCTTCGCCCCTGCCCGTGAAGTCCACATCCGAGGGGCAGAGACCGACGCAGCGTCCCCGGGCCTGGCCACTTACCGCCGGGGTCCGGGAGTGTCGCAGGGCGCGGCCGTGCAGCGTCTGGCGCCGCATCCGCGCCCGCGCCGCGCGCTCAGCACCACGGTCAGCTCCCAGCGCCACGCGGCGCGGCCGGGTGCGGGGAGGCCGGGCGCCCGCGCCCACCTGCCGCGGCTGTCTGGCCTCGGGGCCGCGCGGGGGCGGGCAGGCGAGGGTTAAGCCGCCGGAGGGCGACGGGAGGGCGGGGCCGGGCCGGGAGCCAGGCGGACGCAGGCGCTGCCGCGCCGCGTGGGCGAGGTGACGCGCGCGGGCCCGGCGGGGGGCTGCGACGCGAAGACCGCCGCCTCCGTGCGCCGCCGCCGCCCGGACCTCGCCGCGCGCGGCATGCTTTGTTTGTGTTTCTCCCCCGTCCCTGTTTCTGCGTGTTCCGTCTCTCCACAGCGCTGTGGTTTTGCAGCCTTCAGGCCCAGTCGTCTCCCCTCGCCCCCGTCCACGCTGCGCCCCCACCGCGGTCCCAACTCCTTGGAGCGCACAGGTGTGGGCGCCCCTCCCCGGCGGCCCCGAGCGCCCTGCCCCGCCGACCCCAACCTTTTCGGAGGCTCACACGGAGCCTCGTCACCAGTCCTACCGAGGATTGGGAAGCAGACTTGGAGGAAGGTGCAGGCCAGTCTGGGGATGCAAGGCAGGGTCTTCCAGAACCTTCTTTACATGCCTTTCTTGGACCCCATTGCATTGTTAATGGGAACGAAAGGGGCACTTAGGCCGCTGGCGCTTACTGCGTGGGGTCTGCTTGTGCTGTGCCCTGCTGCAGAGAAGCCGTGGGACCCCTCTCCGAGGAGCTGAGGACGAAGGGTCTACACGCTGGGTGCAGTTCCCAGGACTGGGGGAGCAGCAGGGATAAAACATGGACTAGGTAACTCCAGGGCGGCTCAGCCGGCGGCGCTCCTGATCCCCACGGGGCCTTGCGGCCCAGGGAAGCACCAAAGGGCGCTCGTCCAGAAAGCCCCAGACACAAGGTTGTCCCCCTTGATGTGGACTGGTTTGGTTTGTCGTAACCGTGAACCTTCCCTATAATTAGTCACCTTGAGATTGCCCCTCCCCAGAGTCAAGAGGTGACTCCACCGCGGCCTCTTTAGCAAAGGTGACCTGCCACCCTAGGTTGAGCCACTTTCTTGCAGTAGACCCTTCTTTCTACCTAGTGGTTAGCTCAGCGTGACCCCAGGTCCCCGCCGCCGCATCGTTGGTTCCGTCCTGACCTTTTCTGGCTGACTTTGGCCGTCAGGGTTCCCCGCATCGAGGTTCCCCTCTGAGGGAGAAATGAAAGCAGGTCTGTGCCTCCTTGTCAATGCCTCTAATCAGAGACAGGACTGCCACCGAATCCAGTGTCCCTCTTCTTTAATAAACGTTAGCCTTTCTTATCACGATCGCCTTTCTGTTTGCATTTAACGAACTTTTTATATTTCTTATACAATAATATAATTGTGAGGATAACTACAGGGTCAACTTCTTCCAATGAGTGATAATTGCTCATTTTATGCTAAATCGGTCACCCTTTGGCCAATGAGAGCCATTCTAAGCCATCTACTTTGTCATTTCAGAGAGTTTAGGAACATCCTTACTTTTGGGTCACAAGAAAAGATATATTTAAAATATTTTCTTTCCTCACGACCTGGGATTACTTCTTCTCCCAGGACCCCTGGAAAAATCTTTCCTACCAGGACGATCCAGTTCTGATATTACTGAATGATTTTTTAAAAATACTTTTCTAATTAAACTGCTATTTTTATAATATGCTGACTTAGATTTCTCGTCTATATTTTTGAGGTGTGGCTGTAACCCTCCTTCTCCTGGGCACTAGCTTCCTGGTCACTTGCCAGTCCCCAGGGTCTCAGACTTTCTGGCCACGGCCTTTGCTTTCTCAACAGATCCAAAGAACTGACTGTGAGCACGAGGAGCTGGCCGTCCACGGCTAGTCAGGTCCAGGTTTATAGCCTGAGAACTGACTTCCCTGGGGACCCCACATCTGAGGGGACTTGGGGGTGAAGGAGCAGGACCTCACACCTCCGAGGAATGCTGGCAGCGTGGGGACCGTCCCGCTTGGAGAAGAGCAGGCCTCCAGGGCTGCAGCTTGGAGTGGGTGACTAGGCAGAGAGGGCGGGGCACTGTGGCTCAGGCCAGGCCTCTGCGGGGAGACGTTTCCCCAATCCCAAACTAAGGCCGGGGTGCTGTCGACGGAGTGACCTATGCTATGAGTGGCTTCTCTTTCTTTTAAAGTTATCAGTGTTTTAAATTCTTCTTTCTTTCATATTTTTTTAAACAATGAATAGTTTGTTTCTTTTTCTTTTTTATTGTGGTCAAATATACATAATATAAAGTTTACCATTTTACCAGTTTTTAAGAATACAATTCAGTAGCATTGAGTACATGCACATTGTTGTGTGCCTTCACCACAATCTATTTCCAGAACATTTTCATGACCCCAAACAAACTCTGTACCCATTAAGCAATAACTCCTCATTCTCCTCTCCTGCTTGCCGCTGGTAACCACTATTCTACTTTCTTTCTCTATGAATCCTGACTACTCTAGGGGCCGCGTGTAAGTGGAATCGTACAGCATTTGTCCTTTTGTGACTTATTTCACTTAGTGTAATGTTTTCAAGGTACATCCACATTGTCCAGCATATGTCAGAATGTCCTTCCTCCTTAAGACTGAATAATATTAATACTCCATTGTATATATAGACCGTATTTTGTGTTGTTTCCACCTTTTAGCTATTGTAAATAATGCTGTTATAAACAGTGATGTACAAATATCTGTTCAAGTTCCTGCTTTCAGTTCTTTGGGGTATAAAACTGGAAATGCAGTTGCTGGGTCATATGGCAATTCTATGTTTAATTATCTGAGGAACCCTGGTGCTGTTTTCCACTGTGGCTGCACAGTTTTACATTCCCACCAGCAATGTACAAGGGTTCCATTTTTTTCACATCCTTACCAACACTTGTTATTTTCTGTTTTGTTGTTGTTTTGTTTTTTTAAACAGTAGCCATTCTAATGGGTGTGAAATATTATATCATTGTGGTTTTGATTTGCATTTTCCTAATGATTGTGATTTTGAGCATCTTTTTGTGTACTTATTGGCCATTTGTATATCTTCTTTACAGAAATGTCTGTTCAAGTCATTTGTCCATTTTTAATCAGCTTATTCATGTATTCTGGATATTACTCCCTTATCAGATATATGATGGGCAAATATTTTCTCCCATTCTCTGGCTTGCCTTTTCACTGTCTCGATAATGTCCTTTGATGTGCAAAAGTTTTTAATTTTGATGAAGTGCAAGTTGTCTATCTTTTGTACTGTTACCTGAGTTTTTAGTGTCATGTCAAAGAAATCCTTGCAAAATCCAATGCTGTGAAGATTTCCCCTTATATTTTCTAATAAAGGTTTTATAGTTTTAGCACTTACTTTTACATCTTTGATCAATTTTGAGTTAATTTTTGTATATGGTGTGAGAGCCCCGTTTCATTCTTTTGCATGTGGACACTCAGTTTCGCCAGCACGATTTGTTGAAAAAACTGTCCTTTCCCCATTGAATGATCTTGGCACCGTTGTGTCATCATTTGACCATAGATGTGAGGGTTTATTTCTGGACTCTCTCTTGGTCTATGTCTGTCTGTTTTGATTACTGTAGCTTTGTCCTGGTCTACTTTTGTAAGCATATAAATCTTTTTATTTTAAAATTTTATGTCAAGGCTCTCTGGCTGAGCTGTAATTCTTGTTTTTGTCACTCTTAACAAACACGCTCTTAAACATTGGGAAATAAATATTGAAATATGGTTTCTTTGGCACAATCTCATTTAAGCTATAAAAGGGCCTGGGGATCAAAATGATACGGTCTAAAACTGATTGGGTCCTGGGGTCACCTGCTGCAACAAGGGGGAGTTTCTTCTGATGGGGACCTTGGATGGTGAGCATAGGACCCCGACCCCTCACACTCTGCGTCCACATGCACAAAACTGTTTTCTGATCACCAGGACAACTCACACAACCTCTTGCCACTCCCTCCTCCTTCTATTAAAGCACTTGGCTCTGTTGGTCCCATTTTTTCAGGATTTCGTTATCTTCTTCACAGCAGTATTTCTGCCATGGCATCCATCCACCCACCCATCCATCCACTCACTCAGAAAATGTTTATTTGGTGACTATTACATCCCAGGCACTGTTCTTGACCTTGGAAATAAACCAGATAAAAACTTTGCCTTCAAGGAGCTTATATTTTGATTGGGGGAGATAGGCAATAAGTAAAATAAATATACAGTAAGTTGGTTGGTTGGTTATGGAGAAAAATAAAGTGGGCTAAGGGGCTAGGAAACCATCAGATGTACAGCAAAACCCAGGGTGTGTATAATGGCATTGCTTATAATGCATTCTAAAATAGAATATATCTTTCTGGCCCCCAAATCGGTAATGGTTAAATAAATTTTGGTACATTCATACAGTGGAGAATTATGCAGCCATTGAAAATATGGTTGGACACCATATTTTTTAACTTGGGAAATGAAATGATATTCATAAAATGTTTCTAAAGGAAAAGCAGTCTATGTTTGAGCTCAGGAGTTCGAAACCAGCCTGAGCAAGAGCAAGACCCCGTCTCTACTAAAAATAGAAAGAAATTAATTGGACAACTAAAAATATATAGAAAAAATTAGCCGGGCATGGTGGCGCATGCCTGTAGTCTCAGCTACTCGGGAGGCAGAGGCAGGAGGATTGCTTGAGCCCAGGAGTTTGGGGTTGCTGTGAGCTAGGCTGACGCCACCGCACTCACTCTAGCCTCGGCAAAAGAGTGAGACTCTGTCTCAAAAAAAAAAAAAAAAAAAGCAGTCTAGAAAAAGTACATACAAATCTGGTTTTAATTCTTTAAAATAAATATATTCAGTAAAATGACTTGATGAATGTATATGAAAATGTTAAAATGATTGTATTTGGGTGGTGGAATTATGAGAGGCTTTGTGATCTTTTTTGTAAGTTTGTACAAATCAAAACTTGGCTGATATAAAAAAACCTGCACACACACAAACATACACACACACACACATATATAAATACACACACATGCACAGAGAGTCATGAGTTGAGTAGCGATATTTCTGTCAACGACAGACCGCATGTATGACAGTGGACCCAGCAGACGGGAATGCAGCCGACAAATTCCTGTCGCCTGGTGACACAGCGTATGCTCTCCTCTCCTTCCTGAAAGGGCAAATGCGGTCGCATGCACGAACTTCTTTCCCTTCCTTTCCCGATGTCTTCCGCGTTATTTTTACCTATGATTTTAATTACAGCTTGATTTTACCCCCACACACATTGCTGTGATCATTGTCGTCTGTCTATGCCGTGGGTCCAGCGACCTTGCTCTTCCCCCTTTGTCACAGCGCTGCGTGCGTCGCGGGCGCTTAGCGAACACTGGCTCACGCACGAGGGACGCACACTCCTGCGAGGGCCGCGGCGTGCGCATGCGCGTTCTCTCACGGTAGCGGACCCGCCGCAGCCCGCCGAGAAGAGCGGCGGACCCCTCCCCGCAGACCCCAAGCCCTGCGGGCTGAGTGGAGCCCTGATGTCCTTGGTTGTGCTCTCACCCTGTGCGACTCATTTAAAATGTTTTTGTAATGCTGGAGCTTGCTGTTTAAATTGTTTTCAGAAGGAGGGTGGAGGCGCGAAGGCACACTCTCTCTGCTCAGAGCCGCCCCCCGCCCGGGTTATCGGAAAATGCAGTTTGGGCTCAGCTGAGCTACAATCCAGGGGAGCCTTCTGTGGCTCAGCAGCTCTTTAAGATTAAAGAGGGCAGAACCCCTGAGCTGCCAGCCAGAAAACAGCAACGACAAGAAAAACTTGTCTTTTTAATAGGTGTGTGGAGACAGCTCTCTCACATCACTAGGGAAACGTAAATTAGAAACACGTGAGATAAATACCTCTATGCCCTGTTAATAGACGCCGCTACATACCTATTAGAAAGACTGAGGCTTCTTGCTGTTGTTTTGGTTTTTGGCCTGGCTGCTCAAGGATTCCTTCTTTGTCTTTGAAATACGATAACCATCGGTCTTCAATTTCCATAATTTTCTCTTTATTTCTTTTAAAACCTTTGTTTATTTCCACTTCTTTTTATTTTTTGGTGTTTTGTTCTGAGACGGGGTCTCACGACGTTGCCCAGGCTGGCATCCAACTCCTGGGCTCAAGCGATCCTCCCACCTCAGCTGCCCTGGTAGGTGGCATTACAGGTGTGCGTCACCACGCCCAGCATTTCCACTTCCTGCTCGTTTTTCTTTCAATGTTCTCCCCCAGTGCTGTGTGGAATCGTTTTGAAGCCTGAGGTAAAAGGAAAAAATCAGTAATACTAATCTTATCCTTATTTAAAATTTTGATATTTTGTTGTTCGTTTTTCTTTCCATTTTCTTCTTTTCTTTTCTTTTCTTTTTTTTTTTTTTTTTAGACAGAGTCTTGCTCTGTCATCCTGGCTGGAGGGCAGTGGTGTCATCACAGCTCACTGCAGCCTCCAACTGCTGGGCTCAGGTGACCCTCCTGCCTCAGCCTCCCGAGTAGCTGGGACTGCAGGCTATGCCACCATGCCTGGTTAATTTTTCTATTTTTAGTAGAGGCTAATTTTTTTCTATTTTTGGTAGAGACAGGGTCTTGCTCTTGCTCAGGCTGGTTGATATTTTGTTAATCATGGACTTTTGCATTAATTTTTATTTTAAAGAATATTTCATTAAAACATGATCTGTCTGGATGCCTGGGTGTTCTTGTGCCCCTGCAGTTTCCTCCTGCCTTGCCTCCGTCATCCCCCACCCTCTTCCTTCCTTACCAGGAATGGCAGAGTCTATCTGTGCAGCCTCCTATTTAATTTTTTTAATGATTATTTAAATCTTCTATGTTTCTTAAGCTCTGCTAGTTCATACTCCTCCTTTTGTTATTTCGCCATAATTTCCATGAGCTCATGTTTTTCTGTTTTTGCTATTGTTTCGCGGAAATTATTGCTTCACTTAACACTTTTTGGTTGTTTTTGTTTTTGCTTGTTTTAAGTTGACATTGAAATGTTTGACCACAATTTGCCTCTGATCCAGGGCCGTATTTTTCTGATACAAGATCTTATCTGCTACTTATTTGTCCTCCTGTTCTTCTTTTGTTTTTTCACAAGGCTGTGGCTGGCCCGTGGACTGCACTTCTGCAGGGAGGACTTGCAGTATAGTGCAAGAGACGAACCAGACCCACCGCTCCCCTTTCCCGCCCCCACCCCTACCTTCTAAGCCCAGGCCTTACCGGCTCGGCTTCCTGGGCAATCGGGGCTCAAATGCCTGTTTTACACACCTTCCTGCCTGTGCATGGTCAAGATTCCTTTAGACCTGTCTTGTAGCTTGTACCAATTTTCTCAAACAGTGTGGGCGGCTTATAGAGAAATGGATCAGAACTTCCCTGGAGGATGTGCAGAAAGGGCCCCAGAGGTCCACCGTTGCAGGTTGTGCTCCCAGACCATGGAGTCCTTTGGAGAGTTGGAAGGGACAATTGTGAGGTCACCTAGTCCAGCAACTACCCGCCTGACCTACGGGAGAGTAGATTCCCCTCAAGGAAATATACCTTGGCTGCAAACTCACCTTTGAATTCATTGCTTCGAATCTGAAATTGGAATGGTATAGAGTTTGGGTTAGTTTGCAGATGATTTGTAACTTGTTTATGTTTGGCAGAACTTCTTAAAAATAACATTTTATTTATTTATTTATTATTGACATACACATAAATGCATAGATTTATTGTGTACGACATGTCATTCTGAAATATGTATGTACATCATGATGGAATGGCTAAATCGAGATAATTAGCATAAGCGTTACTTCGCATACTTACCATTTTTCTGTTCCTGTTTGTCCTCTTCTTCCCCTATCCCCTTTCGCAGTAACTTCTTCCCATGACTCCTCTGCTGGCTTCCTCCCGACTCAGCTCTCCCAGGAGCAGCTGCTGGCAGGAGGCGCTATGGAGAGAGGCCTGGGCTGTCCTCCAGGCTTTTGGGCTGGGGGTGGGGGTCTCCAGCGACTTGTGAGCTGTCACTTCCTCAGGCTTTTTGCTCCCTCTGGGCTTCAGACCTACACTCAAAGGCAGCTCTGTCCTCCCCCACCACCACCCACAGTCTTTTCCTCACAAATGTGGCTTCTCTGCAGACTTCAGCATAGCCCACCACTCTTTCCCCCAACCACACAAAACCAGGAAGCCCTGCCACCATGCTGAGCCCTGGGTTTCTGTTAGCACTGACAGGCCTCATCAGTTTTGCCATTCAAGACGTGCCTTCACGCTAGAAAATGTGTCCTGCTGGCTGTCTTCAAGCCTGAAGCTTCGGGCTCATCCTCCAAGTGCCCCCATCTCCAGGTCAGCGCGCCCACCTGCTGGGCCTCCTTTCTGTTTTGTGGCGTGGAATTTTAGATGTCTCTTCAATTTATCAAAGGTAGCAGCTCTGTCCCTGCATCTCTTTTTCCTGGTTACTTGTGGGTGCTTTCTTAGAGAAGTGGGAAATACTCTGGCATTTTAAAATTAGAGGTTTTATGAAGGCTTTTGAACAGGAGATACTGCTGAGACCGGGGTACTGCTGGGTAGGCCTTTCTGCCTGAGGTTGGAAGGAAGAATCAGGGAGAAGGGATTACAGTTGCTTCCATGTTTTCACGTGTGGGACAGGGAAACAATGGCATCTCATGCTCAGGCTCGTTGCGAGAACTGGATGAGGTGCGTGTGTGTAGAATCTGGCACGCAGTAAGTGCTCAGTCAGTGTCACCTAGTGTTACGGTTAATTGCCTTCACAACGGCCTTGTGAGATACATGATCTAACATCATCGTCTTCAATTGAGAGACACAGAAACTGAGTCCCAGAGTTGAATGACTTGCCCAAAGTAACACAGCTTGTTCTTAGCGGAGCAGAAGCCAGAACCCAAATCTTCTACCACTGCACCCCAAACTTATGTATTTCCACTTTACCACTCCCTGAGCACTGAGCAGGCTGTTCGTGAGGATATGCAGACAGCCTTGGTTGTGCCTCCAGAACTCAGATTCTGGCCACTTAGGCCTGGACCATTGGTCAGCATTGTAACTGTATTTGCAGATGATTTTAATAGAGCCAGACTGAGCTGCCCACCCTGGTGAGAGATTGACCCGCCGGCATTAGTTCATAAGGAAGGAGAGTCAGTGAGTGTGGACTCTGGGCAAATCCATCCCTTCCCCAGTAAAGACACCTCCAGATGCCTTTGGGTATGAGGAATGAGATCTCTTCTATCATTTTTATTTTGTTGAATTAATACTGCTTTCACATTATGATGATGTCATTATTATCCACCGATGAGCTCAATAGTGTACAACGATCATGTTTCCTTCCTTGTACAACTTTTCATTTTTCCTGGAGTTAATCATTCCTTCCTTTTTTGTTTGTTTAATTTTCTATGTATCTGTCACTACTCAGATTCTTCAAGGAATATGTGAATAAACTCTCCGTATATTTTCCATGTGGTCAAATGCATTCTTAATCTGTCAATTTCTGTCCTTTTTTCTTTTTGCATATCTCCCCCCCACTCCCTCCTCTCCTGCTCCCATGGGGCTGGCTTGGCCTTGGGCCAGCTGGGCAGCCCGAGGCCTGGGGTTTCTCCTCATCATCTGGGGAATTCTGTTGGCTTCTCTCCTGTGTTGGGTCATTTTCCTCTTTCTTGATTAATTCACTCTATTCTAGCAGCTTCCTTAGGTAAATTTCTGGAGCCCTTCAATGTCTAGGATAATTCTGTTCTACTCTTAGAGCTGACTGACAGTGTGACTGAGAACTCAACGCTAGGCTGGGGATAATGTCCTCCCACAGTGATGAAGACACTGCTCCTGTTTCTTCCACTTCCAGATCCTTTGTCGTGTCACCTATCGACTTTGTTTCTTTCTGGAAGCTTTTAGCTGTTCTGAAATGTGCTGATAACATAACTGTGGGGTTTGTTTTTGTTTAATTTACTGAACACTTTACTGAACAGTGGGTTCTTTAAATCTGAATGCTAAAATTTGGGAAATTTTATTGCTTTTAATAAGTTCCTTTCCTCCTCTCTCCTTCTGGAACTTCTAGTATTTATAAGTTGGACTTCCTGAATTGATCCCTTAATTTTATTATTTTCTCTACTCCTTGATAAATTTTCTCAAATTTATCTTCCTATTCTATTTGAACTTTTAATATCTCTTGTCCTAATTTTTTTTTCTAAGCGCTCCAAAGAGACGTTTGGAGCGTTCAGGGCACAGCTGGTTTCTTTTCTTGTGGTGCCTCCTCCTCGCGTCACGGGTTCTGTGCCTTCGGGTTTCCTTTTGCCCCAACGTTGTCTATTTCCTTTCTGGGTTCTTGTTTTCTCCAAAATATTTCATTTGATCTCTGTATTTCACACTGGAGTCTCCACCAGGCTGTTGTTTTATTTAAGGGTGAGGCCTGCGTGCTGGCGGTGTCCCTGCAGGGATCGTGCAGCAGCCTCCACGTCTGCACAGCTGTCTCTGTCTCTGCGCGGAACTCCGGCTCTGCCCTCTGGCTCCGGGCGGCCTGCTGGAGGGAGCAGGCGCGGCTCTGTCTCCTCAGGGGAGGCGGGTCTGCTGAGTCAGTCCTCTGCCACCAGCACACTGCGCTGTCTCCCCCTGTGTTGTCCTCGCTCCCGTTCTCTTTTTCCCTGTGGGTTTGTGCCTTTTTAAAGTCCACCATTGCATTTTGTGGGGTTTTTGAAGGGCACAGAGGTAAATGTGAGTGTTCAATCTGCTACTTTAATTACGAGTGTGTCTCTTCCTTCCCCTTGGAGAACATCTTGCCTCTCGCCATCTCTGTTCCCATGACAGAGGTGTCCACCAAGAGAGGCTGAAACCACCTACCTGCCCCTGGGCACATCCTGCTGCCTTATGGGTAAGGGCTGGGGTCAAGGCCTCAGGTGTCAAGGGACTTGGGCTTGTCCTGGGGTCCCCAGCTGGCATCGCCTGCCACGTCCTGTGTGACTGTGCAGGAGGGGAGGAGCCCCCTTTGCCCAGGAGAACGGGCCGCAGGAGCTCCCTGGCCACCCAGCCAGGGTCTTTTGTCCCCACTCGGAGGTGAGGAGCTAGCACCGGCCGACAGGCAGAAGGCTGGGTCACTGTGGCCAAGGCTCTGTGTCCCCACAACCTGACTTCAGGCATCAGGGTCCAGCCTGTAAAATGTGGGTCCGACAGCTCAAGCGGAGGCCCCTGTGAGTTGGAAGTGAGCTCGCGGAATCTGCAGGACACGCAGCATTACAGCCTCCTAGGCAGGAGACCCATTCCTCTCAGCTCCTGCTGGGGGGAAAGACAGACCATTCAGGTCCATAGATCCTGCAAGAGCAGATGACTGTCTTCAAGTGTCCTCTGACCCCTGCCAGCTTCGGCACCTCTGAGACAGTCCCCGAGGCCTCTTGCCTCTTATCTTTCCGCCTGTGTTTGGACAAACCCACCATCTGTCTGTTGCCCTGTGGGGTGCTGGCGACAGGCAGAGTCCTGGCTGGTTGTCAGGGAAGGACTTGGCGGGAGCACGCCAAGGGAGCCATCCTTTCTCCCATCTCTGCTCCTTACCGGGAAAGACCTTTGCCTGGGAAGGAGTCCTGGGCCCCTGCCACCTGTGCTGAGAGGTCAGCAGGTGGCACATGCAAGTGTCCTACCGGCAGGGTTGCCTACCAGGTCTGAGGGGTTGGACTTTGCTCCTTGCGGCTCCCAGCTGGGACCCTGGAGTGGACACGTTCAGAAGCCCCCCCGGGGATGAGGGGATGAACCGGGTAAACTCTGTGCTGATGTTGCTCACAGGTGAGAGGCACAGTGCCCTTCCAAGGGGCTCAGCTAGTTCTGGAGACAAGCTTATCTGTCAAGAGACAGAGCTGGTTGCCCTGGGGGCACTGGGCGTGGGGCTGGCTGCAGGGCTCAGGGCAATGTCTGCCAGGGGCTGTGGGAAGATCTGGAGAGGCTGGGCTTGAGAGAGGGCAGAAGCAAAGACAGGGGACAGGATAGAACTGGCGTTTTACCTGGGGCTGCGCGGCGTGGCCTCTCTCCTAGAGTGTCTTCTCACACAGCCCACTGCAGACAAGCGTTGCTATTGGTGCATGCAGTTACATTTTCAGAGACCCTTTCAGTTTCTCCTCAGATGTTTTCTACTCGAGAGGTCAGACATTTGGATATTTGTACTCTCGGGACATGGCCTGGATTTTCCTCTTTTCACCTGTGCTCCCCTGGGGTTCCTCAGAGAGCAGAGCCCAAGACGCAGAGCGTGCGAACAGCCAGGGCAGGAGCACGCGCCTCCCGGGCCGCCGGTGGACGGGAGTGCGGCTCCGTTGCGCCTCGCCATTCCGTCCGCTGAAAGACCGGAGCCCGCACATCTCACGGGAGAAGGACTGATCTGCTGGCTGAACGTGCATTCACCCCAAAGAGCATTAACGCCTCCCTGTTTCCGGACTGTGCTGATGGGGCCCCAGTCTCCCAGGAAACCGTCCTGTGGCTGGGGACTAGCAGGTGGCTGGGGCCTCTGGGGACAGCTAAGTCGTGTCTACGCAGCCCACCCTGGAACCACCCGGCTGGCCACGCCCCCGATCCCGTCCAGTCGTCCCGGCGGCTACACGTTTGCGTTGAGGTGGGAACCACGGTCCTCACTTCCTACCTGAGGGCGAGGAGGCGAAGCCAGCAAGCCACTCAGCCCCGGAAAGACAGTGGGAATGCACGGTCTCCGAAGAGAACTGAGGCAAGAGGGTGCTTACAAAAACAAAACAAAACAAAAACTGCAATCCCTACTGTTGTATCTGGTCCCAGGGCTGCAGGCGACATAAAGCACCTCCCTCCGCCCAAGGCATCCGGACCCTCCGCTTGCCAGGCGGGGAGGGACCCTTGACTGGTCCCAGCTGCCCCATCTCTCTGCGTCCCTGTATTTCATGCTGTGCTTTGTAAACCACATGGAGTTGGACTTTACTTTTTAAATCCAGTCTGAAAATATTTGTTTTTTATTGGAGTGTTTAGTTCATTTTCATTTAATGTATTTACTACTAATTTATCTCTCTGTATATTTTAAGCCTAAAGACAGTGTTTTAGGTCGACAATGTTTGTATTTACCACTTGTCTTTCTGGTTTCCTCTCTTTCTTTCTGTGCTTCATGCATCCTGGGAGCCCCTTTCTTCAAGGCTACATTTTTTTCACTGATTGTTCAGGTTTCTCAATGAACACCTCTGTTAATTTCCTAAAAATAAAATCTGCTTTATTTCACTTTTGTTTTTAAAGCATGTTTTCACTAGGTGTAAAGCTCTAGGTTTGCCTTTTCCTTCTGCCAGAGCTTTGTGATATCACTTTATCTTCGCCTGGCCTCCGTTATTTCTCACGTCTTATTTTTGCTCCTTTTAGGGTAACGTGTCTTTTTTCCTCCAATTACTTTCAATGTTTTGTCTGTCTTCCATTCTCTGCAGTTTTAGTATAGTGTATGGTCTGGTTTGTCTCTGTCGCCTTTGGTATTCACAGGGTTTCTTAGTCTGTGGTTGGACATCTTTCACGGATTTTGAAAATTCTTACCTAGTATTTCTTTAGATAATGCTTCTTTCCAAATCTCCTACTTCTGCTTCTGGAATTCCAGATACAGATATATTAGATTTTTTTTTTTTTTTTTTTTTTTGCTATGTCCCACGTATCTCCCATACCCTTTCAATACTTTTCATTTTTTTCTCTCACTGTGCTTCAACCTGGATGTTTTGCTGCCCACTGGGGCAGGCCATTGTAACTTTCGCTTGCCCTTTGAGTATGCCCTGCTGCCCTCCTGCCCTGCCTGTGGTCTCAGCTGAGAGCCTGGGATGGTCAGCAAGTCACCTCCCCCTTGGGAGGACTTGACGCCAACTCTGTTTCTCCAGCACTGTGGCTGCAGCAACTTCTGATCAGCTCTTTTCCTTCCAGCGGTTGATTTTTTGCTTAGTTTCTTAGAATCTAGCCCTGCCCCTTGCATAGCTTATGAGTTAGACCACATCTTGAAGAGCCTGTGTATGTAGACTTTGGGGCTCCCTTCTTTGCAATTCCCTTCTGTCTGTGATGTGGGTCTTTAGGCTGTTCTTTTGTGCTTGAGTGCTGTTCCCTGGGGGCCATGGAAGAACCCACAGGGGATGAGCTGCACTAAATGTGGAACACACCTCATGAGTTTTCTTTTTTCAAGGATTTGCAGCCCCTTAATTTCTGCTTGCTTTGGTTGCTCTTGCCAATGCATTCTATGGTTGTTTTATAGGATTTGTCCAGCTTGTATCAATTTTATGGCATGAGGGATAGACCTACATAATCTGCTCCATCACTACCAGAACCAAATCCTCTGCATCTTGTTTTTTGCACTCAACAATCTGCTTTGGTGATTTTTGTGTAAAAACCTCAGTTATTTTTAATGGCTTTATTATATTCCATTTTATGGATGTAATGTGACTTATTTAAGCATTTCTCTTTTGGAGGGAAATGGGTTATTTTCCAGTATTCTGGTACAATGAATATCCTTGATCATATTTAATTTGGACATGTGTGATTATACCCGTAGGTTGAAGAGGCAGGAATGGAATCCCTGAGTCGTGTGTGTGAGTCAAATACTCACACAGTGTGTATTTCTGAGCATGGTATTTAGTGCCACACTGTCTGAATTTGAATCCCAATTCTACTATTTATTATATCTGTGGCTCTAGGGAAGGTACTTAACCTCTGTGTGCCTCAGTTTCCTAATCTGCAAAATGGGCAAGATGGTATGGTATCTATCACGTAGGATTTTTATTGTATATATTTAAAATGTTGTTAGTTATTGCAAATTGCCCTCCCTGGAGGTTTGAACAATTTATATTCTCACAAGGCAGGTTTATCATACTCTTGCCAACAGAAGGTGTTATTAATTTACTGAATTTTTACCAAACCAAGAAGTGAGAAATGGCATATCATTGTAGTTTTATCTTACATCTCTGTTGTATGAGATCAATCACCTTTTCATATGAGCCATGACTATTTCCTTTTATGTGGACTGTGCATATGTTCTTTGACAATTTTTAATTGGGTTATTAGTCTTAAACTTATTGACTTTATATTTTAAGGAAATTAGCCCTTTTGGATATCAGTAGCAAATATTGCGTCACAATTTTTGATTTGTCTTTTTACTTCACTTATGGTATTTTTCCCTTCTACATAATTCTATAGTTTTATACAGATAAATCAATTAATATTTCCTTGTAACACTTCTGGGTTCCATTCAGAAAGGACTTCCACGATGTGAGAGTATAATACATTCTACCTTTTTATGTTTAAATATTTGATTAATCTGGAATTTGTCTTTATCTGGATGGCCTCCCAGGTGCTATGTTTGATTGAATAATCCAACATTCCCCACTGAGATGGGAGGTGCTGTTATTATCTATGTATCATCTGTGTATCTATCTAGCATCTCTCTAATTACAGCACTCAGGGACCAGTCAGAAGAACAAAGCCACACTAATTATTTTAATAGGAAGAATTGAACACAGGGGATTGTTTGAACGTTTAAACCTGTGGAAGGGGCCCTGAGAGTAACACAGTGAGCAGCTCTTCCCCAAGGACTGTGGACAAGGGAAGAGGTTGGAGTTACCAGAACGCAGGGGCTCACAGAAGGACTTTGTGTCACTGAAGCCCTGACCTGGGGGGTGGGGGGCTGTGGGCTGATGCTGCCACAGCGGGAGAATCTGGAAGGGTGGAAACTGGAGCCAGCCATTCCTGCTGGGGGAAGGGCTGTTGCCAGGCGATGAGACAAGAACAGGGAACAAAACGGAAGGATCAGTATCTCAGCATCCCTCAGAGCTTAACAGGAGAGCAGCTAGCCAAGGAGAGTCTGCAGAGTCCCAGCTCCGCACGGCGAAGAGTCCTGTAGAGGCTGGGTTTTGCCAAGGGACAGTGGCTTTGTACCTGTGTGCCACGTGTCTTGGAACTATTTCTTGTTCTGTGCGTCTGACTGTTCCTGTGCCAGCACCACGCTGCTTTGGATCTGGTAGGGCCGGTGCCTACTCATGACTCATCTTTTTTGTAATATTCCTGCTTGTCCTTGTTCATTTAATTCTTTGTAAGAGCAAAATTGTTGCAAGTATTGATTGTGATTGTGTTAAATTTATAAGTTGCTGGGGAGCATTGTTCTGTTTATAACGTAGAACCTTGGGGACAGGGCTTCCCATGAGTTCGAGGCTCCTTTTGCTATAATATTATTTAAATCCGTAACTTGTAAGGACCCTGCTTCCTGGTGCCAAGTTTTGTGTAAATCCATGTCCTTCGTCACAGCAACGGAATCCTCCCCTGGCTGGTTTAACTGGAGAGAAAGTGGACCGAGTGCCTGGACAGGGGTCCCCAGGAGGCGGCGTTGCAGAGACCACCGTGGTGCTCCGCTCTGGTGTCACTGGCTCCTGATTCCAGGTCCAGGTGGGGCCTCTCACCGGCCACTCGCGAGTCGTGCGCCCACTGCCAGCAGGACCAGCTGCAAAGGAGGGGAGGGCAGGGTCTGGTCGCTTCAGCTCCAAAACGTTATTAGGAGAGCCCACTGCTCGCTCTCCCGGTGGCCACAGCTGGCTGCCATGAGTCCCTGCATGAGAGAGGAGACTGGCACCAGCACCCAAGCTTCTCCGTCCCTGGATGGACGACTTAGGTACGTGCTACCTGTGCACCAATGGTGGCCACCGGAGAAATGCTCTCGAAAGTGGCCTGGGCTGGCTCCTCACTAGGATTAAGGGGGCGAGTGGAGAGGTGAGAGCAGTCCCCCCACTCCACCCCCAAGAGCTGGCTGCTGGCCCCTAAAACCAGCAGGGTGCGTGGTCAGGAACCAGAAGGCTGGGCTGTCGGTAAACAGCTGTGGGACCCTGGGCGCGTCCTTCCCTCCGAGGTCCCACCTTCTGCGCACTGGGCAGAGGGGAGGTCATTTAGTCATTCTCTCATTGGGAACACATACAGTGAACAGTGTATGTAAACTCTTTATGCAGTTCTTAATATAACAAATCAAACAAACACTGTGCACCCACCGTCCTGCTCAAGACACAGAGGAACCATAGTTCAGAACTCCCCGTCACATCTTCCTTCCTCCTGCATGTTAATAACCATTTTACTGAATGTTGTGTTAATCATTCTCTCTCTCTTCTTCTTTTTTACATTTTCCCCACCATATTAGTCAGCTTAGGCTGCCATAACAAATACCACACACTGGGAAGCTAAAACGAAGTTTATTTCTCGTAGCCCTGGTGCCATGCCCTGCTTTGGCAGCACGCGGCAGAAGTAACGGTGTGCCAGTTCTGAGCCGCAGGGCACGTCTGCTGTCTTGGAAACCTGCCGTTGCTTGTGAGCCTGGGTTAACCTGCTGGGAGCAGTGACTCCCTGTGGGCAGCAGAGAAGAAAGTCCAAACCAAGGCCAACGGATTAGTTTCTTGTTGCTGCTGTAACAAATTACCAAAAACTTAGTGGTTTAAAATAACACAAATTTATTATCTTGTAGTTCTGAAGATCAGAAGTAAAAACTGGGTCTTACTGAGTAAAACTCAGCATATTGGCAGAACTATGTTTCTTCTGGTGGCTGGACAGGACGACCCATCTCCTTGCGTTTTCCAGCTTCTAGAGGCTGCTGGCGGTCCCGGGCTGTGTGGGCCCTTCTCCATCCCTCCCTCGGCACAGCATCTTCCCGTCTCTCCGTCTCCAACCCGGCTCCGTCCTGGGTCCTCGTCACATCTCCCTCCTCCCCACCCCCTTCTTGCCCTTGGGAGGGTGCCTGTGGTTGCTTTGGCTCCGCCCAATAGTCCGGCAGCCCTCCTTTTACAGGGTCCTTGATTCCATTGCATCTGCAAAGGCCCTAGGGCGTGATGACGAAAATGCGTACTATTTTTATTATCATTCAGTTCTAAACATTTTCTGATGTCCACTTTTAATAAGTCTTTGATCTATGAGTTTCCTAGAAGTGTGGTTTTTAAATTTCCAAGTATTTTTTAAAAATTATCTTTTTGTGATTTATTTCTAACTTAATTTCACTGAACTCAGGTAATGTGGTCTGCATAGAAAACACTTCTCTGAAATTTACTTAGATTTGCTTCATGGAATGAAATGTGGCCAATTTTCTTAATAATTTCAGGCATGCTTAAACCTACAGTTGACCCTTGAACAATGCAGGGGTTAGAGGTGCTGACCCTCTGCACAATAATCTGAGTATAACTTTTTTTTTTCTTTGAGACAGAGTCTCACTCTTTTGCCTGGGCTAGAGTGCCGTGGCATCATCCTAGCTCACAGCAACCTCAAACTCCTAGGCTCAAGTGATCCTCCTGCCTCAGCCTCCCAAGTAGCTGGGACCACAGGCATGCGCCACCATGCCCGGCTAATTTTTTCTATATATTTTTAGTTGTCCGATTAATTTCTTTCTATTTTTAGTAGAGACAGGGCCTCGCTCTTGCTCAGGCTGGTTTCGAACTCCTGAGCTCAAACGATCCGCCTGTCTCGGCCTCCCAGAGTGCTAGGATTACAGGCGTGAGCCACCGCGCCTGGCCCTGAGTATAACTTTTAACTCCCCCAAAATCTTAATTACTGTTGACCAGAGCCTTACCAATAACATAAACAGTCCATTAACACATATTTTGTACATGATATTATATACTGTATTCATACAATAAAGTAAGCTAGAGAAAAAAACATTATTAAGAAAATAATAAGGAAGAGAAATATGTTTACTGTTCATTAAGTGAAGGTGGATCATCATAAAGGCCTTTTCCTGGCCATCTTCACATTGAGTAGGCTGAGGAGGAGGAGGAGGAGGAGGAGGAAGAGGGTTGGTCTTGCTGTCTCAGGGCTGGCAGAGGTGGAGAGGTCCATGTATAAGTGGACCCACGCAGCTTAAACCTGTATTGTTGAGGGTCACCTATATTTTGTATTCTTTCATTGTCAAGCACCGTATTTTAAATTTGTCCGCTAAGTCAAGCTCGTCAATTGTATGATTCAAAATTTTATATCCTTATTTATTTTATGTGCTTGATCTATCAATTAGGAAGAGAGGGGTCTTAAAATTCTTTTCTATGAAGGTTGATTTGTTCATTTCTCTTCAAAATTTTGTCATTTTTTGCTTTATAAATGTTCATTCTCTAATTATGTGTGTTAATTTCCTCTCCTTTGATAAGGTAGACCTTATGTCACTGTGCAGTGACTCTGAACTCCAGGATGCTTTTGTGCTTTGAAGTCTACTTTGCCTCTCCTATTGGCTGCCTTCACCTAGGGAGTATTTGCTTTCTGTATCTTTTTCTCTACTTCTGATTTTTTTACTTGTAACTGTTCCCTGTCGTTTGTTTAGGCTAATCTTTTATGAATGACATCTATATGATTTAAAAGAAAACTGACAATATTTGTTTTCCCACCATCAAATTTTAGTCCATTTAAATTTATTACTTTAGTACATTTAAATTTGCTGTTTGGATTCTATCATATTATTTTATGCTTTCTATGTGTCCTGACTTTTCTATATATTTTTTCCTTTCTTGCCTTCTTTTGGATGATTTATTTTTTCTCTTACTCATTTAATTTGCTCCCTAGATTACTTAGAGTTATTATCTTCTTGTCCGTTAGTGGTTGCCTCAGACATTTAATACTCATTTCTGACAAAGTCTTAGGTTTTTACAGTAACTTCAAAATGATTTAAGTACAATTACACCCTTCCAACACATATGCTACTATTTCTAATACTTTCTTTCTAAACCCCCAAATCAGACATTTTTATTGCTTTTATATAAACATGTAGATAGTGATTATTTCCATTTACACACATAGTTTCCAGTGTTTCTCTCACTATTTCTTCATACATCTCGAACCTTCCATCTAATAGAATTTTCCTTCTGCCACAAATACATCCTTTAAAGTTTCCTTAATGTGTATTGTTAAGAATATTGCCTTTCAGCTTTTGTGTTTTATCAATCAGGGTCTTTATTTTGCTCTCTGGAGAGACTGTATCACTGTGCATAAAACCCGGGCTGATGGCTCTTTTCTCTCGGCACGTGGCCAGCATTGTCCCGGTTGCTCAGGCTTCCTGTTTTCTGAGAAGTCAGCTGTCAGCGTGACTGCTGTTCCTCTGGCGTTCATCTATGCCTGCTTTAAACAGCTTGTCTTTGTATTTGGCTGTTTTTTTGCAGTTTCACAAGATGTGGCTCAGGTGGATTATTTGTCGTTTGTCATATTTGTGACTGGTTGGGTTTCTTGGATCTGACATTCTATTGTTCAAAATTTCTGAAAAAATATCAGCTTCATATATTTCCCCTTCCACATTTCCTGTATTAATATTTCCAAATTAGATGTGTGTTTAGTCTCTTCCATGGTAACCTTGGTGACTCTTAATCCTTCTTCTATATTCTTCATCTCTTTGTCCCTCTGGGCTGCATTTTATTAAGAGGTAATTTATCTGGGCCTATCTCATACTTTGCAAATTCTCTATCCAAATCTGTCTAACATGCTGTATAATTCATACTAAATTCAACTTATCTTTTATAATTCTAATATTTTTTATTTCTAGAAGTTTTATTTGGTTCTTTTCCAAATATTCTTAGTTATTTAAAAAAAAGTTCCCTGCTCACATTTTCATGTCATTTTTCATATCTTAAAAAATATTGAACCTTTTTATATTAAGCCAGTGTCAGGTCCTTCAAGGAGTGTGGTCTGATGCTGCTGTCTTCTTGTTCCTTCTTGCTCTCATTCATGGTGCCTTATTTCCCTGTGTGGTTCTGTGAGTTGTGACCGTGTTCAACTCGTTTCTCTGAGGTCTTTATTGTGGAAATTCTCTGAGGCCGGAGTTAAAGCTCAGATACTCCAGGAGACCCAGACCAATTGGAGTGAGGTTTTGGACCATTAAAATAGTTTGAAAGCTAGCTGTAATCCTGTCTGAAGGGTGGCTTTTACTTAAGAATTCTCGAGGAACTTTCTTCCTCTTCTGCACAGCACCAATGTCAAGGCAAGCAAGTTCCCTTGCTACTCCCTACTGTAAAGGTTGGTTATCATTTATCTTTATTCTGAAAATGTAACCTTTGGGGATTCGGCTTTGTAGTGGCACCTCCATGACACCCCCCACTGTAGGTGGGTCCCAGCTTCCTCTCCTCCCTCCCACATCCTGAGCAGCTGCCCAAATAGGGGCTCATGGTCTCCTCGCTCAGCTCCCAGGTCCCAGCTGCCAGGAACAGTTTGCCGCCTGTGTGGCTGTCAGCAGTGCTGCTCCCACAGTGGTGGTGGAAGGTGTGGAGGGAGACACTGGGAGGTGCAGACCAGAGCTTCACCCCACTTCCACCAGAGGCCTTCTGGGTCGCCTTTACTTGCCTCCATTTCCAAGTAGAATCTCAGTGTCACTAGAAGAGAGCTTTCTCTACTTCAAAGCTGTTGAAATGGTGAAAACAATCAGTTGAGATTCTCTTAAAGAGTCTGTTCCACAGTTGTATTTCACATTCTGAAGAGTCAGCCATAATTGGATGCTGATACATTCAAAGTATAATTTTTAACCTCAGCCTGCCAAATCATGCACTTGACAGCTCTGGGACGTGGTAAAGATTGCCTTGCGCCTCCTGGATGGGAAGAGGCCCCTGAACACGCAGCTGCCAGTAGCGGAGCAGGTACAGGTACGGGAGCATGGCTCCGGGAAGCATCATGAGCACCTCGCTGTTGGCCGCCAGGAGCCACGTGTGAGTGCTGGCACCGATGTGGTGGTACTTGGTCAGCATGAAAGCCAGGGAGAACATCACCCCTGTGCTCATGTACAGTGCGATCAGCACTGAGTGCATAAGCAGGGTGCCCTTGGCCCGGGAGTAGCCCTTCATGCAGATGTCCGATGTCCTGGCCTCTGCGTAGATCCTCCGGAAGCAGTAGGCAATGAGAGCCGTGCAGAGGAAGAGAAGGCACAGGATGGAAATGTGAGTGATGGTGATGAGGGGGGCACGGCCCTGGGTGCCCAGGCTCAGCGGCAGGATGCACGAGGCCCCACGCTTCTCCTGCTGGGCATCCTGCTGCTTGCTGAACCAAAGGAGAAATGTGGGAAAGAAAAAGGCCACCAGCCAGATGACGGCCACTGCCTTCGAGACAGCCCCACGGGACACGAAGGAGAGGTAGTGTAGAGGATGAGCAACTGCCAGGTAGATGTGCAGGCCATGAGGGACAGGATGGTGCTGTTGGAGGCGGTGAAGACAGCATCTGTGACCATGCTGCAGGTGATGCGACCCAGATCCCAGCAGCTCAGGCTGCTGTAGGGGATGAGCGTGTGGAAGAGTAGATAGGCCAGGTCCGAGAGCAGGACGTTGGCCAGCAGCAGGTAGTGGGGTTTTTGCCGCAGCTGCTGGCTCCGCAGGATGGTCACCAGCAGCAGGGGGCTCAGGGCCAGTGTGGCCACAGCCAGCAGGCTCGAGGGAAGGCAGAGCCAGCACAGCACGGAGCTGGGCACTCTGAGGTCCCTGAGGTCCAGGGAGGTGTTGTTGGCTGCCTGGGGCATGCAGGGTGTATTGCTGGCAAGATGGGTCAGGGCTGGCCAGGATGTAGTGCCCAGAAAGCAGGGTGCCAGCTTGTTCTCCCTGGCTTTCATGCTGACCAAGTACCACCACATCGATGCCAGCACCCTGCCAGCTTGCCTCCATTTGTCCTGGCAGGAGTGGTCAGCTTTGTCAAAGTTTGTTGGTTCCGTACCTGCCCAGAATATTGATCCCTTTCACAGCAGTTCTGAGGGTGCTACTCTTCTGCAGAGATGTCAGGCTAGGGCAAGCCTCATGAAAGACTGTTTAACAAAGATAAAACCAACAATGTGAAATTCAGCCTACACCTAGCTTCCTGTGTGCACACATGTCTCTGCAGCTGTGCTGCTGCCCATGTCTGGGCACACGTAACGGATCAGCCCATTGCCACCATTTGGGAGTCACTGACCTCTGCAGAAGTGTCCCCCATCTCAATGTCCCCCAGACCTGCCTGGCTGGCTCACAGGGAGTGTGTGATGAATGCTCACCACATTGGATGGAATTCAAGGTTGCCCTGCCCGAAGGGAGGGAGCAGCCACCGGGGACTAGCATTGCCTGGCTGTGGACCCAGCCTGGCCTCTGATTGGCTGGGGGCTCATGAAATGGGGCCAGGCTGGAGCTGCCTGCGCATGCTCATACTCTTCATCACAAAGCCCTGGGTGTAGCTTCCAGGCCGGGGGTGACACTGCGTGTGTCTCCTACGCCCCTTCCACATAGCAGTCCACATGGGAGAGCACTCTGTGGCCACAAAGTCTTAGCTGAATCGTGGATTCCCTGTGTGGTGGGGAGGAGGAGGCCTGGCAGGCAGACAGCGCACAGGAGCTAGCGGTGAGGAGCAGAAGCAGGAAGAGGGGAGCAGCAGGCAGGCACCACCACGAAGTTGGAGGGGGTGCAGATGGTAGGGTGTGCTCAGGTGGCGCCCACAGCAGGGTGGGGGGCTCTGTCTCGGGTGAGCAGTCTCCCCCTCTCCAGGTGCAGACTGGTGGCCTTGAGAAGTTTTGCTCACCTTCCTACACTCCAGTTTCCTTATTTGTGACACATGGATACTGTCCATATGACCTCAAGGAAATGTTGCAAAATCCCAGTGGTACAGGACTTAGCACGGTGCATAATCTGAGGGAATGTTAGCCCTCCACCCGACTGACACCATCCTATGTGGCTTCAGGTCCCCTCTGCCCACAGTCCCCCTTGTCATCATTGCAGAATGGGCTGCTCTGACACCCACCACTGGCCCCGGCAGGCTGACTGCTCCATGAGGTAGGAGCCAGATGGGAACCTTCCTAAGACCAGACAAGGTATTTTCAGGGTCAGAGAGAGGCAGGAATGTCAGACACTGGGTGTGAGAGGAGTTGCCTCATAACACAAATGCCACTTGGACCAGACCAGCACGTGATACACCAGAACTGGCTTCCTCCATCGGCCATGGGCCCCTGGACCACTTGGGTGTACACCTGCCACCTCCCTTCTCAGTGTGCTGTGGTGTCCTCATCAGTGGACTCATCCCAGCCGTGTGGTCTTGGGCCAATTACTTTATCCCTCTGGGCCTCCCGGTGCCCACTGAGGGCCGTGATGACAGTACCCCTGTCTTGGAGGACTTGCGGGTCATCCTTAGGTGCTGATGCTCAGAGCCTGGCGGCCTTTTTACTAAATGTGCTCCATAGACTGACTCTCTGCTCCACACATCTGGGACACAGTGGAGGTGACAGAGCAGGGAGCTGAGCGACCCCTGAGCTCACACACTGGGAGAGCCAGGCCAGGGGCATCATGGGACCCAGGACGTTTGGCCCCAGACTCATTCCTCTCACCTACGAGGCCCTTTCTCACATGAGCGTCTTTCCTCCTTCAGAGCTGGCCAAAGGCCCCTGCTGCCCAGGAGGGTCCCCCCGAGTAGTCCAGCATAGCTCCGAGACCACGCCGACCACAGTCCCGAGACCGCGTCTTCCTCTGAGGGTCTGTTACAGCATCTGCCAGAGCAAGAGCGCTGGTGCCCAGATGGCAGATTACGGTAGAGACTCCAAGGCGGGTTCTGAGAAAGCACACCTCGCCTTCCGGAGAAACCACGATGCCCCTACCCACTCTGCCCGGGCCTGCCCTCCCTAGGGCGTCCCTAGCACCTCTGCGATTCCCTTACGGGTCGAACTGGCCCCGGGAGAGGGAGTAGAGCCCTTCCCAGCACAAGCACTCTGAGCAGGCGCCCTGGATGCTGCAGAGCTGGGGGCTGGAGGCTCCCTGCTGTCCAGCCCAGCAGAGTGACCCTCACTGGCCCCTGGCTGTCAGTCTTGCCCTGTCTGGCCGCCTTAGAATGCAGATTCTTTGGGAGAAAGAAACTCGTTAAATAACCCCTTAGCACAAATTACCTGGGAGCTAAATCCTTGTGGCCAGTGACAGGTGACAGGCAACAGCTCCATGGAAACGGGAAGGGCGTAACTCCCGTAATGGGAGAGGTGCGGAGTGTAATAAAGAGCCTGTCCTCCGTTGACAATTATTTTATTACTTTCAAAGGACATAAAACAATCTCTGGCACCATGAAGGTGCTGCCCTGGAGGGAACATCAGTTTGATCTCACTTGCCTGGGTGCCCCAGCAAGGCTGCCCTTCCTGGGAGAAATGCAGACTGGCACAGATGTGGGGTCACACGTGGCCAGCCCCAGGGTCACAGAGTGGCCACCATGGCACTAGCCCTTCCTGGCTAGTGATCCTGCAGTCTTTAACTGCTCCACCCCATCCCCTGTACTCACTACGGTCGGGACAGCCCTGCCGGCATTGTGGGTGCTGGCAGTGGGTGGGAGACAGCAGGGACAGTGAACCTGAACCTCACTTCGGAAGTCGAACCCTGGCCGTGCGTGGTACTTCGAAAGCCTGAGGATGCTGCAGCATCCCTGCCCTCCAGGAAGCCAGAGATAAACTGAAGCTGTGGGGGGCCCAATGCAAACAAGTTCAAGGCCCAGAACAGGCAGGCCTACAGGTCCTCCCCAGGTGAGGTGACGGTGACCATGCTTGGCCCTGTCATGAATAACCTTCTGCATGCAAGCACTGGGCACACTGTCTCACAGAAATGCCATACTGCTCTGTAAAGCTGGCATGACAGGTTGCAGGTGGGAAACTGAGGCCCTAGGAGGCTAAGCACCTTGCCTAAGGTCATGTTTCAAGAGAGTTCAGTATCAGTAAGCAGCCATCCTTCCTGAGACACACAGGGTCCCTGTTGCTGTGTCCCCAGAGTTGGCAGAAGGACAGGAGTTACTTACTGTGATATCACAAGGAGGCTGGGGGTCAGGGTGTGGGCAATGGCAGAGGCGGCTGAGACTCCCGCAGGCGGACCCTCACCTCACACAGCTGTCCCCACAGGCAGCCAGCAACCAGGACTACCAGGTTGAAGAGGATGATTGAAACAGGGGCTCTTGGTCTCCTGGTAGCAATATAATGTCCCTCAGCAACTGGCCACGTCACCTGACCAGGCTGCAGGAGTGGAGGCCCTCTCCCCCCCGGGCCCTCCTCACTGCATGTCTGAGTGCCTGCATGTGTGGCAGAGGTGAAGCACAGAGAAATAACACGGCAGCTGCTGCGTGCCAGGTGCTTTTATACATTTTGTTCCATCCTTGGGCACCCTTCAGAGGATGAGGAAATAGAGAATGTGAGGTCAAGTAATTTTCCCGGGACCACCTAGCAAATAAGTGGCAGAGCACAGGCAGTTCTCACTCCAAATCCTGGGTTATTTCCATTTCCACTCCAGCAGTTTCTTGGATGGTCTTCCTGCTTCTGCCTTCCTGGCTGGAATTTTCAGCTTCATCACCCTCACCCCATTATCCTCCTCCTCCTCCTCATCATCATCATCATGATTACTGTCATAACCATAGCCATCATCATCCCCATCACCATCATCACCATCATCACTACCATCCTCACCATCAATCATCCTCACCATTCTCACCATCATCACCATCATCATCATCCTCATCCTTTTCACTACCATCATCATCACCATCATGTCAACAATATGTTGCTCCTATGTTAAACAAAACTCCCCATTGTTTCTCATTGCTCTTATAATAAAAACCAAGATCTTGGTCCCAACGCACAAGACCTAGTGTAGCCTATCCCTTACCCCTCGCTCCCTTTTCAATCCTCTGTGCTCCAACTCTCTTACTTCCCTTCTACTCCTTAAAGAATAAACAACCGGCTGGGCGTGGTGGCTCACGCCTGTAATCCTAGCTCTCTGGGAGGCCGAGGCGGGCAGATTGTTTGAGCTCAGGTGTTCGAGACCAGCCTGAGCAAGAGAGAGACCCCGTCTCTACTAAAAATAGAAAGAAATTACTTGGACAACTAAAAATATATAGAAAAAATTAGCCGGGCATGGTGGCGCATGCCTGTAGTCCCAGCTACTTGGGAGGCTGAGGCAGGAGGATCGCTTGAGCCCAGGAGTTTGAGGTTGCTGTGAGCTAGGCTGACGCCACGGCACTCTAGCTAGCCTGGGCAACAGAGTGAGACTCTTTCTCAAAAAAAAAAAAAAAAAAAGAATAAACAACCATTGTTGCCTGGGGACATTGCCACCCTCTTCACATCCTTCACTTCAGCTCAGCCAGATCTCAGTTTGAAAGACTCTTCCTATGCAAAATGTCTTCTGACTCTTAGAATAGGCCTCAGCTCCCTGCTTTATACAGGCACACCTCAGAGATATCGTGGGTTTGGCTGCAGACCACTGCGGCAAAATGAATATCTCAATAAAGTGAGTCATGCGAATTTTTGGTTTCTCAGTGCACATAAAAGTTGTGTCTACCCTAATAAGTGTGCAATAGCATGACACTGAACACATGTAACATACCTTAATTTGAAAATCGTTGCTAAAAAATGCTGACAATCATCTGAATCTTCAGTGAGTCTTAATATTTTTGCGAGTGGAGGGTCCTGCCTGCATGTTGGTGGTACTGACCAGTCAGTGGGGTGGTTGCTCAAGGTTGAGGTGGCTGTGCCATTTCTGAAAATAAGACAACCTTGTTGTTTGCCACATTGATTGCCTCTTCCTTTCATGAAAGATTTCTCTGAAGCATGTGATGCCGTTTGATAACATTTTGTCCACAGTAGAACTTCTTACAAAATTGGAGCCAATCCTCTCAAACCCTGCCACTGCTTTATCAACTAAGTTTATGGAATAGTCTAAATCCGTTGCTGTCATTTCAACAGTGTGCACAGCATCTTCACCAGTAGATTGCATCTTAAGAAACCACTTTCTTTGCTCATCCATAAGAAGGAATTCCTCATCCATCCAAGCTTTGTCATGAGAGTGCAGCGATTCAGCCACATCTTCAGGCTCCGCTCCTAATTCTGGTTCTCTTGCCGTTCCCACCACATCTGCAGTGACTTCCTTCAGTGAAGTCTTGAACTTCTCAAAGTCATCCATGAGGGTCGGAATCAACTTCTTCCAAACCCTGTGAATGTTATTTGACCTCTTCCCACGAATCATGAATGTTCTTAACGGCACCTAGAATGGTGACTCCTTTCCAGAAGGTTTTCAATTTACTTTGCCCAGAACCACCAGAGGAGTCACTGTCTGTCACAGCCATAGCCTTATGAAATGTATTTCTTAAATAATAAGACTTGAAAGACAAAATTACTTTTTGATCCATGGGCTGCAGGATGGATGTTAGCAGCCATGAAAACAACATTCATCTCCTTGTACATCTCCATTGGAGCTCTTGGGTGACTAGGTTCATTGTCAATAAACAGTAATATTTTGAAATTTTCCAAACCAAGGATTCAGTTTGAGCGGAGATGGAGTTCTTAAGGGCCTGACACTGCATGGGGGCTATGCTGGCTATGGCAGGAAGGTGGGTGGGAGGCAATTTAAACTACGGAGTGACAAGGCCAAACCCAGCATCTGCAAGGACAGGGGGCTGCAGGAGGCCTGGAGGCAGAGGGAGGTGCCTTTTGTGATGGGCCAGATGCAGGGAAGAGGAATGCTCCTCCAAAGGCAAGTGCCAAACTGATTAGGAATATCAGAGATATGATGCTTTTCCAGGACAGTCCTTGAGATCCCAGAGATCTTGAGCATATTGAAATCTTTAGAATTAGCAGATTTTCAATCCATATGAAAGAATATTGGAAAGTTGGCTACATCTCCTGTTTAAACAGGTTTCTTTTTTAAAACTAATTGAGTCATACGTATTGCTAAAGATAAATTAATTCTGAAAGCTCCCATAGCCCCTACAATCTCCCTCCTCCACCCCCTTTCTCCGTGGCTGTCCTGACCCCAAGCTGAGCTCCTTTCCTGCTGGGTTGGTCTCCATGGTCCAGTCCCACCTCATGTGGTGGCTGCTGGCTCAGCATGCTGCCCAGGCAGTCCTGGGATGGCTGAATAGTGAAGGATACTACGAGGAGGTGGGCTGGGGCCGCTGGCTAGGAAGACCTTCCTGCTTCTTGGCAGCCCACTCTCCCACACACGCACTAACATCTCTAGCACCCTTTCTCCTCAAGGCAGTCAGAGGGATTTTTTTATTTATTCACTTACTTTTTCAGTAAAGTTTATTTTATTAGACTTTAACATACAGGTAAAGCCTTTGAAAAGCCTCTTTAGTCTATGCCTGTATTTCTCTTCTGACCACTACTGTGTCCATCTTCCTCCTGAAGCTTTCCGAAGGTTAGTAAAGTCTGGATAATGATTGAAATAATCCCAGATGCTGTCCTGGTCTGCAAATCCTGTGGCCATCCTCTGTGGCAGCTGCCCTGTTCGCCGCCTCTGCCCAGCAGGCCCTGCCTGCCCCCTAGCTGGGCTCTGCCTGGACACCCTTCCCTTCAGCTGCTCCTGCTGCTGCTCTGGGCGACTCCCCCACCCTCTTCTGCAGGCTCGCCCTCCTCTCAGTGCATGGCATCCCCTCCTCTGTCCTTTATTGCCTTTATTGTCTTTTATTGTCACACTTGGAGTTTGTTTTGTTCATTTATTTAATTTTAAAAATTAATTTACAGCAATTTGTTCTTCTATTAGCACTGTGAACTATTTGAAATACTGAAAAACACAGAGGGATTAACAGATTCTCATAGACCCACTATCCAGAACTAACAAATGTTGACATTTTGCCAATTATTCTTATATAACATCTTTATATTATATGTAACTAAATATAGCATATTTTACATATAAATATATTATATATACATATTTTTTAATACAGCAAAGCATTGCACATACAGTTACAGTTCTCTTTGTCACCATCCTCTGGCCTATTCCCTCCCTCCCTGCCTCCCTCCCCAGGGGCAGCGTCCACCCTGAATTGTTGTATATTCCTCCTGCTCCTGGTTTTGAACTTTCACTGAAAACACAGGCTTCTGAACTATATACAGCGTTGATTTCTATGTTTGGTGTGCTCACTTCATTCTGACGCTTGCATTTTTCACTCAGTGCCCTACCTTCCAGGCCAGTGCTGTTGCCATTCACAGATCTAGTTCCTTCTATGGAAATGCTCCACAGCTTTCCGTTCTCTGGCCACCCACCACTTACTTACGCTCTGCTTCCTGGTGGACGTTGGTGCTGTTTCCAGTCTGACAAGCCGCGTGGTGACCTGTGATGTTTCTCTAGACATCAATTGTTTCCTCACAAGGAGTCACGTTGTCAGCAGCATGAGATGCCCGGAGCTGCCCTCCACAGAGTCCCCCCTGCGCTCCCAGCACAGTGTGCGAGGGCCAGGCAGGAGCGACCGGGCAGCCTCTGAGGAGCCTGGGGACTCCAGGGTGGGCCTGTCTCCAGCAGATGCTGTGAGGTTTGCTAAGCTCGTTCCGGCACCACCTTGGAGGTGGGTGGCGGCCAGTGGGACTCTCAACACTGAGGAGGATGCAGGTCCCTAAGAAGCTGCGTCTCCCCTGCCCAGCCGGATGGCAGGGCAGCCATTTGTGGAATCCATTATTGTGGCACCAGCACGTTCGATGCCAGCAGGAGGGGGCAGCCCGTCTTCTCCTGTCATCCACACCTGCCACTTTTGAGAACATGCTCATCGAGGCAGGCGCTCAAGGTTTCTTCCATAACAATATAACTGAGACAGGGAAGGGATCCTTTGCTTTCAACATCAGTGACCTGCGTCCTCTGGAACTACCTTCGAAGAGCAAAGGGCTTTTCCTCTCTCGTCCAACACACAGCGGAGTGGGGGCGTCCTTCATTCTTGAATGGAACGCAGCGCTGGGCACCGAGTCGCATCTGCAGCCTGCACACCGGGGGATGACCTGAAGGCAGCAGCAAGGCCCACAGCCAGGGCCCTCCACACCGAACCGGAGAGCGCTCTGCGCACAGGGGCGCCGGGGAGCGAGCTCCGCCCAGCCCTGGCCCTCTGTCCCGCCCCAGCCGCACAGCACGGCGCTGGGATGCAGGGCGGCCGCCGTGGCCGGGGAGGAGCTCGCAGTCACCGAGGCCTCGGGCAGCGACATCCCAGCGCCCCGGCCGTCCCTGGCCGCGTTGTTCTACGACGGGGCTGCGTCACAGACACAGCGAGGGCAGGAGCCGGCGAGCCGGGGGCGGAGCCAGGGAGACTTCTGGGCGGAGCCGGACGAGGGCGGAGCCGGGGCGACACACTCGGGAGACCAGCCTCGGCCCCGGGGGAGCTGGCTCGGCAGCTGGGGCCGTGAGAAAGGTGGACGACACACCCACAGACCGCACAGGGGAGGACAGTGTCGTTCGAAAGTCCCCACAGAGGGCCAAGAGGGTTCCCAGAGAGCGAGTTTTCATTTACTAGGGGAGGAGGAAAAAGGAGGAGCCCCGAGGGGTCTGGGGCGCTGCAGATCGCGAGCAGGATGTGGGAGCCCCAGGTAAACTGAGGCTGGGGTGGTGGGAAAAGTTGGTACCAGTCCAAGATCCGAAGCGGTGAATTCAGGCCCTGAGTGGGGCGTGGAGGATGCGGGCCCCTCGCGGCACGACTCAGAGCTCTTGGCTCCTGGAAGGGCAAAGGGAAACCGCAGCCGGTGGCGACAATGCGGTGGGAAGGGACAGCGGCAAGGCCGAGCGCAGGCCCTGAGCCGGCCGGCGGACGGAGCCTGCGTGCGCAGCGGCCACCAGAGCCCGCCCGCCCTGCCTGCGCGCAGGCCCGGTGGCGCCGGGCGAGGCCGTTCCCCGTGAGGGGTGAGCGCGGCCCTCCGAGCCCGCGCCCCAGCCCGCCCGGCTCCGCCTCTGCTCACGGCACCCGGCCGTCCGCCTCCTCCAGACGCCCCAGCTCAGGACCGTGGCGACCTGTCCCACGTCCAGGCTGAGCGCGACCTGCCCTCTGCGCGCTCCTGGGAGCGTCTTGGAGCAGGGCGGGCAGCAGCGCCCTGGACACGGAGAGGCGAGTCGTGCGCTCCCGCGTGCGGCCGGGTTTTCCGTGGCTCCAGGCGCCTCGGCTGCACACCGAGATGCTCATCGCCGTGAGCCGCCGTGGGAGGCGTGGGGCGTCTGCCCGGGACCCGACGCCCTCAGAAGCAGCCCAGACGGTGGGCAACGAATTCCCTGCAGTCCAGCCTCTCCACAGCCATTTTCACCCCCCGCCTTTCCAGAAGAGAATTTTCCTGCAGCCTCTCAGGGTGAGGCCGCCTTTGTCCTCAGACCCACCAGCCTGGTGTGCCCTGGCCCTCCCAGGGTCACCCCGCCTCCTGTGCCGCCCGCGCCTTCACAGCCCGCTGCGGCGTCGCAGCCTCCTCGCCGCCCCCTGCTCATTCCCGCTAAGCTTCCCCACAAAACGCACAAACTTACCCTCCACATCTTTGGACATATTGGGGAGGGCATCTTACTTGTTTTGTTTTCGGTTTTTTAAATTGTAGTAAAATATACATAATAAAATTTATCATTTTAACCAATTTTAAGTGTACAGTTCAGTGGCATTAAGTACATTCACACTGTTGTGCGTCCATCCCTACCCTCCATCTCCAGAGCTTTTTCATCTTCCCAAACTAAATCTCTGTACCTGTTAAACATGAATGCCCCATTCCCCTCCCCCAGCCCCGGCAACCACCATTCTACTTTTTGTCTCTAGGAATCTGACTGCTCTAAAGGACCTCATATAAGTCGAGTCATACAGTATTTGTCCTTTTGTGGCTGCCTTGTTTTACTTAGTTAATCCATGTCGTACCATGTGTCAGAATTCCATTCAAGAGTGAATAATACCTCATTATATGTGTATACCACCTTTTGTGTAGCCGTTCATCAATTGATGCATGCTTGGGGTGCTTCCACCTCTTGATTGTTACGAATAATGCTGCTATGAACATGAGTATACAAATATTTGTTCATGTCCCTCTTTTCAGTTATTTTGGGTATATACCTAGAAGTGGAATTGCTGGATCATGTGGTAATTCTATGGTTAATTTTTTGAGGAGTTGCCACTTTTTTAAGGAACTGTCATAATTCTATGTTTAATTTTTGAATTAAATTGTGTTTTTTTTAATTAATTTTTTTTTTTTTTAGAGACAGGGTCTCACCCAGGCTTGAGTGCAGTGGCCTGATCATAGCTCACTATAACCTCAAACTCCTGGGATCAAGTATTTCTCCTGCCTCAGACCCCCAAGTAGCTAAGACTATAGGTGCATGACACTTCACCCGGCTAATTTTTCTTCTTTTTCTTTCTTTCTTTCTTTCTTTCTTTCTTTCTTTCTTTCTTTCTTTCTTTCTTTCTTTCTTTCTTTCTTTCTTTCTTTCTTTCTGTAGAGACAGGGTCTCACTATATTGCCCAGGCTGGTCTTGAACCTTAGCCTCAAGTGATCTTCCTGCCTAGGCCTCACAAAGTGCTGGAATTACAGGCGTGAGCCACTGCATCGAGCAAATTTTATGTCTAATTATTGAACTCTATGTTTAATTTTTTGAGGAACTGCCATTCACAGCAGCTACACCATTTTAGATTCTCAACAACAGAACACCGGATTCCAATTTCTCCCCATCCTCACCAACCATTGTTACTTTCTGGTTTCATGATGGTAGCCATCCCAATGAGTGTGAAGTGGAATCTCATTGTGATATTTATTTGCATTTCCTTAATGATTAGTGATGTTGAGCATCTTTTCATGTGCTTATTGGCCATTTGTATATCTTCTTTGGAGATATATCTATTTATGTCCTTTGCTCATTTTTGAATTGAGTTGTTTGATTCTTGTTGTTCAGTTGTAGAAGTTTTAAAAAATACATCCTTATCAGATGTATGGTTTACAACTATTTTCTCCCATTCTGTGGGTTTCTTTTTCACTCTCTTGATAGTATCCTTTGATGCAAAAGTTTTTAATTTTATGAAGTCCAATTTATCTGTTTTCTATTTATTTTGTTGCCTGCAGTTTTGGTGTCATATGAAGAAAATCATTGCCAAATCCAATGTCATGAAGCTTTCTCTCTCCGTTCTCTTCTAAGAGTTTTATAGATTTAGATCTTACATTTATGTATTTATTCCATTTTGAGTTAATTTCTGTGTATCGGGTAAGGTAAGGGTCCAATTTATTCTTTTGCATGTGTATATCACAACACCATTTGTTGAAAGCCTGTACTTTCCCCACTGAATACTGTTGACACTCGTGTCAAAAATCATTGAACATATGTGTGAGGGTTTATTTCTGGGTTCTCTTTTCTATTCCATTGGTCTATATGTTTGTCTTTATATGTTTTTGCCACACTGTTTTGATTACTATAGCTTTGTGGTAAGTTTTGAAATTTGGAAATGTGAAATCTCTAAATTCGTTTTTCTTTTTTCAAGATTGTTTTGGCTATTCAGGCTCCCTTAAGATACTATATGAATTTTAGGATTGACTTTTCTATTTCTGCAAGAAATGCCGTGAGGATTTTGATAAGGATTGCATTAATTTTTACATCACTTTAGGTGGTATTAACATCTTAACAATATTGTCTTTCAATCCATAAACATGGGATGTCTTTCCATTTATTTCTGTGTTGTTTAAGTTCTTTCAACAATGTCTTATCATTTTCAATGTACATGTTTTTCACCTCCTTGATTAAGTTTTGATATATTGTATTGTAATTTCCCTTTGTGTCAAGATAATTTGAATTTCCCTGTGATTTCTTCTTTGATTCATTGATCATTTAAAAGTATGTTAATTTCCACATATTTGTGGATTTTCTAGTACTTCTGTTATTGATTTCCAGTTTTATTCAATTGTGATCAGACAGAATACTTTGTATTATTTCAATCTTTTAAAAATTTATTGAGACTTGTTTTATAAACTAACATATATCTATCCTAGAGAATGTTCCATGTGCACTTGAAAAAAATGTTTATTCTGCTATTGATGATGGGTACAATGCTTTGTATGTGTCTGTAAGGTATAGTTGGCTTATATTGTTGTTCACGTCCTCTGTTTCTTCACAGATCTCTTTGTGGATGTTCTATCCATTATTAAAAGGGGGACATGAAGTCTCTATTTGTCACTTCAATTCTGTCCATTTTACTTCATATATTTTGGGGCTCCCTTATTATATGCACATATGTTTATAATTGTTATATCTTTGTGATGAATTGACACTTTTATCAATATATAATGTCTTCTTTGTCTCTGTAACAATTTGTGACTCAAAGTCTATGTTTTTCTGATATTAGAATAGCCACTGAACTCTCTTTTGGTTACTATTTACATGACATAGCTTTTTCTAACCTTTTACTTTCAACATCATTGTGTCATTGATGAGACTCAGTCTAAAGTGAGTCGCTTATAGGCAGCATATAGATAGATCTTTTCTTATCCATTCTGCCAATCTCTACCTTTTAATTGAGAAATTTAATCCATTTACATATAAAGTAATTACTGATAAGAAAGAACTTACTTCTGACATTTTGTTATATTTATTTTATTTCTATATCCTTTTTATTTCTCAATTTTTTTATTACTGACTTCTTTTATGCATAATTGACTTTTTGTATCATACCACTTTGATTCCCTTCTCATTTCCTTATGTATATGTTTTAGTTATTGCCATTTTTTTAAAGAGATGAAGTCTCACTCTGTCCTCCAGGCTAGAGTGCACTGGCACCATCATAGCTCACTGCAGCCTTGAACTCCTGGGCTCAAGCGATCCTCCTGCCTCAGCCTTCTGAGTAGCTAGGACGACAGGCATGAGCAATCATGCTCAGTTAAGTTTTAAATTTTTTGTAGAGACAGGGCCTTGTTATGTTGCCCAGGCTTATTTTCTTAGTAGTTACCTTGAGGATTGCAATTGACATCTTAAAGTTATACAATACAGTTTGGATTAATACCAATGTGCCTTCAACAGTATACAACACTCTGTTCCTAGACAGCTCTGCTCTCTTCTTTTATATTATTGTATTATTGTCATATATCTTTTTATATTGTGTGCCATTAAAATCGATTTATCATTATTGCTTTATGCATTTGTCTTTTAATTCATATGGAAAAAAGAGCAGAAATACAAACCAAAAATACATATGCTGACTTTTTAGTTTACTTATGTAGTAACCTTTGCTCATGTTCCTTCTTTCTTTGTATGGCTTCGAGTTTCTGTCTCGTGTCTTTTCATTTCAACCTGAAAGACTCCCGTTAGCATTTCTTGTAGGGAATGTCTGTTTGTGATGAACTCTCAAAACCTTTGTTTGTCTGGGAATGTCTTACTTTCTCCTTCATTTTTGAAGGATAGTTTTTCCAGATATAGAAATCTTGGTAGACAAGAAATTTCTTTACTTACAACAGTTTAAATATGTCATCCTACTGCCTTTTGGCCTCCACGGTTTCTGATGAGAAATTGTTAATCTTATTACAGATCTTTTGTACATGATGAGTTGCTTTTTTCTTGCTGCTTTCAAAATTCTCTGTTTGTCTTCATCCTTTGACAGTTTGATTATAATGTTTCTCAGTATGAACCTCGAGTTTCTCTTGCTTGAAGTTGGGTTTCTTGTCTGTGTAGATTCTATTATCAAATTTGGAATGTTTTCAACCATTATTTCAAGTATTCTTTCTGCACTTTCTCCTCTCTTTCTAGAACTCCAATTATGCATAGTTTGTTTTATACTCTTATGATTTAACCACCTCCCAAAGGCCCCACTTCCTAATACCATCACATTGGTGATTAGGTTTCAATGTATGAATTTTGGGGGAACACAAATATTCAGATCATAGCATATTTTCTTCCCCAGCCTCTTCCTTCCGAGGCCTTTTGGTCTGTCTGTTCCTTGCCTCATCTTTTTTCCCTTGCTGTAGGCAGCTACTGCTAGTATATTTGTCTTTTAGTACTTTTGACAATTGCCACCCAGGAGGCCACTCTAGCCCTGAGAATGTTTCAAAGTGGGTAACACAGAGATCTGAGCTGATCCCTCAAGGGGCAACCAGACAGGTCAAAACACACAAGCACGAAGGAATTCTTTGAGAGCAAGGTGCGTATTCTGACACCAGCAAGCTGCACCAAGAATGCAGGCTGCTGTCCCATGGCCAGCACCATGCTGGGGCATGGGGATGGCAGGTGGGAATGTCAGACCACAGCATATGAGAACCAAAATTTAGCAGCTTCCTTCTTCATTAATTATTCCCCTGGTTGTTGCAAATTTTTTATTAGATTCCAAAGTACCAGAAAAGTAGATTCTGACAGATTTTGCCAGTTAATCACTGTTTTAGTGGAGGGATTAGAGAGTTGGAGTTCCCTTATCCACTGTTTTTAGTCTCTTTGTGTTTTGCTATTGACTTTGTTCATATTCTTTTTGTAACTTACTGCTGATTATAATTTACTGTAGCTAAATACTTTTATCCTTTGGCACTTCTACAACTTATTTGAAAGGAAGAAATTTCCTCATTGTAATGAAGATTGAGAAATACAGTTGATACTTGAACGACATGGGTTGGGGTCCACTCATGTGGATTTTTTTCTGCCTCTGCCACCCCTGAAATAGCAAGACCAACCCCTCCTCTTCCTCCTCCTCCTCAGCCTACTCAACATGAAGATGATCAGGAGGAAGACCTTTATGATAATCCATTTCCACTCAATGAATAGTAAATATATTTTCTCTTCCTTATGATTTTCTTAATAATATTTTCTTTTCTCTAGCTTACTTTATTGTAAGATGCAGTATATAATACATATTACATAGAAAATATGTTAATTGGCTGTTTATGTTATTGGCAAGGCTTCCAGTCAACAGTAGGCTATTAGTATTAATAATTAAGTTTTAGGCCAAAGTTATACGCAGATTTTGGACTATACTAGGGCCAGCATCTCTAATCCTCTCAATGTTCAAGAGTCAACTGTATTCCTTTTAAATTGTTTATGGCTTATTTAGTTACATTTATCTCTATTTCTTCTTGATTGGCATATGGTGTGAGGTAAAGATTTCATGTAGAGAAATATGTATCCACTCCCCATATAAATTCTGTTACGCCATTAAAAATGTCAGACTGAGAGGAAATTGCTACTCTATTTAGAGCTGAGAATGTTTCTAATCTAGGATATATAAGGAGTTTTCACATATTCATTTTTTAAAAAAGGATGGGAAGCCCCAAAGGAAAATAAACAAATTGGGATAGGTGATTTGCAGAAGGGGTGATCCTGCAATCTGAGTGAGAAACCCAGAATAAATGCTTAGCTTCATTAGTAATCAAAAATTGCATATGAAAATGACAGTGAGATACCATATGATACCCCTGATTGGCAAAAAATAAACAGTCCTGTAAGATTAGACACTAATGAGGAGGTGAGGAGCCAGCAGGCTGGCAGTGCTAGTCAGATGATAAATGGGCACCCTGAATCTGGAAGACAAGTTAGACATATATGGTGAAATCAGCACATTACTGGAAATACACTCCAGAGAGCCTCTCCTGTAGCAACACAGGTAGAAATGTACAAAGACATTCCACACAGAGGGGCATAGGCAATAAACTGCAGAACATAGAATTAATTGAAGTAGGCATCTAATTATTATTGCAACATCTGTAGACTTCCCAAAACAATATTGGTGAGTAAATAAGAAGCAAAACAGAGAACATGGACAAAAAGAGTTATATAAGCAAATTTGAATTAACGAGTGTCTATGCAATGGAGCAAGGGAATTAGAACCAAGGATGGAGGACACCCAGGACGCGGCCCTGGCCTCACGAGCAGAGGTGTCAGTGACCGAGGGCTGTCCCACTGCCAGGCAGATGCACCTGCCTCCCTACCAGCTGCTGATGCTCAGATGACTGTGTGTGGATTGATTGTATTTGCCTTGATCACGTTTTGGTCTCTCTCTGCTATTCATGAAAAGGAGACAATAGCTTAGCCAGTTTCACACAAATTTTGTGTGGTCTTAAGCTTAAATTTTGTAAGGATAAGTGTGCATAATTATTTCTTTTCAATATTTTTATAGAAAGTCTCCATTATTTCAGATGAATTCAGAACAATGTTTTTAAATTCTTCTCTAAAATATAGCAATTGTGATTGCAGCTATAATTCATAATAATTATCAATTAATTTAGGAGTAAATGACCTTCACAGAAAAATTTAGAACTTCTTTCATATATGTCTGTGAAGCACTATAAATGTTCTTTTATGGATTTTGAAGATTTCCTGTCAAGGTTAAGAAAACATTAAAGAGTGAGAAAAAGTGAGGAAAGAAGGAAGGAAGGAAAGAAAAGCAAACAAACCAAAAAACAGTTCAGAGAGTATAAAAGGATCAAGTATTTTTAGAAGGGTAGGTAAAAATAGATAACTTACAGACACAAGCATTGTCCCATGTGTGTGACCTTGAGGGTCTTGTGCCTATGTTTATTCTAGTTCTTTTCAAAGTACTTTAACATTGCTAATTTACTTTTCTGCTTCTTCTGCTAGAAATTGAGCTTTTCGAATGAAAGTGTTATGCTGCATCAGCAGAATCTGTTTCCGGGAAACTGTGGCAGGTAGAATTCTAAGACAGCCCTCAGTGACCCATGTCCTGTTTAACTCCTCCCTGGATGGGGAGGGATTGTGAATATGACGGGCTGTCACTCTCATGATTACGTTAGTTAGTTATACTGCACTTTGAGAAAGGAAGATTATTGTTCATGGAAGGATGATTGTCCTTGGTAGGCTCCACCAAATCATTGGATTCCTTTATGTCTGGTTCCAGAAGTCACAGACTAGAGAAGCCAGAGATTCAAAGTCCAGGGAGGATTTGATACATAGGATCCTGCTGCCAGCCCTGGGAGGAAGAAGGCCTGTGGGAAGAAGCTGTGAGTGACCTCCAGGAGTTAAAAGTGGCTCCCAACAAGCAAATGGGCATGTCAGTCATTCAACTGCAAGGAGGTGAATTTGGCCAACAACCTAAATGAACTTGAAAGCAGATTCTTCCAGAGCCTCCAGCAAACATACAGCCAGTCAACACCTTGAGCGTGAGACCCTGAACAGAGAAGCAAGCTGAGCTGTGCCACACTCCTCACAGTGGAAACTGTGATAATGCATTTGTGTTGTTTTAAGCCACTAGATATGTGCTAATTTCTTGCACAGCAATAGAAAGCTAATAGGAATTTTGCTTCCAGGAATGGGGTGCTGCCATAAGAAACACTAAAAAAATGCGTCAATGGACCAGGCGCAGTGGCTCACGCCTGTAATCCTAGCACTCTGGGAGGCCAAGGCAGGAGGATCTCTTGAGCTCAGGAGTTTAAGATCAGCCTGAGCAAATGCAAGACTCCATCTCTACTAAAAATAGAAAAATTAGCTGGGCTTCGTGGTATGTGCTTGTAGTCCCAGCTACTTAGGAGGCTGAGCCCAGGAGTTTGAGGTTGCTGTGAGCTACAATGATGCCACTGTATTCTAGCCAGGGTGACAGAGTGGGACTGTGTCTCAAAAACAACAACAAAAAAAGTGTCAATGGCTTTGGAACTGGGCAGTGAGTGGAAGCTGGAAGAATTTTGAGGAACGTCATAAGGAAAACTTAAATTGCCTTAGAGAAAGCCTACATTTGCTTGGACAGACTATGAGTAGAAATTTGGACTTTTAGGGTGCTGTCGATGAGGGACCAGAAGGAAGTGAGGAGCAGGTTTTTGGAAATGGAGGCGAGTGAGGTCCTAAGGATGTCATGGCAGAAATTGTGTACCTTTGCTGTGTGGAGAGCAAGCTGTCAGTGGATACATGCACATATGGCTAAGGAGATTTCTAGGCAAAGCTTTTGAGGTGCTACCTTGTTTCTTCTTGCTGCTTATAGCAAAGTTTGAGACCAGAGAGAAAAATTGAGGGGAGAACTGATAAACAAAAAGGAACCAGGATTGGATGGTTTTGAAAATTCTCAGCCTCTCCAGATATCAGAAGATGCTAGAAGTCAGAGAGCGTTGCTGAAATCATGGCACAGAGAAAAGGCTGAGACTACAGCTTTCTGCTAAGGCCCCAGAAAGAACAAGAGATCAGAATAGCCAAAGAGATTGAGTATTTCTCCCAGGTCTCCTCAGTCACAACAAAGGGCTGCTAGGAGGCTGTCATCACAGCAGGAGGCCAAGGTAGAGGAGGGATTACCTCAGACCTGTGCATGTGGCTTTGTCTAATGAATTGAAACCTGGCGAGGCCCACTCACAAGGACCACGAGGTTCTTGAGATGTTCATGTCAGTAGAAACACTCCCAGCTCATACTAACAGGAACGTAGAAAGTACATAAGGAAAGCGGGCCTTCAAAATTCTACTTGCAGAAAGCAAGCTGACAGACCTACGCAGACGCCAACATGTGCTACTTGCCATAGAAAAGGAAGGATAGTTAAGAATTTCCAAGGGACAGAGCTGAGAGCCACGGAGAATTTTTTCCCCAGGCCTTGAAACCTAGTGGAGTTTGCCCAGTAGGATATAAAAACTGCCAAGGACAAGGAGCTCCTTGTTACTGCCACTCCTCCCCACAACCCTCTTTTGGACAGGAATGTCTACAACTGTTATCCTGTGCCTACCCCATAGGAGCTGTCGTTCATTTCATGGGTCCACAGGTGGGGAGCGGTGTGCGTCAGAGCTGTGCTTGATGGATTACAGCTAGGAATCTCATGCACACCAGATGCAGAAGATTTAGATGATGAGATTGTGGATTTTGAGCTGATGGGATAAAGATATTTAGATTTAGGTGATGAGATTTTGAAGTTTGAGTCTATACTGTAATGGGATTAGACTCTTGCAAACCTTAGGTGCAGTGAATGCATTTTGCATTTGGGAAGGACATGAGCTGTTGGAGGCCAAGGTTGGGCTGTGGTAGGCAGAACTCCTGGCACCAGGCCCTTATATATTATAATTCCCTCCTGTCCAGTGTGGGGGGACCTGTGAATACGATGAGCTATCCTCCCATGATTACATCATGCTGTGTGGCACGCTGGAGTTTAAGAAAGAAATACGATATAGTCCTTGGCGGGCCTGACCTAAGCACGTGAGCTGGCAGGGTTGCAGATGAGTGCATTGACTCCGGAAAGCGAGCTGGAAATATTCGATGACATTCCTTAAGCACCTGCCCTCTGACCATCACTGTCTGTTTCCCGGCATACTCCTTGGCCGCCCTAATGTCTCCCACATCAACCCGGGGGCCTGGCGGGAGGGGCTCTGGGGCTCCCGCGGAGGCTGCCCCCGCAGACCTGGGCTCCCGCGTGGAGGCTCCCCGCCCGCTGTCTGGCGCCCGGGATGGAGGCGGTTTCCCGGCGGCCGCGAGGGGCCGCGCGCAGCGCTGTCCGCTACGCCCGGGAGGATGGGGCGCGGCTGGGCGGGGCGCTCAGGCCGAGGCTGGCGGGGGGCCGGTGCGCTGGCGGCCGCCCTGGTCTGGCTGCGCTTCCTGCCGCTGCACGCCCAGTCCGGCTCCTCCCCGTCGTCCGGTGAGGGATCGCCCGCCTCTCTCGGGTCCTCCCCCACCTGCCCTGACACCGCCCGCCCAGAGGACCTCCGTGGAGCCAGGCCCTCTCCTGGGGCCCTGGGAGGGGTGTGGGAAGCCCGGCCTGAGGGCCTGAGGGCAGTGGGCATGGGGGCTGGGAGGGCCGAGGCTGGAGGGGACCCGGCGTCCCTCTCCCCGGGGGCCTGTCCTGCTCGGATCCCACACGCCCGGAGCGCTGGGCAGAGAGATGGGCTGAGGAGGGAGGGCACAAACCATCAGTGGTCCTGGGCTGTCCCGTGGCTTCTGGAAACCTTCCGGCTCTGCGTATTCACACAGGCCTGTGCTCCTTAAGTGAAATAAGGCTGGGAAGAGCCTGACCCTCTGCCCCCTCAGCCATCCCCCCTGGAGGCGCTGCGGGGTGGTGTGCTCTCTCCCTGTCATCCAGTGGGGCTTTGTCACCGGGCCTTGGAGATTCCCAGCTGTGAAGTGAGAGGAGGTGGCCCCTGGGTCCTGTCGATGCTGACAGTTGGGAGCACCAAGGGCTGGGGTTGTCTCCACAGAATGCGGGAGGAGCGCAGCCACCGGGGGATCCATGGGGAAGATCTTTGGTGGCCAGAAGGCAGAGCCTGAACGGTGGCCATGGCAGGCCAGTCTGCTCTACAAAGGCATGCACATCTGTGGAGCCGCCCTCATCGACAGCAACTGGGTCGCCTCTGCGGCCCACTGCTTCCAAAAGTGCGTCTTCCCTCCCTGGGGGCCCCCAGTCTCTGTGAAGGTGGGCAGGAGAGAAGGGGGTGAGGGTACCCAGCCTTTTCTCTGTGGGCTCTGTGCTCTGGGATAGCTGCTGCCCCCACCTTGGATGCCCCTGCTCGTGGCGTGCCACTCTGCTGACCACACCGAGTCGCACCTCCCAGGCAGAGCACTTGTACCTCCCGCTTCACTCTGGGATGCCCCGTCCCCCCCTCCACCCCCATTCGATGTGGTTGTCTGAGTTACATGCATGTACTTTTCAACAGCTGAATGGAAATTAATTCATTCTAGCTGTGGTTATTAATAAATACAGAAAAACAGACTTTAGTTCCAAAGTGACCACCTCCAGTCCACTCGTCATCTGCCATAAACCTTAGGAATCAAATTCCTATTCCCACACAGGGTGGGCTTTGCTTTCTGCATCTTCCCCAGCTCTGGTCCCATGGAATCTCAGTGGGCCTCAGTTTCCCCTTGTGTAAATGGTAGTGAGCGTGTCGTGTCCCTGGCCACACACTCAATGCAGGTTTCCCAGGGCCAGGGGAGCAGTGGTCAGAACCTGTGTGGACAGGCTTCCTGCCCCTCCAGCAAGGGCTCTCCATAGGCCACCCAGGGAGCGCTTGCTGGAGGCTCCCCTGGGTCCTGGCTCCTACACACTCTGGTATGTTCTTCTCTGGAGATGCCCTGGAACTCTGTGTCTAATCAGCTTTTCTAGAGAATTATGTGCCTAGGAAGAGCCGTGGGCACCACTGTCCCTGCACCCACAGTGAGGGTTGAAGCAAATGGCCTCTGTCCTGGGGCCATCCTGCAGATGGGCAGAAGATTGGGTTGCTGTGCCCAGAGGGAGTGGGGAGGACATGATGCTCTAAGCCAGGCAACCAGAGCTGTGACTTTGAGACTCCCTTGTGGGTTCCATCCATTTATTCAGCACCCCTGGGTGCCAGGCCCCATATGAGGCCCACTGTGGGGGACATAGAGATGCAAGACCCACCCGGAAGCTTTTCATCCTGTCAGGAAAGTGAGACCCTAGCCCAACTTCCATCGCAAACCCTGAAACCATGTCAGGGAGTTGCCATGGAGCTCACTGGAGCGGGGCTTGGAGCTGGAGGGGCTTGGGGGACACAGATTCAGGTATGTGGGCTCTGGGGAGAGAGACTGCACAAGCAGGAGATGTAGGTTGGAAAGTCACTCATGTTCTGGAAATAAGGAGTTCAATTCCAGGTGCTCCTCCATGTGCTCCACCATTCCCTGTGGCGCACCTGTTGCCGGTTGGAGGGCAGCCCTTGGAGCGCACATGTGAGGGCCAGGGAGGAGGAGATGGGTCAAGCTGCACCGAGAGATGGAGTCTTTGAGAATCACTGCAGGCTGCGGGGCGTTAGGAGTGTTCTGGTGAGAGCTGGGAAAGAGCCAAGTCTCCTCTCCTCTAAAACAAAGATGTGCAGTTTGACACGTCCCTGGTGTTTCTTTCCAGCATGAAGATTCTCTGCTCCTTTGATACTGGAGCATGCTGGAAAGCCATTGGAAACCTTCTGAGGACAAGTGTCATGAGGTGTGGGCAGCAGTCAAGCCCATCTCAAGAGATAGGCTAACCAGTACTGGGAAGGGAGGAGAGAGATCCCTGGAATGAAGGTGGGGTCTGGTTGCCTGCCGGGCGGTGGGGGCGGCGCTCAGCCAGCTCAGAGCAGCCTCCCTGACAGGTCCCCTAACCCATCTGACTACCGGATCCTGCTGGGGTACAACCAGCTAAGCCATCCCACGGACCACAGCCGGCAGATGACCGTGAGCAAGCTCTTCATCCACCCGGACTTTGACAAGCGCCACCGTATGTCAGATGACATCACCCTGCTGCAGCTACATCGGTCGGTGGATTTTTCCTCCCACATCCGCCCTGTCTGCCTCCCAGAGTCCAACATGGATATACCCCAGCAGACGTCCTGCTGGATAACTGGCTGGGGCATGATCACCGAGGACGGTGAGCGGCACAGGGCAAGTGGGCAGGCGCTACCCCCCAGTCCCTCCCAAGCTTCACACTGCCTTCTGTCGTGGCTCAGAGGCCTGAGCATCTGCAACTTTGGGATCAGGAGCGTGGGCTCTCTGACACTGAGCCACTCTTCGGTCCTGAGCGGCACTGATTCCACCCCGACTCCAACGCGTATTTATGGCTGGAGAACGTCTTCCTCTGGGAGCCTTGCTCTCACCGCTTAACTCAGACTTGCCCATTCTGCCAGCTTGCTGGGCTTATCTGTTTGTAGACTCAGAGAGGAGAAATGTTGGGCAAAGATTTTTGCATGAGGATGAATACTTCTGATTTAGGAAAATGTAACAGTGAGTGGGGAAAAACGTAGCATGGAGATTTGGCCTGACTTGCAGAGTCATGATGTGGCAGGTGCCTCAGCAGCGGCACTGGGGACAGGACTTTCTTCCACTTGCAGGCCAGAGCCAGCCCCCTGCTCCTGGCCACTGAATGTCACAAGACCCTAGTTATTAGAATAGCTGGCCCTCTGAAGACAGCCTCCTGGCATGCCCAGTCACTCTCTAAGAACCTGGGCAAGGAGGCTTCTCCAGGACCAGTGGCAGGCGGGGCGCTGGAGCCTGGAGGAACATCACTGGCTGGAGCACCAGCCACAGAGCAAGAGCCACAGACACCACTGAGAGACTCAGCCTCCAGTCGTCCTTCCCTCTCTGAGCCCTCACCTGACCACAGCTCTTGGGCCTGGCCCCAGGCTGCGGTCTGCCCTACACTAGCAGCCCCTGCAGACATGTGAGGGCCCTACAGGGCAGGAGTGAGCCATCATCCAAACGCGACTCCTAGTGGGAACCCCAGGCCAGACCTGCGAGTGAACTCTGGAAACAACCTAGGTGTCCACAGTTGCTCCTTGAGGCAGGGCCATGTCTGATTCGTCATCCTGCCCAAACCCACCCAGGCCCTGCTAGGTATGCGCCGCCGCTGTTCCCCACCCCCAGGCCAGCACTCCCAGCTTCCACCCTCCCTGCCTCTGCTCTGCCTCCAAAGCAAACCCAGAGAGCTTGTTTACGAAACAAAGCCCAACACCGGGCCCTGGCTCTGGGGCCCACCTGTTCTAGGCCCTGAGGTAACTGTTCTTCCCTTCCTTGCTCCCATACCACCCCTCCCTCCTCCCCAGGCCCTTCACCCTTGAGCTCTGGAACGCCTTTCCCTTCCTCTTTGCCGCCTCCCATGGCGCGCTAGGGAGGGAGCAGGCTTCTCTCCAGGCTGAGCCCACATCTGACCCCTCTTCCCGCAGACCCCCTGCCTGCGCCCTTGCAGCTGCAGGAAGCAGAGGTTGGCCTCATAGGAAGCGAGTTCTGTGGAAACTATTTTCAACCTCCAGACCCCAGTGACCACCCCGGCCGTGCCTTTAGTGTCCAAGACGATATGCTGTGTGCTACAGACCTCATTAACGGCAAGTCCATCTGCCGCGTAAGTGCACTCCGTCCCTCCCTCGCTGGCTGCCTCTCTTCTCCTGTGCTGTCCCTGTCCTCCCTCAGTGTCTCCCCCTTCCTGAGCCCAGCCTAGCCTGATGCTTCAGAACCGAAAGGACAGAGGCCCCTGGAGAGCACGGGTCCATCTCGCCCATTTGCTTCGTGTCTTTTAAAAAGAAGCCCAGCATACACAGAAAAGGGCATACTTTATAAACGTACTGTTTGATGGGTTTTTAAAGATCAACACACTCATGTGTCCAGCACCCAAAGGGTCCCACCACACTCCCTTCCTGACTGCAGCTCCCCCAACTGGCTTCTACCGTGACTTCTTGTGGGGACTTTATCTGAATGGAATCACATGGAATGTAGGGTTTTGCCTCATCTCTTCAGTCAATATTATGTTTGTGAGATTTATCCATCTGGTTTGTAGTTTGTCTTGTTCATTCTAACTGCTGTCTGGTATCCACTGCGTGGGCACATGAACTTTACTCACCGTTCTCGTGTTGGTGGCATCCGGCAGTTTCTGTTGAGGCCATTGCTGTGCGTTGCTGTGAACCTCCTGGTGCGCATGTTTAGAGAACACTTTAGTCGGGGTTGCCCTGGCAGCGGAATCGCCTCGCCACGAGGTGTGCACGTTTGTCTCTCGTGGGTACTCCGAGCAGCTCTCCAACCTGGCTGTGCCGACTTACACTCCTCCTGGCAGCGGGTGAGAGCTCAGCGTGCTCCACGCCCGTCCTTCAAATTGTCTGGCATTTTCACTTTAACCATTGCATGTGATTTTTAATTTGCATCTCTCTGGTGACTAATCTTATCTTCATAAGCACTTTTTCATGTTTATTGCCTTTTTTGTAAAGTGTCTATGCAAGTTTTTACCCAATTATGAAGTTTTCTGCCTTTCACATTGAATCATAGGAGCTCTTTATATATTGTGGATGTGAGTCCATTATTGGATGTATATATGTTATCATGAATGTTTTCTCTCACTCTGTGTACTCTTTCCGTGCACAGTGGGAACACTGGGGCCCAGAGGGGAAATGGACAGCCCAGAGGGCCACAGTGGAGTGTGGAGAGGCTCTGCCCTCCTCAGCTGAGCCCCTGGCGGCCTCCTATGGCCTTCTCTCCCACTCTTGTACCTTCCCTCCTGCTGTTTCTCCTCCTTGGCCATCCCCCACAGCTCAAAACCTTCTGCTCCAGTTCCCATCGCAGAATGCCCGGAAGGCACGCTCACTGCTCCCCACAGCCTCCCACCCGCCCTGATTCCCGGCTCCCCTCCCAGCAGGGCTGTCCCCAGGTGTCTGCACGTGCCCTCTCCTTGCCTCCAGGACCCTGTCCTTGCTCCACTGCTCAGGCAGGCCATGGTGCGGCATCCCGGTATCTCCTGCTCTCTGCCTCTAGGGGCCTCCTTGCCACCCCACACTAAGAGCTCACCACTGGCTACTCAGCCTGCTTCTCTTGCCTTGCTCCATTTTTTGTGTAGATGGAGAGAAAGGGGCAGGTGCGGCAGGTCCTGTGTGCTGACCACTTCCTGCTGGCCTTTGCCACCCCTTCCCCTGCAGTCGTGTCCTGGCTGTCTCCATGCCCTGCCACTGGCCCTGCCCCCACAGTCCCAGAACCATCCTGTCAGAATCTGCACCGGGGCCCTCGCTGGCCTGCTGGGCACCTGCCATGCACCCTCCTGAGGCTGACAGGGCTGTGGGCTGACCACAGTCAGGCCTTGCTTCTCCCTCCAGTTTTGGCTCAGAGTTGTTCTCCAGTGGCCCAGTGAGAGCATCCCTTCCAGGGCCCTTCCCACCCGCTGCGTGTCCCTGCTCCACATGCCATATCTGTGGATGTGTTCAAGTGGACGTGTCACCTTGACATCTTCTGCCTGGGTACTGCCTGTACACAGAAGGTGCTTGGTCATGTTTATTCGACAGATGGCAGGAGGGGCCTCCTTTTCAGCCTATGGAAGGCAGGTGTTCTGCCCCTGATGGCAAGCACCTCCTCGTCCTGGAGCCCTGCCACACTCTTAATCCCCAGGGCTCTCCTAGGTCACCCCCGCCACCGCCGCCAGGCACAGCACAAGCAGTGCCTGTTTTCCCCTCAGCATATCCCACAGGTTGGCCTTTTCTAAAGAAGCTCAACCAAGAAATGGAGGGGACACTAGAGAGCCTAATAAGTCAAGAGCAAAGGTGCCAGGGGGTGTCATGCTGGGCTGATGATTCGGCCGCACCTCGCCACCCCTGGGACCGCAGGCGGTGCCTTCACCCCCCCGGGGTTCAGAGGGCAGAGAGTGGATGCGCAGCTCCTGGAGTTCCCTGTGTGTTCCTGTGGGTCTGTGGCTGCCAGCCCACAGGGCTGCGCGAGGTCCCCAGGAAGCTTCATGGGGTGGAGCTCCTGGCCCCATCCTTGAGATTTTGATCCAGGAGGAGCCCCGCTGTCTGGACCTTCAAAATCTCCCAGGTGACTCTGATGAGAGTCTGCCTGTTCAGGCAGCACAGGCACCGGCGCACACTTTGCTCCCCACACCCCGTCCTGAAGAAGGACAAGGTTCCCTCCCATGCCCTGAACAATGCGTGGTCTCTCTGTCCGCAGGGAGATTCCGGGGGCCCCCTCGTCTGCTGGCTGAACAGCACCTGGGTCCTGGTGGGGCTGTCCAGCTGGAGCCTGGACTGCCGCGCGCCCATCAGCCCCAGCGTCTTCACCAGGCTCACCTACTTCGCCAGCTGGATCCAAGAGAAGAAGGCGGGTGCATCAGAGCCCGACCTTGCCTCGGCTCCTCCTGAGGAGACTCCCCCAGTCCTGGGCAGCCCGTCTTCTCGGGGCACCGTCCACAGGCCCGGCACCTGCACAGCCCTGGTGTCTTCGCAGACCTTGCTCCTGCTGCTGGGTTTCCTCAGGAACCTGTGACATGTTTCCACCTCTGGGCTCTCCTGTCCCTCTGAGGCTGCCCCTGCCCAAGCCTGACAAAATAAAAACAACCGAAGAAGCATCTTTCCCCTGTCTCTGACTGTCCGCGCAACCCCCACGCCCCGCTGCACTCCAGCTCCTGGGGCCAGGGAGGTCGTGTGGGCACTTAGTCACTCTCCTCAGGCAACTGGGCTCCACAGACCCAGGCCCCACTGCTGCCCTCGAGGGCATGCACTCATCTGGAAACGTGGGGCCCAGGCCTCGCCACATGGAGGAGACCCCGTGTCCTCCTGGAGCTGGGTGAGTCACACCAGGTCAGGGATGAAGAAAAGCCTCCCAGGCCCACAGGCCCCAGGGGCTGTCTGTGAGAGGTTGCAAGTAGATTGTGAGGTGCCCTGACCACCAGGCTGAGGGCCGAGGGCTTGGGTCAGCACTCAGCCTCCGGCCCTGTATCCACAGCCCTGCCCTCTCCCTGCCTGCAGAGGCCTGGCCCTCAGCCCTGCGGGCTGCTCCAGCCTGGGGTGGTTGAGGCTTGGCTGACCTGGGACTTGCTGGCTGAGTACTGAGCCCATAAGTCAGAATCTCAGCTATTCCCTGCAAACCTGTCTGGGTCAGGTTTGTATCCTAACTAGTCAGTGGGACTCTCAAAGGACCTTGCACCACAGCTGCCCATCCCGCAATCTGAACTCTTGGTAATAAGGAAGCAGCCCCCAGTCATTGTGGGACCACTGTGCACCAAGTACCATCCAGATGTTCTGTGCAAATTCTTTCTAATCCTGTTGTCACTCAAACAGCCCAGGCCCTCACCAGCATGTGGGAACAAGTGAAGTCTCACGTGCACAGTCAGCAGAATCTCAAGGGCTTGAAGCCCTCTGATGCCAATGTACAGGTTTCCTTTCCAAAACAGGGCCTGTCCTTCCTTCTTCCCAAGCAGGAGCCATTGAGCCAGATGCCTGTGCCTGGCATGGCATCCGGCCTCATGAGCTCAGCAGTGTCTGGGAATGAGAAGAAAGTATTCCCTCCCCTGATGGTAAGCTCAGTTATGGAGCTCCGTGGTGGGATTGCTGGGCCCTGAGGTGGAAGTCAGCACTTGGTCAGTCCATAAGTGACTTAGGCCAGGGCCTTTATCAGTGAGTTCCGTGCAGGCCCAGGGATGAGAAGAGTCTGTTCAGAGTCCTCCTGTGCCAGGGACAGAGCTGGATGAGAAGCTGGACTCCTGGCCCCATGCCTGTCTGCAATACCACACACTTGGTTACCCACCAATAAGTCACCTTTACTGAAAGATGCCAGGACAAGCAACCTGTGGAGTCAGAGGCTTTAGGGGCCTTGCATGATGTAGTTCCTGTCTTCTGGTATGAGAGACGCCAGGGAGGGTGTTTCAGATTCAGCTGTGAATCTGGTTCAACAACTTCCGGCACTGGCAATCCACAGGCCGGGGGCAGGAAACTGGAGTGCATTTCTGAAATCCTGAAGTGAGCCCATTCATTTGCAGGAATCAACATTCAATTGTTTTTGAGCCACATAATCCTTAGTTTAGGTGTATGTTTTCAAGATGTTCAGTAATAGACGTGAAAGTTTCTTTGTTTCTTTTTTCTTAAGAGGCAGGGTCTTGCTCTGTCACCCAGGCAGGAGTGCAGAGTGCAGTGCCATGATCACACCTTGCTGCAACCCCAAACTTCTGGGCTCAAGTGGTCCTCCTGCCTTGGCCCCCCAAAGCACTGGGATTATAGGCATGAGCCACTGTACCCAGCTCAACTGTGTTTTTGTGAACTTAAATATTTTTTTAAATGAAGAAAATTAAAAGAGTTCTTTTATTTTATAATTATTCCCAAAACATTGCTTTTGCATGCAGCACAGACAAATATTTAAGAACAATACCTGGGGGCCCTTTGACATGTGCAAAGCCATGTGGGTGAGACTAATGTCTGTGTCTGCTAAGAGCAAAAGCCACTTACTGTAGAGCTGTAGGCCCAGTTAGACGTGACAACGACGTGACATGACTGGAATCTAAAGAACTAGAAATAAAAGACAATCACTTAAAAATGAAAACTAAACTGCCATAATTAAAATCAAATCCCTCTGAAAATAGATAAATCTAAAAATCAGTAAATAAAAATTAACAACTCTAAAATCAAATGACTGACTATAATAAAAAACAAAGATAATCCATGATAAAAATAAACAGTAAGAAATCAAAAATCAATGATTATAAGAATCAAATACTTAAAAATAAATAAAAATAAAGTAGCTCCAAAATGAAATAATTTAAAAATACCTATATAATTGAAAGTACCTTTAAAATTAAATGAATCTGGAAATATATGCCATTTAAAAAGGAGTAACTGCAGATTTTGGGAAGATGGCAGCTGTGGTTCCCTCTAAGCTGTTGTAAGTTTCCCGGTATTGAGGACCGGCGTGAAAACAGAGCAGCACAGCTACAGTGAAGGGAGTGAGTGTGAAGACCCCTCGGAGAGAAGGGAAGAAGAACAGAAATCTGCACAGGCAAACTGCCATATTTTTGAGCATTTCATAGAAACAGACAGAGAGCACATTTTGTAAGATTGAAAAAGCTATTTAAATCATACTGCTTTCTACAAACTCAAGAAAACAAATTTTATATAAAATGTAGTGACAAAAATATTGACATTGAATCCCAAACAATGGTACTATAGGGGAAAAAAGGAAATAGTTATGGAATAACACCACTACAAAAAGTGAAAGCATTTCTTTTTAATGTACTTCATGTACTGTAATATGCTTTTCAAAAATTCGGGGCCGGGCGTGGTGGCTCACGCCTGTAATCCTAGCACTCTGGGAGGCTGAGGCGGGTGGATCGCTCAAGGTCAGGAGTTCGAGACCAGCCTGAGCTAGAGCGAGACCCCGTCTCTACTAAAAAGAGAAAGAAATAATCTGGGCGACTAAAAAAATATATATAGAAAAAATTAGCCGGGCATGGTGGCACATGCCTGTAGTCCCAGCTACTCGGAAGGCTGAGGCAGGAGGATCACTTCAACCCAGGAATTTGACGTTGCTGTGAGCTAGGCTGACACCACGGCACTCTAGCCCGGGCAACACAGTGAGACTCTATCTCAAAAAAAAAAAAAAAAAATGAGATAAAAGATATTAAGAAAAGGATATAAGATATTAAAGAACATTGTAAATTGGAATTAGAAAAACCCAGAAATGAAGTGAGAGAACTCTGGAAAAAATAAGAAAAAAAATGGAAAAATTGCTACGTAAATTAAGTAAAAAATAAAGGAAATAAAGTGACAAATAGTGACTTGTGAGAAATGGAAGGTGAAAAAAGAGGAAAATACTAAAAAAGAAATTTAACAAGGCACTATATGAATTTGAGAGAAAATCGTTAACATTTGAAAATAAGCATAGAAGACTGGAATGCCTGAAAGAGAAAAAGACAAAAAACAAATATGAAAAGTTTTCTGGAAATTAAAATATGAGATGCAAAAAAGTTTTCTGGAGATAAAATATGCTTTCAAACCATGTATTAACCAAGCACACTGAACACTGACTCAGAATGACTAATTGCAAGATGTATTCTAGTAAAATTATTAGGCTTTTAAAGAAAATTTAAAAAATCCTTTGGCTATCTAGAAAAAAAGTTTAGAGCCTCATCAACATTTTTGAGAGCAATATTTTGTGACAGAAGAAAATGAAGTAACATACTTAAGAAACTCAAGGAAAGACACTGAGCCATGGATTTTATACCCAGCAAAACTGACTTAACAGATATAAAAAGTACTGACATTCAAGACCTCAAGTGCTGTTGTTTCCATGATCCCTTAGAGAGGGTTAACCAAACTTACAACGATGAAATGTCCTGAAAGACGTTGTCATAAAGCCCAGTGGTAAATACTAAATTTCCACTTACTTTGTTCAACTAAGAGTAAATGAGGGTTCTGGGAGTGGGGGTGGCCTTGGTGGTGATCATGAAGGTGATTGCTGTATAATAATTTATGAAGAGCTATCTTTGTTTTGAACGCTTTTCTACATATGTGCTTTATTTCATGTAAAAACGTTTTTTAAACAACTGGTAATGTTGTTTCATATAAAAACTTCCAACATTAAATGTAAAAAAAAAAAAAATCACCAAAAGTAATTCTAAATCTATACCATTCAGAAACTAAATAACTGGCACTAAATTAGCTGATGTGGGAGGGGCATTCAGGGAGGAGCCATGTGTGATGGCTGCTATTCTTCCACCAAGTGTTTAATTGGAGCCACCCAATGGTGGGCAGCTTCTGCTCCTCTGAGGCTCATCCTGCAGCCTCCCAGTCCCCGTCATGGTCACAGCCTTGGAAGGGTCAGTCTCAGAATCTGTAACACCAACCCAGGTGCTGGAGTCACTGGGGAGGCACAACCGTGGTTGGAGGAGGGGCTCTCCCGGTGATCAAGTGGAGCCCGGAAGGGCCCTCAGGCCTTGGGTCCTGACACCCAGGGGTCAGAGCCACAGGGCACTGGGGCCTGTTGTCTTCACAGTGCTGAGGGGTAGGCTGTCAGCATTCAGAGGTGGTTTAACCTGGGTATCTGGCACAGCAACTTTCAGCTGACTGGTCCCCGAACAGTGACACTGACGCAGAGGAAAGAAGACACCTCTAGGACTTTGGGATGAAAAGTTAGAGCTGCACATACCTGGTCCGTGGGAGGAGCTAGTGGTCTTGGGTCTCATGCAACAGAGGTGGGAGAGATACTCTTCCCTCCAATCCACCATGAGAAATAATCCTCTCATGAGATCTTCATGTTAAAAATAGACAGCTTCCTGGAGCTCTTTTCTTGTTCCTCTAATTATCACTCTTCTTTCTAACACAACCACCAAACTTTGTGCCTTTCATTTAAAAAAAAATTACGATGTGATAATAAAAATATAAATTCTGTAGCATTAATATGTTCCAACGTGAAAATATTACAGAAGATGCTGCTTTTATAACATTAAAAATCCAGCTATATTTATTTACAAAATTGGGAAATAAATAAAAGAAATGTTAAGTTATGTCTTAGTCTGTTCAGACTGCTATGACAAAACGCCATAGATTGGGCAGCTTAGAAACAACAGTAATTTATTTGTCACAGTTCTAGAAATTGAGAAGTCTAAGATCAAGGCCTGGCAGATTCTGTGTCTGATGAGCACAGGCCTACGTGCCAGACACAGTGAGGCCCTGAAGACGTTCTAATGGCAAGGTCAACACCCAGGCCCTTGAGGGGTGCCCAGCAGGGGCCACCAAGAACAGAGGTGCCGAGCAGGCCTGACAACCCCTGTGTTGGGCATGGTCATGGTGGCTGGAGCGGGGGGAGGGAGGGAGGAGGCTTTCTGTGAGTGCAGGAGCCTGCCCTTGGCACCCCAACTCTGGAGGACAGGCCGGGTGGCCACTGTGCCTAATGTGTGGCCCACAGCCTGGACAGAAGAGGAGGGCTCCATTCCATGTCTAAGCCAGCTCCTGGTGCAGAGCTGTGCTCAGCTGACATGGGTCAGGCAGCGCAGCAGGAAGGGGCATGCAGAGGAAGACATGGCTGCTGCCCTGCGAGGCTTGCCCTGGCCAGGATTCCTGCCCTTTTGAGGATTCGGCCTGAGTCTGTGAATTCCAAGACCCTGTGAGAGGCCTTGGAATTCACGCTGATGCCCTCTGGGCTGCGGAGGGAGCAGCAAGGCCGCCTTCACTCTGCAGGGCCCATGCTGCTCTGCTGAGCCCTCCCCGCTGTCCTCACCCGCCTCCCCTGGCGGGACTCCCTTCAGTGTAAAACTGTTTCTGGGCCCACAATCCTCAGCCAACAGTGTCCGGACAAGGACTGGTTGTTAGGCAACTTACACAAGCAGGTGAGTAGTAAAAACTGGTCCCTGAAGCAGCCTGGGGAAGAAGCGGCCTCAGGACCTGTAGGTCCCCAGCCTGACCCTGCAGTCTGTCCCTGCAGTCCATCTCCTGGCCAGTCCGTGCTGAAGACGTGAAGACCCCCTTCTCTTCTCTGCCTGTACCAGCTTCTGCTGGCGAGATCCTAGGGTCAGGAAGGAGGATGCCTGGTGGGGCACACAGCTGTGTGGAGAAGATGACGGGACAGGGCTGGATTCAGGGGATGTCGATCTTCTGATTCTCTTGGTCGTCAAACCTTAGGACTCCTTTCCTTTCCACGGCCTGCTGCCCTTGGCATCTTCCTCTGTCCTCAATCTTCTCCCTCTCAAGGTCCTGTCCCAAGAAGGTTCCGGATGCTGTGCTCCCCCATGGAGCCCATGGCGCTGTCCTTGAATTCCCAGAGCCCTGTGGGCAAACTATGAACTAGAGATTGAAGACTTCTAGGATGACCGGGTCATGAGAAAGGAGTTTCTGGGTTGAACAGCGACATTTTTCAATCCAGCAAAACTTTTTGTTTTGTGGGGAAAAATATTGACACCCACAGAGCAAACACATTCTATTCAAATACCATGCACTTCACACATACGCATACGCATGACTCAAAAGGGAACTCAAACCATAACTGGTCTTATTTTATTAATATATTTTCTCAAAATGATGACCTAGACTCACTTCCTTGCAGAGTTGCACAGAAGAAGGCAAGAAGTTCCTTCAATGGGTTGGTTGGGTGGGGACCCTGCGGAACTCTGTCCCCAACCCCCTGTGCCCACAGCCTGGGCTTCCCCCTCCCAGGAAGGGGGCTGGCTGGGCCCTACCCTCAGTCCCTAAAGAGGCCTCTTACTATTCTTTCTGCTTCCTAGTGCTAGTTGCTCAGCACACAAGAATCACAGCTGGCACAACAGAGGGAGAAAGGCCTCCCACAGGAGGATAGTGTTAGGTTTGTTCCAGACGGGAACCCGAAAAGTACGTATAGGATGGGATGTAGTTAATGGAAAACTTAGACAATGATCATAAGGCTTGTGAGACCATAGCCACAGGAGTCTGGAGAGTCCAGAGATTGTAAATCTAACCCTGACCACAGGCGGTTGCAAAACCCGTTAATGTTTAGGAAAAAAAATTTCACCCTCCCCAAACTTCCATCCAAACCTCCTATAAAACCCACTGCTCTCCCCTTTTCTCTCATGGATGCTCTTTTGGACTCCACCCATCTTCAGTCAGATGCTCAAATAAACAATTTTGCTACACATGAGGCTTTGTGTGTCTCTGTCTCAGCTCCAGACCTAACATTTGGTGCCAAAACCTGGGAGGGCACACTGGGTGAACGTGACCTCCAGGACTCTAACGGGCAAGGCTTGCAACTCGGGAAGCAGCAGGCAGCGGCAGCTCGTCCTGGGCTCACTCCCGAATCCTGCTTTCCTCTGAGTCCCTGGGTCACCAGTAAGGTTTCCATGGATCTTTGACTAAATTGAGAGAGCCCAGTCTCCTGGGTTGATCATATCCCTGGGAACCACTTACCTCCCTTGTCTCTGATGAGGTGGCTGGGAGAAGTCCCAAGTCATGTAGGGGTCTCTCTCTAACTTGTGTCTGATCCTGGAGTGTAGGCAGAGCTTTCTAGCTTGATCGAGGTGAGGTAATTGTCCACCCAGACCCTCCTGAGCCAAGCTGAGAGAGAGACACCGGACCGGGACTCGGACCTTCCTTGCTGACCTCCAAAATCCACACCCTCAGATACCCTGTTCCTGGTGAGTGGGGAGCTCGCAAGCTCGTTCTACTTTCCCAATCCCTCTCATTCTCGTTCAAGAGGTTGTTTCCCAACCTCTCTCACTCTGGTTTCTTGACTCGTCCCAACTCAAAAGTCCTGCCAATAAGCCGGAGGACCCTTGGCCGCTGGGGCCTTCACTGGACACAGGGACGCCTGTTCCGACTCATCGCTTGTGCTCCTTGCTCACTCGTCACTCCCGTGCCATTCCCTCATTCCAGGGACACCTAGAATTGAGTAGAATCAGCCCCGTGTGACCCCTACTCTTTCCAGGAACATGGGAAACTCTCAGTCTACTCCTAAAACTACCCCTTTGGGGGTGCCTCCTCCAAAGTCTCAAAACACTGGGTCTCACTACAATTTCTGTCACTGCAATGGCAAACGGTCTGAGATTCCCTGTGTCCAAGCCTCTCACCCTCCACTCCCCACTCCCACTCTGTATGAGCTGTAATCTGGCTCAAATCTTCCTACTACACTCCTAACCTTTCCAAGCTCAGCCCTCCCCTGCACAGGCCTCCCCAGCCAGACTTCCCTCAGCCTAACCCCCAACCTGCCCCCGTCCTTGTCCCAGCACCCCTGCTGCCTGCTTTCATTCTGCTCAAGTCCTGGAGGCTGGGGCAGAAGGCGTCGTGGGGGTGCATGTCCTTTTTATTTAACTCCGTCTTACGATCTGACCTGGCATGACTCTACACCATTCCTTCCTCTACGCTGTCCCCTGAGGACAAGGAGAGGGTCTGGCTTAATGCCCAGGCACGTGGCGATGAAATCCATAGACTACCCCTGCCCAGCCAGTGGGGACAGTCACCATCCCTAGAACAGGCCCGTTATGGGATTATCAAGTAGGAACTCCTGAGGGAACTTTACTCCTCTGTATGCATTTTATCTCCCAGTCCCCGTCTGACATCAGGCATCAGCTCCAAAAATTAGACGAAGGTCCTCAAACCCCACAAAAGTATCTCCTAAACCTGGCCTTTAAGGTCTTTAATAACCAAGACGGGGAAAGGTGAAGGAAGAAGAGTGGGGCTGGCAACAGCCCTCGAAACAGAAAAAAGCTTTTCAAATCGTGGCTGCCCTGTAAAGGAGTTTTTCCGGAGAGTCACTCAAAAGGGTCCCAGGCAAGTAGATGACAAGGCCACACCCTTCTATGGGAACGGAGCCCTGCCTCCACTAGGACTCTGGGTCCCTAGAGTAAAATGTCCCAGGAAATGGACTCCGCCAGGACTGTGCCCCCTCTGACAAAAGAAGGGCACTGGAAAAGTGACCCTCTTCTTAAAACAGGAAGATTGCACCTGCATCCCGGAAGTGGCTGCCCCTCCCTGAACCGGCATCCTCCACACCCACGGACCCTCTGACACCGCTTCAGTCTGACAGCTCGTCAGGCTTCGGAACAGATCGAACCTGGACACGCCAGGACAGCCGAGCCTTAGGTGACTCTGCCACATGTGAGGACACTGGAGCCACGTCCCCTGCTCTTCCTGAGTTCCCAGGCCTCTGTTTCCGTCTCCTGCCCCTGTTGCCAGAGTAGAAGGTAAAATACAAACCCCTGTGTATTCCACAGCTTCTCTGTCTGCTGGGAGATAAAGTATTTGCCTGCCCCTTTTGTGCTTCCCAATTACCCCCCTGGATAAAGAGTTTATAGATTCCTTCCTCTGACTTATGAAAGAAACTTAACTGAAACTTTACACACGTTTTCCTTGGTGTGCTCTGAACTTTCAAACTATAAACTTTATGCCTTGTTTCACCTAACATATATGTCTATATGTTTGCTTGTCCATATATGTCATATACATGTAACGTTTCACTACCAAAATATGTAAAAGAGCTCTAATTAACTGGCTTAAACAAAAAGGAAACATTTACATCAAATATTTCGTTAAAAACAAAATAGAAAGTAAGTTATGAGTAAGAGAAAGAGAAGTAAAAAGGCAATAAGTGTGGAAATACATTTTTGCTAAGAAAGGATCTTGTATAGAATTTTTTTTGTCCTAAAATGACTGGTTATTTAGGAAATGGAAAAGTTAAGACAAAACAAAAACATTTTTTTTTTTTTTTGAGACAGAGTCTCACTCTCTTGCCTAGGCTAGAGTGCCGTGGCATCAGCCTAGCTTACAGCAACCTCAAACTCCTGGGCTCAAGCGATCCTCCTGCCTCAGCCTCCCAGGTAGCTGGGACTACAGGCACGCACCACCATGCCCGACTAATTTTTTTTCTGTATATATATTTTAATTGTCCAGCTAATTTCTTTCTTTATTGTTTTTTTTTTTTAGTAGAGACGGGGTCTCGCTTTTGCTCAGGCTGGTCTTGACCTCCTGAGCTCGAATGATCCACCCGCCTCAGCCTCCCAGGGTGCTAGGATTACAGGCGTGAGCCACCGCGCTTGGCCAAAACAAAAACTTTTAGGTATGTTTTATAGATGGTCTGTGCAGGTTTGATAAAGTGTATAAAGGGAATTTATGAAGGAATTTAGTATGTGATCTCATTAAAAACATTATTAATTCCCTTGCTTTGTTTTCCAAAGCCATTGAAGTAGTATTAAGTAAATAACAAAGTTATCTCCAGGATTTAAACTATTAAATTCCACCTGGCCCAACTTTATTCATCCTCTCTTGGCTTAAGGGTCATTGCAAAAGAGACAGGCACATAAATGTAAAGACTGATTTCAAGAAATGGCATTAGTAAGTTTGGTTCCCTTGTCTTCCTCCACCACCCTCACCTGGTGCCTACCTGCCAGCAGTGAAACTCACCGGTGATTTCTTAAAGGGACCGCAACACTTACAGCCTGGAGACTAGATTTTACTCAAGGATTTTCCAGAACAAATCGGGCCTCGTTCAACTTTTTTTTTTTTATTTCAGCATATTATGGGGGTACAGATGTTTAGGTTACATATGTTGCCCTTGCCCCCTCCAAGTCCGAGTTTCAAATATCCATCCTTCGGGTGGTGTGCATTGCACTCTTTGTGTATGAAAATACCCGTCCCCTCCTCCCCTTCCCCCCT
>NW_012148697.1:92922-173165 GCF_000956105.1 Propithecus coquereli | reverse complement strand
GTTTGATTTTTTCTTGTTGATTTTCCCGAGTTCTAAGTAGATTATTTTAAATAATTCTCTCACTGTTTCCACCACTACAGCTGAACTTCTGGGAATCCTGTCCGAGAGCATCTCTCCGGACTCAAACCTACAGGCCCTCCACAACCTGCTTCCACCCACAGCGAGCTCTCTGAAAGTCCAGCCTATCACGGACACCAGGCTCCAATAATATGCTGTGGTATAGACGGCTCCTTATGGTGCTTTGCCTCCTCTTCACACTTCTCGTGTCGCTCTATGAATGCTGCCACAGCCCAGCTTACATACGCGGCTGGTCAGTCCTTTGCCCATGCTGGGAGCCCTAATAATAACCTTACTTTCCACGCCCCGACTGTGGGCGCTCTACGACATCTCTATCTGCCCACAGTCCAAGAGATCCTCTACCTTCTCAAAACTAAGAGCTCTTCTCATGATGCCTGATCTTAAGCTCTTAGCTCTCATTTTCAAACCTTGCATTCTCCACTAGTAACATTCATAGGGAACCCAATTCAGGCCCTAACTCTTTCTGTCCAGTGGAATCCCATCCTATCTCTAACTTCAAGAACGTCCCTTTTCAACTCCCTCCCTTTTAATAGTTCAAATGAACTCCGTAAACAGATCTCTACACCCCTTCTTAGCTGGAAGTAGCTACAGAAGAAAGATCTCTGCTCATTTAAAATGAACTTCTGAGTTCATTTTAATTTAATTTTAACAACAGAAAGGGGGGGGGTGTTAGGGCGGCCTTGAATCTTTCAATTTTCTACTAACAGCTAAAGATCAATCTTGAGCTCTCCCTAGTGTCTTTCCTGCCTCTCTCCCAAACTAGCAGGCAACCTCCTGGGACTCTGTTTTCACAAACACCTAAAAGATCCCAGAAAAGAAAATGTAAATCTTTCTCTTTACATTTCCCCAGCTAGAATTTATTTTACAGCCTCAAGTTGCTCCTGAGAAGCTCCTGGACAGACAGCAGGGTGGTAAACTCCCAGCCTTTGTTTCCTTTCCAAAACCATATCTCAGGGGCAAAATCATATCCCCTGGGATAGGCCTGACTACATCTCAGAAATAACCAAGTCTCCAGGAACAGAAGAAACAAGGAAGCAGTCAGAAAGACAAGGATGCCTGCTTCCCAATCTTTCTAATTTTTAATTTTCACCCTTTCCCATACCTTACCCTTCCTTTTTTATATGTATATAATAAAAAGGGTGGAATGTTAGGTTTGTTTGGGGTGGAAACCCGAAAAGTATGTACAGGAAGAAATGTGGTTAATGGAAAACTTAGACAGTGATCGTAAAGCCTGTGAGACCACAGCCGCAGGAGTCCGAAGAGTCTGGAGGTTGTAAATCTAACCCTGACCACAGGCGCTTGCAGAACCCGTTAACGTTCAGAAAAAAAAAAAAAAAAATTCACCCTCCCCAAACTTCCATCCAAACCTTCTATAAAACCCACCAATCTCCCCTTTTCTCTCATGGACACTCTTTTAGCCTCCACCCATCTGCACCCAGATGCTCAAATCAGCGGCATTCTGCGACACATGAGGCTTCGTGTGCCTCCCTCTGGGCTCCGCACCTAACAGACAGCATTTCCTATTCTCCACAACATTATCGCAAGAGAAATATTAGACCCCGGCTGGTGAGACTTAGAGTGAGTTCCCCACAGCTCTGCCCAGAGGATCCTCCCTCCTAGGATCCCTGCCAAACTAACAGGGTGGATGCGGCTGCCCGATGCCCACTACTGAGATCCCAGGAGGATCAACTTTGAGGCCGCCTGCTATCCGAAGGGTCTGAGAATGAGGGGGCAGGAGCCAAGGGTCAGTGGGGCAGGTTTCCCTTTGATGCTAAAAGGATCTGAGGGAGCAAGGATCCTGGGATTACCGAAGTCGCAGGCCTGGCAAGCAACCCACACAGGGGGCTCCGGAACAAGGACTAAAATCATAATTGCTGTCAGACTCATACTGGAAGCTTACCGTCTCTTCCAGGAAGCAGAGAAAGTGCACAGGGGACTTGCATTTGCTCATCAAGTCCTGGTGCTCGGCATCTGAGTGTAAAAGCTTCTTCCTTCTGGACATCACTTCCGTGTCTGCATGTCTTACCTGATTCAAGTGAATCTCAGGCACATTGGAAAACAAACTGATTCAGCAACTGTTCATACTGACAAATGAGTAAAGCTCTCACATAAGCAGTGCCAAAGTTCAAAGAAATTTCATTTAATTAACCTAATTTGTATGAGGATTAGAAATAGCTTAACAGTAGATTGCATACCAGATGTAATGACAATACATTTGTTGGGGAAAGAGTCAGTGAATTAAGATCCAGCTCCATTTGTCAAATTATGGCTGAGTGACTACTACAGGCTGGGTACTGATATAATGTTGCTGCCCAACCAGGTTCATTTGCCGGCTGCCGAAGAAGCCACCAATACGCTGAGTCAGCAAGTTGTACGCAGAGAAAGAGTCTTCATTCTGCATAGCGCTAATCGGGGAGACCGAAGAAATTCCTCAAATCCGCCTCCCCGAGAATTTGGGAGACAGGGTTTTTAAGGGTAGTTTGACAGGCAAGGGATCAGGCAATTAGGTTTGTTAATGGAGACAAAGCGATAGGGATGTAGAAACCATCTTCTTGTGTTGCTCCAGTCCCTGGGGTCACAATTTCAATTGAGTCAGTTTCCTGGTCTGGGCTGCTGGTCTGGGTGGGCCACCGCCAACCGATCCACTGGAATGCGGGGCCTGGAAGATATCCTGAAACTACCTTTAGGTTTCGAAAAAGCGATGCTATCTACGGAGAAAGTTAAAAATCTTTATGGACACCAGCTGCGTGGCTCCGCAGTGGCAATTACAAGGGGACAGTTACTAATTATTATCATTATTTTTAGCTAGGCCTGTGCGTTATTTTAAGTGAGGCCCTCGCCACAGTTACTGAAGGGTGCCCTGTTACTGTAGGGCGGTTTCAATAAGGTCTGATAAAAATCTACAAAAGCTTATATGGAATAAAGGGTATTGTAGGTTTTATTATGACTTTTAACTTCCATGCTTTTTGTACTTTATATCAGTAAAATTTATGATAAACTGATGTAGGCAGATATATGCATCTTTTTTTCGGTAGAGCTGGTTCTTGAACATTGACCAGCGCATCCGTCTGCATCCCGAGCGGCAGTGCGCAGACAGTTGCAAGCTTGACGGCGTTCCGCTGCTGGAGCTCCAGCCGTCTCTGTGGCTGCAAGCTCCCACAGTGTTGTCTGGGGCCCCAGGGATCCAGCTGCTGGATCAGCGAGGGCCAAACAGCTGTAACTGGAAGAGACGCTGCCCCTCATCTTCCTTTCCTGAGAGCAGGCAGTCCAGGTGAGAAGAAAATCCTGCCCATGTAAAACTTAACCACGCTTAATGTTAAATATTCAAATCCGAATTCCATGGAAAAGCTAGTCCCAGAAACTTTTGCTTGTGTGATGTATGGTTGCATGTGCCAGAGTGGCTTTTCCAGACAACGGAAATTGGAAATACATCCAGAGGTTGCTTTTGAACTCCCGGACAAGAAAAGTCAGTTTGCATCCAGGCTGGGGGCTCGGGGGAGGTGCGGGGAGCATGACGTGGCTGAAAGGGGCAGGAGGGCTCCTCAGCCTACAGGCATCCGCCTGGACTCTGAAGCAGACTCTGATGCGGGAACAAGCTGAGCAGTCAGGAAACTGAAACCACGTGGCTGGTACGATCCTAGCACACTCTCGTTCTTCGTCCGGGTGCCAGGCCAGCAGCTCCCTCAGAGAGGGCATCTGAGGACTTGTGGTGACTGATTTTGCTTCTCTAGGATGCGCTGGGGTAGGGTGAGCCAGGGCAAACTTGGCAAGCAAAGAGGGTTCTTCTGTAAACAATCCAGGAAGGACAGGATCACCTTCTTGGAAGGGAGGTCCCCTCGGTCGCTATCAGAGTGAGCAAACCCAGGGCAGAGGAGAGGCTCGTCCCAGGGATCAGTGCCCTGGGAAGGTCGCCTCTATCTGTCCTGAACAGCAGGGGACAAGTAAGGTCTGGGACACACGAGCCCAGGATTGCTCTTTTGTCTCCTAAGAAGTTTCTTCTTTTTAATTGTCTCTCTGGACACCCGGGAAATGCATTTTATCCTCAAATTCTCCATGTTCTTTTCAGAGTTGGGTAGGTAAAGGCTTCTCAGTTAGTTGGTAAATGGATGATAGGTAGATAAATGGCAACTTTGGTTTCCTTACTTATAATCAAGAATTATTCTACTGGAGGGATCCATAGTCCTAGTTCTTAATTTTCTACTTATACATTTTAAGTAAATACAATAAGTGTTTATACCCCAGATATTCATGCTAATACTGAACAATTTGTGGTTTTCCTTTTACCTACAGTTGCAGCCTCTCAAATATCCTCTTAGCTCAGCTCAGTTTCCTAAGTGCAGCTGTTGACAATAAGGCCATGTGTCTTTTTGGCCCGCCAATGTTTTTCAGTACACTTGGCAGTGGTACAAAGTATAAAAGACAGGTATTTTGTAAACACAAATTCTGCAAATAGTATACACATATTTATCAAGTTCTTAGGATAAATTTGCAAAGTTCATTACTTTTGTTTGTTCCTACAATAATTAAACTGAAATAGAAAGTACTGCGCAGAATGCACTTGAAACTACTTAAAGACAACTTTGGTATCAAAAATTATTATTGTCCAGAAATATTTGTCTCAAAACTTGAATAATTATTTTTCTCATGCATCAGTGGACTCCAAGTCAACTGTCGACTGAATTCTACCTTATTTTTCAACATTCATTTGAATATTACGTTAAATTTATATTTCCAAAGTCAATAGCTGAAAAGGTTTAATATGCCAATAAATGAATTTACAATATAGAATTTTAAAAATTAGAATTGTATTACACATGCTCGTGAGCTAAAGTAGATTTAAAAGCTAAACATCTCAATGGAAGTATCCTCTACTCGACTTGTGTGATCTCAAGGGGGACAGTCTGCACAGCAGAGCTGTCCTAGACCATCCTGATGGGTCATGACAGCCTCTTCAGACGTGACAGGGCCTGCTTTAGGGACGCAGTACTCGGGAGAGGGAGGGGCTTGCCTGGAGCCCCCTAGGCTAAGTTCTCTCCCTGCCTTACCTTGCCCTGGGTGCTGCTGCAGCCGCTGCTTCCTCCTTCATGGAGGCAGGATCACCAGGAAGGCACTGACCCTCACGGGGAAAGGGAGCGGGTGCCAGGCTGTCTGCCTCCAGCCTTCCTTGCGGAAGACAAACATATGGCCCTGTCCCTCTCCCAAGGACTTATGTCCTGAGGTGAGGATGAGCTGTGTGTGTCTGTGTGTGTGTGTGAGAACCGCCCAGCCCCTGTTCACACTCATCTCAGTTGTAGACCTCGAAATAAGGCTCAGGGAAGCGAGAAAGTCTCTTTGATAAAAATGTTTATTACACAATAAAAATATCCACCTAACGCTTTGGCCTACAGTAAACTAAACAAATCTGTTGTATACAGCATAGAAAATTAAAGGGGACACCCACGTCCACGTCCGGGCCTTCCTGCTGAGGACGCCGTGTTCCCTCAGTGGCACGGAGGGCTGGCCTCGAGGTGCCGGGAGGGAGCATCTGTGTGCTTATGCGTCTCCCCCTTCTCGGAGGAGGCGATGCAGGAGGACACAGGGCAGCAGGAAGAGGAAACTCAGCGCTCCACCTGCGCTCAGTCCAGTAGCATGGGAGGCCAGAAAGTCTTTCAGGTCTGAAAGAGATCATGGAGAATGTGTGAGACACACCGTTGCACATACACTGTCACAGGCTTGGCTTAAAGGAATGAAATAAAAATGTCTGCACCTGTTCTTCTAAAGGCCCTACTCCGCCTTGGCTACCTCACTAGGCTTGGCCCCTCACCACCCCACCCCACCCCCGCCCTACTTCAGGGCTCCAGGCCCAGGTCTGAGCCCCACGCCCCAGGAGTTTCAGGGCTGGACCTGAAACCGCACACGGTTTTGATACTGAAGGAAGAGCTGCATGAGCCTAGCTCAAGGACCAGGTGCTTTTTTTACCTCTGCTATTCCTTTCACTGTGGCCAGATACAACTAGATTTGGGAGAAACCTGGCAAGCAGAAGGAGAATTACTTCATGGTTTTTACAGGCTAACAAAGAAATAGCCCTTCAGCTTTTTCATTTAGCACACAAGTAGGCCAGGGCGACCTTTCGGGGAGTTCCACGCAAGTCATTCAGCGATGGAGCAAACAGATCTGATTTAGAAGCAATACAGTAATGTAAAACAGCTTGCATCCATCTGTTCCAAAGAAGGTCCAACTTTCCCCCCAAATTAGTCCTCATAACATTTCCTTGACTGGGGACAGCTTATCAAACAGGAGGAAGCAGCCAAGGACACTGCTGAGACAGTGAACAGCCCGGCACTGCTGGTCACCCCCGAGGCACTCATCTGCTGGCCTGTGCCATTGCCTCCATTGGGCCCATCACAAGAGGCCACACCTGAGCACCTCATCCCTGTCCTCCGCCCTGAAGGTCCCTGAGTCTTAGTCTCTGCTGGGCTGGAACCCCAGCCCAGAGCCACTGAATGGGAATCTCGTGGGTGGAGGGGCCAGTATCTGTCTTGGTGAAAGTCCCTGATGGTGATTGTCACATGAAGCTGACAGTCCACAGACAGGGCCGCCGGTTCCATGAGAGCATTCCCACAAGCAGGCGCAGGCCTGGCCTGGACGTGGGGTCAGGCTGGCAGGGCAGCAGGCAAATGAGGAAGGGCCCAATGACAGGAAACTTCTCCCCACGACTGCTCAGCAAAGGCCAGTCCGGCCTTCCTCTGAGATCCGCTCGCCCTGCGCTCTATGACACCTCCAGGAGATGCCTTCTGAATCTGGGAACCTGGCGTGAGCAATGAAACAATGAAAATTAACAAGTAATGATGCAGGTAAGCACCTGCAGCAAGGACCACTCTACACCTGTTCACAGGTGGGCTATGGTGGGATCAGCCAGAAGGCCAGACTGAGGGATGGGACCGAGGTCAGGCTCACTCCAAAACTGGCTGCCACCTCCCCACATCACTCTGCCTTGGGAAAGAGGGTTGTTCCAGGATGCCAGAACCCCAAAACAGGAACCCTAACATCTGGGCCCAGGCAAGGATCCAGAGAAGCTGATGCTAAGACAGGTGCTTACAGCATGAGAAGAAGCCGGTCAGGTCGGCTATACTGGGTCCGTGTTGACCTTCCCCTGGGAGAAGGGAACAGGCTGCCCACGGGGAAGGATTCAGGCCCCCTTGGCAGTCGTTTCTTGTCTATAAACCCAAAGTCTGCTGCTGTAGTCAGCTTCGTGACTTCGGTTAGGCTGAGTCAGCCCTTCATGCAGAAATCCCCAAACCAGGGCTATGAGCACCATGAATGTGCCTCCCAGGGGGCCCAAGGTCACCCTTTGAACTTAGAAAATATTAGAACTTCCTCTATATATTAATATTCATGGAAAAACTGAATAATAAGCTTTATTAATTTTTACTGCGCTTTTTAAAATCTACAAAATCAATGATTTTGAAGCCTAACATTATTTTAAATTGCTGGCACTGTGCAGAGCTTGCTGAGGAAAAGGGGGTGCAGGAAGTGGGGTTGAGGGCTGTGCCTCCATGAAGAGTGTCTCTTACTGCTGGTCCTACCAAGGTGAGAAAAAGAGAGGGGGCAGGAAGGTGGTTAAGAGCTACACATTCAGTAAGTGTGCTTCTCCACCCAGACCCACCAAGTGCAAGAGAGTGGAGGCAGAGGTTGGGCTGAAGTCCCTTGCCCCCTGGTGCTGCCAGGGCTGCCAGAGAAGGAGGGGTAGATGTGGGGCTGCAGGGTGGTGCCACCATTAACGATGCCCTTTGACAGCCGCAGTGCCCAGTTAACTGAGGGGGACAGAGGGAGTGGGAGAGGGGCTTAGGGGCACACAGCAGGGCCAGACCACCCAGGGCTGGCAGGGGCAGAGGCTGGACGAGGCTGAAGGGTTGCTCCTGCCAGAGAGGAGAGAGGGAGCGGGATGTCAGAATGAAATGCTGGCCTGACCCTGAAGGGCAACCCCTGCCCAGGCCAGCAGAGCGGAGGCGGTTCCCCTCCTGCTCCAGTGCCTGCTGTAGGGAAATCACTGGAGATTTACTCAAGTTCAGCCCTGCTTACCGGCTTGTCAGCTGCTAAATTCCACTCACTGTAAAGGACAAGGACCCATAGGACACTGTTTGGAAACTACGTTTAAACCCAGCAATCTGGATATGAGAAACTTAAAAACAAAATTCAGTTCACTATGTGATTCGCAACGAATGTGACTTTCTTGAATGATGAAGCCATCTAGTTTGCTCATGTCTGTGTCACCCGGCACTTGAAGATTCTGCTCAATGGACTGGCATGCAAAATGAACCACAAGGAAGGCGCGACTGCACGCGCGTGTGAGCTGTGAGCAACTGTCGCGCGCCCTCTTACCACAGCGGCCGGGCGTCTGGCGGGGGAGGCAGTGCAGGGCCCCAAAGACGCACCTGCAGAGGCGGCAGCCGCGGAAGGTCCAGGCTCCGTGCGCCAGGGCGCCGCATTCGCTAAGGAGGGGGACCCGGAGTCAGCGCGGCGGCCGGCGCGTCCCTCCCGGGGGCCCCACCCGCCCCGCGCGCCCGCCCGCGCGCCTGCGCCCGTCCGCGCCCGCCCGCGCCCGCCTGCGCCCACCTGCGCCTCTGGTCGTGCTCGCAGTGGCGGCCGGTGAAGTGGGCGGGGCACACGCAGAAGCTGCCGAGCACGCAGGTGCCGCCGTTCCGGCAGCAGCGCGGCCGCGGGGGCGCACCTGGGGGGTCACGGGCGTCAGCTGCGCGCCCAGGGCCGGCCCTCTGGGATAGCCCGCCAGGGGGCCGGCCCTGGCCGCCGGGAGCAATAAAACCAGCTCCCTGCTAAGTGTGTTTGCTCCGGTAAAGCCGGCTTGTTAATTTAGGGATTTGAAACAAACTACCAGGGGTGCCACCCGGCAAGTTAGGTTTTCTTTTCTCCCTTCCTTTCACATGTTAAAATCAGGCCAAGTCTTCACCAGACAGTGATTAAAGACAGGCCTCCGGGGGACGGACCACCCACGAGTGTGATGTCGCCAAACTCTGCGGCAAGGGGCCTCCTGGGGACCGGGCCGTCTGCCCCAAGCCAAGCAAGGATCCGCAATTATCTGGGTTTGGGACATTTGTTTTAAAAACACTTAAATCACAATTCTCTAGATCAGCAGCAAAATAGCCATTTAAGAGCAAATGTAACATCTTACCAACGAAATAGTAAAACTTTTAAAAGAGTAAACTCACTAGGAAATATTTTTTACTTTGTAGAGTATCATCATTTGAAGATGACAAAATGCTCTCCACTGGGTTTCTCATTTTATCCTTACTATATCCCATGCTGTTTCCAGATCCTAGACTCTGCTCTGACACTGAGGATCCCATACCGCCGCGGGCGGCGCTGCGACTTACGCTCTCGGAAAGCCGGGGAGCAGGAACGGGAATCCTGGGGACCCCAGCGCTCCTCGCCCCCGTTCGCCGCGCTAAAATTATCCAGGGTCCAGTTGGGTGTAGCGTGTTGGTGCTTCTGAGCGGCAATATTGGTGACTTCTTCTCGACCACCTTTGTGTTTCTCATTTTGATAGCCTTTTAAAAATATTGAAAATATGAGACTGTTAACGGTTGAGAAACAAATATTTTATGCAGTTAAAACTGAGGCTATGAATAAAATGCTTCTTACTGTTTCCCAAATGGATGATCTGCAATGCCAAACTGACCATAAAAAGAAGCCTAAAATATTTAAAGAAAATCATTGAAGGTTAAAATATTAAAAAATGTATAAGCAGAAATTCACATATATAAAAATATGTAATGCAATCCTTATGTATAAATATATAATAATTATATAAAATCATTATAAAGATTTTGAATCAGGAAGCATAGCTTCCTTTAATGAGAAGGAACACTCATGCATGCCTTGCGATTTCTACTGAGGCTTTGAAGCTCACCCTAAGATCTGGTGACCTCTGTCCTTACCTGACTCGGTGCCTTTGGGTCATTTTCCATTGACAAGTCCGGTTGGTATGAGAGTCTCCTTTTCTCATCAATGCTTAGAAGATCAATTTCCAAGGAAGTTGAGTCTAAAGAGTTTTTGCATTTGAAGGTGTCTTTACTCCAGGCCCTGGGGTAACTCCAGGACACAGAGTGGATCAGTACAGAAGACTCAGGCGTTTCCTCCTCTGCCAGGAGGAAGAGCTGATGAGATCGTTCTGCCGCCCCTGAGGGGGGAGGACCCCGCAGTGACCGGTGGGGCTGTCCTGAGCCAGAAGGACTATCTCCTCAGCGAGGCCCGCAGGGGGTGGAGACTTGGCCTACTCTGTTGGGGCCGCATTTACAGTGCTGACAGCAGCAGGAGCAGCCAATGCCTGATGTAAAACATTGGTGTCCAAGGCGACGAGCCTTTTTCTCACCCCCCCCAAAAAAAAAATTAATACCCCAACATGAACAAAAAAACTTTCATAGGAAAATGGAGATTTTCTGTTGCATACTCCTTGTACTGGGAGAAGGCCAGGAGCCCAGCTAGCGCCAGGAGCGACGAGAGCAGAGGAAGGAAGACGTTTGAATGGCGGCTTTCAGGGAGGCCTCTTCACTCCGTAGATCGAGTCTCTTCTCTGCGCCTAGCACTGTGGGCACTGTGCCCCTCTGGGGTAGCCGCTGTTATTACCCCGTAGGTAAAAGGTGAGGAAACTGAGTCTTAGAGAGTTTAAGTCCTGTGGCAGCTAGGTCTCTGAAAACCATGAAATGCACAGATGTTATGAGGAGCCGCCCATGGGCAGGTATCTAGAGCCCACTGAACTAAGGCACAAAGGTAGGTAGCATGCCACTGTCCCAGGAGGCTGCGTGGAACCCGAGGAGGTAGTCATTTGGGGCCCTCTTCCGGCACTTTCTAATTCTGTTTTTCTGCTTGCCAAAATAGGGACTCGGCCCTTTTATCAGCACTAAAGAGGACACCTTGCACTTCTGTTGCAAATTGTTCTGTGATTTTAACATAAAAACTCATTTCTGAAAATAGCATTCTTCCTCCAAGGTTGAAATAGTCTCGGATACCAATTTAATTTCTTACACCTTTAGAGGGGAGGTTCATTAAAGAAGCTGTCAAATAAACTAATACAGAATTGGTGAGCCCCGCTGTACCAGGCCTCCCAGCGATGGGGCCTATGGGCTGCCAGGGTCAGGTGGGGCAAAGCCCTGGCCAAGGAAGCCGCCTCAGGCCTTCATCAACACTCTCAAACTCAGGGTTATTACTGGCTAATTGAATCATTTAATTATACATGTAAGTTAACTACTTTTTATGATTTTCAATCAGTAGAAACGTCTATATGCGCTAAATGGGTTATATACTAAAATAAAGCCATAAATAAGCAAAAGGATTGTATTTCTTTGTTTAGATAAGTTTTAAAACTGTTAATTTTACAGAATGACATTGAAATCAAATCCTTCTAATAATATTAAAGTCTTAAAACCAGTTTCTAAAATCTGATTCCCGCCCCCATGGTTTATTTTATTAAATTTTTGCACAGAGGACATTTTTAAACATATACAAAAGTTTCTGAGAAGGTAAAATGAACTTTTTACCTTTATATATCTTGATTTCTGTGTAAGAAATATTTCTCCACCCACACCAAGGGCACATACCAGGTTTTCTACCCTAACAAAAAGCTGGGAGAATGACCCCGTAAACTCAGGTCCAACCTTTGCCACTCTTCCTTTGTTTATTTCCTCCCCTACTTTTTTCCTTAAAGTCCTTAAAAGCAAGTCCCAGACACCATGACATTTCATATGTCTAATAAAGTCTTGAAAATCTGCACTTTATAAGTGGAAACTGGAGGCAAAAGGAAAGGAAATGTCTTGCCAGCAAGACAAGATTGAGAGTCAAGAAACAGCCGTGGGCTATCTGCTTAAGATCCAGATTCGGCTCTGAGGAGGAGAAGGGTGGCTTTTTTTCACCACACTGTCACTTGCTGTCCACACAGGGCTTTGTGGTCCCGGGTTGTCTCATTGACTGGTAGGTCTGGTAAAAAGGGTTTTGCATTTCACTGCAGAGGGGCAGGGGTGTTTGCCATGAGGGGCCCAGCTGGAAGGGTTGCTAGGAGCCGCTGGAGTTGGGGGAAGGCGGTTGGCAGCCCCAGGGGAGGTCCTCTCTCCTCCTTATCAGTTGTCAACAGATAAGGCTGGTGATATCCAGCAATCAAACCTCAGCTGGAACATTCTGACTCAAAAACCATGTGGGGACTGTCACCTAGGTGTTCTCAGCACATCAGTTACCAAGGAGAATGTTTGCAACCCACCAGGTGTGAAGGAATTCCCAGAGGCGACCTTGAAGTGCTGGTTGTTGGTGGGCTGCTCTCTGGGGCCTGTGGGAAGTGAGAAATGGCTCCCTCCACCCTCCTGGTGTCTTTGGCTGGGCTCCTTTCTGTCTTTGTGAATTTTCCTAATCTAGACATTTCCTGTGAGTGGGATCATACATTATTTGTCCTTTTGTGTCTGGCTTATTTCACTGAGCATAATTTTTTAGGGTCATCCATGTGGTAGCCTGTGTCAGAGCTTCACTCCTTCTTGTGATCGAATGATATTTCATGGAGTAGATACCACCACGCTTTGTTTATCCGTCATCTGTCAGTGCACACTTGGGTTGTTTCCACCTGTAGGCGGAACACAGTCAGAGGACGGCCATCCGCATGCTCCCGAGGGAGGCCTCCCTTCCAGCTTCCAGAACTGTGGGAGAATAAATATCTGTGGTTTAATCTGTCCAGGCTGTGGTATTTTGTTATGGCAGCCCGAGCAGACTGTTACACCAGGTTTCGGTTTTTCCTATTATTGTAACATGTTATGTAATTTAGTAATTTTTGCCAAGTATAAAGTGCATTTATTTATACTGGTAGTTTTCTAGAAGCACAAAGAGCATCTTTTACTTGGGGTCCTTGCACAGACATCATGAACAGGAACAATTCTGCTCAGGGTCCTCACCCGCCACAGTGGCAGCCCAGCCGATGTTCCATTAAATCGAATGGTAAATCTGGACTGTGTGGCCCTTCCCAGCCCCTCAGGAAGCCCAGCAAAGCCTGAGATGCTCTTCTCAGAGACTAGGCAGTGACCAAGTGACACAACAGCATGTCCCCCAGCAAGGGGGCTCCATGACTGAACCCCATTTTCCAGAAGCAGCTGCACCCAGATGAAGACCGTCACTAATTATACTAACTTATTGTTTAGTATAATTAGCAATGCAAAAAACCTGCTGGAACAGGTTTATTTGAAAAAAACATGGTCATAAAAAAATGGAAAGCAGAATTTCCCTGAAGTAAAAATAGCAGCTTAAAATAAATGCACCTTAAAAGAGACATCTGATTTTTTCATATCTGTGGAGGAGGCAGGCAAGAGTGTGCTGAAGGACAGGCCTAGGGTGCAGGGACCCTCCTGGCAGTGCCAGCCGTGAATGGGGCTGTCCCCTGGTGTCTGGTGCAAACACAGTGCCCAGGTGGGGGTGGTGGGCACAGGAATCAGTCTGCTCACTGTTCTCTGCATGTCACCTGGGGAGAGAGTCACAAAACAGACAATGACACTGCAGTGTCTGAGAGCCTGGGTCGGGGAAAGTCTGGGACCTCAGCTGGGGGCAGTGTGAGAGAGAGTCCAGACTGAAGTGGGAAGGAAGAGGTTGAGGGGTAGAGGGCTCTTCCCAAGCCCCTTTCTGCCTTCCCTCTTCCCTCCCCCTGGCCCTGACTGAGCTCTTAAGTCATTCGGGATGAACTTCAGATTTAGAACATGTTATGTGGCAGCTTATTCGAGGGGCCCCAGAGCCTATACATCCCCCACTTCCCAGCCCCGCGGCATCACCCCTCGCCTGGCACCTGTGGCTTCCCACAGGGCAGCGGGGAGAGGGAGAGCGGGAGTCCCCATCTTTTTGTGGACCTGCTTTCCCTCAGAGGTGAGTCCCACGCCCACCCTCAGGGCAGGGTCTCACAGGGGCCTGGAGCCCAGGAAGGGTTCTTCAGGGCCCGGTATGAGACTCTGCCACATACATAGGTTAAGATTATTGTTTTGCCATATTTGCTACTATATTTATTTTGTTGTTGCCACAGAATACACACTTCTTCCCCAAAGTATTTCAATATTCAGGATGTCTGAAAAGTGAGGCCGTTTTTCTACATAACCACTGTCAACTGAAGAAGCAATGTTCATAAATTTGGAGAGGAGACTATTAATATTTCTCATAGAGAGTTGCAGCCTGCAGGGTGGCCATTCTGACAGCCTGAGAGGCAGAGGCTTGGGCAGAAGCTGAGAGCATGTACTTTGAGGGAGGGACAACAGGAACAGGAATTTGTTCTCAGCAGAGTGGCCAAATAAATGTATTTAACAAGCTATAGGAGGAGTCACGAATATTTATGAGAGGAGAAACGTGCGTATGTGCAATTGAGCTTTATGCCCCTCATGTTCAGAAAATGCCGGCCTTAGCATTATGCAAGGGTGGAGTTTTCCGGCTTCTGACCTCAAAAGGTGAAGCCGAGGACATGAAAACTCTCGCCATTTCCTCTGTAGACTGGCAAGGACTACTCCATGGTCAGTGGTCTCTTACCAGGAAGGAGTGCTGGTCAGTGGTGCTGACAACACAGAGGGGAGGAGCAGCATCCGGTGGGTGACTGAAGCCAGCGGTGGACCAAGTCTTTCCCAAGGCTGGTGGTTGGTGAGGGAGCAGGTGTAAAGAGGCGTGTCTGACCTCCGGTCTCATTATGGCCAGGAACTCAGTTTTAAGATTTGTCTGGGGTCCCCTTGGCCAAGAGGGGCTCTGTTCAATTGGTTGAGGGACTTAGGATTTTATTTCATTTTATTTCTCACCACAAATCTATATTGTACTGAACTGAATTAACAATAGTTCTCCAGGATCCTCATTCCAGCCCTCGTTCCATTTGGAATGGGATGACTCTGTCTCGGGGTTCTAAGCTCCGAGCACCATGAATCCTCGGTTCATATCTCAATCCTCCTTTTCATTGAATGTTGTCCTCAATTTCTAACTTCTAAACTTATATTATAATTAGATTATATTCTTATTTAATTCTCTCTATAAGAACTAATGTACCCCAAAATTTGACAAAGCAAGTCTGATTTTATATATGATATATAAATCAATATAACAACATTTAATTATAAACACTTTTTATGCAGGGTTTGCTAATCTGTATTTTTGTTCTTGGTATATACATGTGGCTTTTAGGACCCTTAAAAATTAATCCTCTATATGAAATACTATAATATAAATTTCTTCTATGTGAATCTATTAATATAGTAGAATTTAATTTTTTTAATTTAATGTTTTGTTGGGGAATGATGCCTAACTGAGTTAAACTCTGTGAATCAACCATATTTGCTCATAAATAGCACTTGGCATAGAAAGGGCTTGAGCCCAGCCACTGTAGACCCCCTGCTCTCACTGAGACCTGGAGTGCAGCGGGGCACCCCTGCAGCTCTGGAACCCGTGGGGCTGGAGCTTCCTCCCTGTTTAGATTTGAAAAGGAAACCAGTTTGGAGGAAGGGGTGGATTTTACCTTTAAACAGCTGGTCTGCCAGTTTTAATGACCAAGAACCACATACAGAACTGAGCCCAATTGAAGAGTTAATAAAGTGAACAGCCTTTTGTGATAACTTTAAGATTTTAAGATTAAAAAAAAAATCTTACTTTACATAAAAAGCAGAGGCAGCTTTTCTTGTCCTCAGGCCCCGGTCCAGCAAAGGAGCTGTAGCTGTGTAGAGCGGAGGATGGCAGAGTTCTGCCTGCCCCCTTGGCTGGAAATGGTGTCACGCTTGATCCGCATAACCGTAGGCCCAGCAAAGACTCAATTCTGATAACACTTCGGCAATTTCCCTGTTGAATTTCAGGCCTATTCATTAACAAGTCAAAGCTTCACAATAGCGGAGTTGTGGAATCAACCCAAGTGCCCATCAGTAAATGAATAAAGAAAATGGGGTATATACACAACGGAATACTATTCAGCCATAAAAAGAATGAAATCCTGTCATTTGTAGCAACATGGATGGGACTGGAGATCATTATCTAAGTGGGCCAAATCAGTAACAGAAAAGCAAATATCACATGTTCTCACTCCCAAGTGGGAGCTACAAAATGTGCTTACAGGACCGTGGAGAGTGGAATGGTAGATAACGGAGACTTGGAAGGGTGAGAGCTGGGAGGGAGGATGATGAGAAACTGATTAATGGGTACAGTGTACATTATTCGGGTGAAGGATACCGTAAAAGCCCCAGCTGGACCACTACACAATCTATGCATGTAACAAACTTGCACGTGTACCTCAAAAATTTGTATAAATAAAGGAAAAAATGCTTCCTGTTTTCACAAAGACAGCAATTCCCTCATGTTGTATAGTTTATTAACAATTGATTTTGTGTTTCAGCTGCAAATAACTATTATCACACAACTGTCCGTGTACAATAGCTGCTTAGTGGTACCCCCCCACCCCACCGCAGTCTGTCCAGCAGGTGTGCTGTTGGTGGCATAACCATGCTGCCACCCTCCTAACTCAGCCCTGCTCAGGAAGGTGAGAAATAGGTGCCTGGTCTATGGGCTCAGCAGGCAGGTTGCCTCTGCCAGCTCTGGTGTGGGCTGATAGAGGCCATGTGCTGGGAGCCCTCAGGAGGGTGCCTGATTCAGCTGGGAAGGTGACAGCCGTTCTGGCTGGAAGAGAAGGAGGAGGAGCGGGAGCCTTTGCAGAAGACTGACTGGGAGGCCGGAACGTGGCAGGATGGGGAGGCCTCAGGGCAGGGGAGAGCTGTTGCCTGGCTGCTCTCACAGTTAGGTTGAGGGCTGTGGTCCTGGCCTACCCACCACAGCAGAGCCATATTGCCCAAGGCCTGGGTGTGAGTGTTTGTCCCCTCTGAAACTCATGTTGAAATTTAATCCCCAGTGTGATAGTATTGAGAAGTGGGGCCTTTAAGAGATGACTGGGTCATGAGGGCTCTGCTCTCCTAATGGCTTAATGCATTCCTGGATGAATGCGTTAAGGGGTTATCACGGCGGTGGCGCTGGTGGCTTTGTGAGAAGAGGAAGAGAGGACCTGAGCAAGCACACCCAGCCCCTCGCCACGTGGTGCCTGCGCCCCTCAGGACTCTGCAGAATCCGCACCAGCAAGAAGGCCCTCACCAGATGGGGTCCTGGATCCTGGACTTCTCAGCTCCCAGAACTGTAAAAAATAAATCGCTTTTCTTTAGAAATTACCCAGTTTCAGGTGTTCTGTTATAAGCAACAGAAAGTGGGCTAAGAGGGGGTGCAACTTGGGTTCAATGCTAGGCATGTAATGTGTATCATGTAGCAACTAGCTGAAGACTAGAGCTCAGTCCAATGTCTCTGCCACAGAGTCACCGTTGGTGGCAGCTGTGGGCAAGGGTTTCGGGGCAGCCTCTGCAGGGGGACAGCGCAGTGCCAGGTCTCTTTGCAGAGGTGGCAGGCATGGATGCACAGAGGTGGGGCCCTCATTGGTTGTGGCAGACCGTTTGACCTCTCAGAACTGTTTGTTCACATGCTACTTCAGCCTGTTGTGGACAAGAGCCCCAGGGCTGACCCCATGCATGTGACGCGTTCCTGAGAGCTTAGTGAGGAGGGAGAGGAGAGGAGCGCCTGCCAGCACCTGTGCTCAGGAAGAGATGTGGAGGAGGGACTCTGGACACAGAAAGCAGGGCAAGTAGTGTCTGCCTGGAAGGGTCTGTAAAGCTTGGCAGAGGACAGGAGCATAGTGGAGAAGGGCTGAAGTCATGAGGCTGAGCGCGAGCAGTCCTAAAGGAAGATTATTCAGTGATACAAGCATGGGCCGGCAGAGTGCTCACGTAGTGGAAAATCCCACCGCCAGGGCTCTATCCCGCTGTCTTCCGTAAGCAGCTATAAACCGCTTGCAACAAGTCCCGCTAAGGTGACATAAGACAGGAAGACATTCCACAGGAACTCTGTACCCGGAACTAAGGTTGCTCCGGACCCTGCCCCCACTAAAGGATGACATCATTGTAGCTATGCCCACTTCCTCACTCATTAACTGTGCCCCGAGCAAAATGTATAAAAGACTGATACGTTCTTTATTCGGGGCTCAGAATTTAGGAGGAAAAATCCCCCTCTGGGCCTGCTGGCGTGTATAAACCTGTTTTGTCATATTTCTGTGTTCCTCTCGGCCTATTCCCGGTCAACTCTGCCGTAACACTCAGGCCTGTCTCCATAACGGGGGGAGAGATCAGGTTCGACTCCCAGCACAGCCCGGCGCGCGGAACCGACAGCCGTGGAGCAGAGTCCCGTCGGAGGATGCAACACGACTAGGAGGAAACACCAGGGTGCGGGGACTCTGGCCACCCCACCCAACGGGGCCTTGCCGCAGGCAGGCCAGGGCTCAGACACCCCGCGGTGGTGGGGGAGGTGAGGGTCAGATGTCGAGGGGGGCGCTTCTGGCTAACCTGACTTAGCGGGGTTCTCGCTAAAACTGGATTTTACAGTGAGTCCACAGACGCGCCTGGGAGGAGGCTCAGGAGCCTGAGTAAAGTTTGACCGAGCAGAGAATCCTTGCCAGCAGGAAGTTGAGTGTCCGCTGCATGTTCATTCGTTCTCTCAATAATTAAATACTGAATGTGTGCTTGCTACCAGGGATACAAAGGTAAATAAAGCAGGAAAAAATGCCCTGCCTTTAAGGTAAGTAAATTCCTGTGGGAGAAGAAAGATACTAAACATAAATAATAAGTAAAACAAGTAGTATATTAGAGGAAGAGAAATGCTATGGAGAATAGAAAAATAAGGCATAAAGGGACATTCTGAGTGTTTCACACAGGGGAAGCGATGCTCTGGCTAAACCTCCTCCCCTGAGGTGACACAGGACATCTGAACGCACACCCCGGCAGAGCCCGAGGCAGGGGCGCTCTGGGAGGCTGGGGAGCGAGCGGGGAAGACCACGCAGCTCCCGGGGCTCAGCGCCCGCGGGCTTCTCTGGCGGGGCAGCGGCGGTGCGGGTGACCGCGGAGCTTGAACCGCGGGGCCAAGGGAGGAGGCTGCCACGGGTGCGCTGAGACGGCGGGGGTGTCTGCGGATAAAGGTGCGCAAGAGACGCATGCCGGATCGGATCTGGGCGCGGGGGAAGAGCAGACGGGGAGGACTGGACCTTCTATGGCCCGCGGAGCCGTGAACTGAGGCGGGACAGTTCCCGCGGAGCACGTGTGCGGAGCAAGAGCAGAAATCCGTGCCTATGAGCAGCAAGTGGAGACAGGAGGACGCGCTGCGGCCGAGGGGAGCGGTCCTGACAGGGTGGCACCAGCTTGCGGACGGCGTTGAGAGCCGTAGGAGTCAGCGCGGCCGGGCAGCAGGCGTGGCAGCCGCGAGCGCAGAGACCGGACCGCGAGGACGAGGCCCCGCGGGCGGAGGGGCGAGGAGGCCCGGAGAGAGGCCCGGAGCGCGGAGGGCGAGTCCCCGCGGTGAAGAGCGAAGAGCGGGACGGCAGCAGCTCGGGTGAGGGAGGAGGGCGGGCGGCGGTGAGCAGAGGGAGGCCACTCTTGGGAGCCACTTCGCTGCAGGAGAACAGAAATGGGATGCAGCGGGAGCGGCCTGCAAGACGCGCGTGTGCAGCGAGCAGAGAGCAGGCCGGGGCGATTCGGGGCGGCCCTTCCCAGACCGGCCCAGGGGGCGCGGACCGTCCTGCTGCGCCCTGCGGGGCAGCCTCGATTTATTGCACCGAGAAAATCAAAGCAGAAGCAAAAGCAAGGTCCTAAGCTGAGCGGAGGGATGGGACAGGAAGCGTGGGAGGCTGTAACCGAGAGGCAAGGCGAAAGGGGTGTCCACAGGAAGGGAGGACGCTGCCATGCGGCCGCTGGGGCGTCGAGGGACCTCCGCTGGGACGCGTGGCCCCCACGCGGGCAGGACGGCCAAGTGCCCGTTGGCCTCTCGCAAGACTGGCGCGCGGCTTTCCAGGTCCCGGGCGGACCGGTCGGGTCAGGGCGGTTCGAGCCACTCTCCGGGCTGGGCAGGGAGCGCGCGGAGACGCCGCGAAGCAGCGGAACCAGAAAGTTCCTCCCAGGCGGCGTGCTCTGCCTTTTTGAGACTAAATCCAGACATTCTCTTTCACTCCAGTTATGTTGTTTGTCAGCTTATTAGCGAGCACAAATCAGTTCACAAAGTGCTGTGTGCCCACTGCGAAGCCAAACTGCTCTCTGGAGATTCGGGTTTTCTGTGTTTACTTCTTTTTCTTTTAACACCCTTATCAAGATGTAATCTACATACCATAAAATTCACCTGTTTTAAATGTGCAGCCCAGTGAATTTTGGGTGTATTTAGAAAGGATCGGTGCGTTGTACCACCATGACGACATGAGTCCCATCGCCACACTGATGGAAAGAAAGCTCCTGCCCCTTTAGTCACTCCTCGTCCCACCCTGGGCAACCGCCAATCTACTTTCTGTTCCTCTATATTTAGTTCTTTGGGGGGATATTTCATAAAAATAAGCCATACGATATGTGTTCTTTTGTTTCTGACTTCCTCCACTGAGTGTGATGTTTTAAGGTCCATCTTTATTGGGGTGCATATCCGTATGTCTTTGCTCTCATTGCCCAATAATATTCCTATGGACACACCACATTTTGTTGTTCACTTACCAGTTTGTGGACATTGGGTTTTTCTACCTTTTGGCTACCGTGAATAACGTTTTCATTTCTCTTGGTTATACCGTTGGAATGGAGTGGAATCCTGAGTCATATGGGAAGTTTGTGTTTAACTTTTTAAGAAACTGCCAAATTGTTTTCCAGAGTGGGTTACATCTTTTTACAATCTTACCAGCTACATATGAGGGTTCTAATTTCCCTATATCCTTTACAACACTTGCAAAAGCCCCACCACCACCAAACTCAAATTGTTACACATATAATTGTTCTAAATATAGTCAAAATAAGATATTTTTAGCCATTTAGAGCCTGCTGGCTTTACATACCCCAAATCTGCATCCAAATCTGTCAGCAGTAGATAAGACAAACTGTGGGCTACAGAAGCCCCTGAGCCGCTGCTGCCCCTCAGAGCTCTCTGACCCAGGGACTCCCCACTGGCTGCTGGGCTGACATCTCCTAGACCTGCCAGCTCCCTCTCAGATTCAGCCTTGACCTCTTCCCCTTCTGGGAGTAGTCCTGCTCCAAACCTTTCTTCCCACACACTTCTGTCACATAGCCACCCCAGCCAATCTTGTGTGTTCCTGTCACCCTGTGGTCATAGCTTTTAGTCTCATCAGCCCAGAAATCCCCTACCTCACTACACCCCACTGAATAGTTTTGGCATCCTTGTTGAAAATAAATTGACCATATATCCCAGGGTTTATTTCTGAAATCTCTGTTCTATTCCATTAGTCCATATGTCTATCCTATGCCAGTACCAGACTGTTTTGATTACTATAGCTTTGTAGTAAGTTTTATAATTGTGAAGTGTGAGTCTTCCAACTTTGTACACCATTTTCAAGATTGTTTTGGCTATTCAGGGTGCCATGAGAGTCCGTGTGAATTTGGGGATGATATTGTCTATTTCCGCAAAATACACCATTGGGATTTTAATAGGAGGTTTAGATTTTTATTTGAAAGTGTGAAACAAAATGGAAGCATTAAAAATATGTGAGCTCTTTTTATCAGCTTGACTCTTTCCCAACGTATTTGTGAATATCTACAGCTGCATAAAGTCCATATGAGTTTTAGGAAGGACTTTTCTATTTCTGCCAAAAAAAAAAGACTTGAGAGATGTTGCATTGAATGTGTAGATTACTTTGAGTGGTAGTATAATTTTAACAATATTAGGTCTTTCAATCCATAATTGATTTTTTGTGTTGATTTTATATCCTGCAACTTTTTGATGACTTTTATTTCTTTTTGTAGCCTGATTGCTCTGACTAGAGCTATCAGTACTGTGTTGAATAGAAGTATTGAAAGAAGGCATTCTTATCTTGTTTCTGATCTTAGGGAATAAATTCTTGCACTATTGAATATGATATTAGCTGTGGGTTTTTCACATGTGGTTTTTACCATGTTGAGAAAGTTCCGTTCTATTCCTAGTTTATTGAGAGTTTTTATCATGAGAGGATGCTGGATTTTGTTAAATAGTTTTTTTTTTTTTGCACCAATTGAGATGTTCACACCAAAAGAACCAATTGCTTCTTTTCCTTCATTCTATTAATGCAATGTATTAAATTGATTGATTTTCATATGTTGAGCCACACTTGCATTTCTGGGATAAATCCCACTCAGTCATAGGTATAAGATATCATTCTTTTAATATTCTCCTAAATTCAGGTTGCTATTGCTTTGTTGAGGATTTTTGCCTCTTTATTCAGAAGTGATATTGGCCTGTTGTGTCTTTATCTGGCTTTGGTATCAGTTTAATGCTGGCCTCCTAAAATGAATTAGGAAGCGTTCTCTCCTCTTTAAGTTTTTGGAAAAGTTTGAGAAGGATTGGTATTAATTCTTCTTTAAATATATGGTAGAATTCACCCGTGAAGCCATCTGGTCTTTGTTGGGAGGGATTTGATTACTGATGCAATCTCTTCATTTGTTATAGATCCATTCAAACTTTCTATTTCTTCTTGAGTCAGTTTTGGTAGTTTGTGTATTTCTAGGAATGTATCCATTTCATCTACGTTATCTAATTTGTTAGTGAAGAATTGTTCATAGTATGATATCTTATAATCCTTTTTATTTCTATAAAGTTGGTAGTAACATCCCCACTTTTATTTCTAATTTTAATTATTTGTATCTTCTTTTTTCTTTGTCAGTATAGCTAAAGGCTTGCCAATTCTGTTAATTTTTACAAATGTCAACTTTTGGTTTTGATTCTCTGTACTGCTTTTCTGTTCTCTACTTCATTTATCTCCATTCTAATCTTTATCATTTCCTTCCTTCTGCTAGTTTGGGGTAAAGTTTGCTCTGCTTTTTCTAGTTCCTCAAAATATAAGGTTAGGTTATTAATTTGCAGGGTTTCTATTTTTATTGTAGGCATTTATAGCTATAACTTTCTCTCTGAACACTACCTTCACTGCATTCGTAAGTATTGGCATGTTGTGTTTTTTTGTGTGTGTGTATATTTTTAAGATATTTCTTTGTGATTACATTTACCATCCTAAATTGATAACAATATACTTTGAATTGACATGAATTTACTTCAATAGCTGCCTCCCTCTATTTCCATTATGTTTTTGTTGACACAAATTATATCTTTATACACTGCATGCTCAATAACATAGATTTATAATTATCTTGTGCATTTGTCTTTTAAACCACTTAGGAAGTAAAAGGTGAAGTTACAAACCAAAAATACAATAATGCTGTCTTTTATATTTTGCTATGTGGTTACTTTTACCAGAGATTTTTTTCCCATATGCCTTCAAATTAATTTTTAATGTCCTTTCATTTACACCTGAAGGACTCCCTTTTATATTCCTTTTTGGGCAGGTCTAGTGATAAAAAAAAAACTTCCTCAGTTTTTGTTCATCTGGGAACATCTTAATTTTTCCTCCATTTTAAAAGGGGTTTTGCTGTGTATAGAATTCTTAGTTGATAGAGTTTTGTTTTGTTTTCTTTTCTTTTTGCAATTTAAATGCAGCATCCCAATGCTTCTGGCCTCCCTGATTTCTAATGAGAAATCAGCTGTTAATCCTCTCCTGGATCCCTGTATGTGATGAGTTGCCTCTCTGTATTTCTGCTTTCAAGAGTCTTTCTGTCCTTGGCTTTTGACAGTTGGATTACATTGTACTCAGTGTGGGTCTCTTTGAGTTTATGCTACTTGAAGTTCATTGTAGTTCTTGGACGTGTAGTTTCATGGATCTGGTAGTTCATGGCATTTGTGATTTCTTTTTTATTTTTTAAATAATTATTCACTTTAAAATCCAATATTTATTTATAACTTTCCTTTTTTTCTTAAAGCAGACCCCAAACTTGTATGAAGTCTCACAAATCCTGGATCTGTCCCTGGGTATATATGAAAAGATTATTACTGATGTAGTGTGTGACCAAATGTTTAGAAACTACTGATCCTTCATTGCCATTCCCACTCCCTGCCCTCCCAGTTATCCAATTTGATGAGACTCCATCCCCACCATATGCTAAAACTCTTCTCACCAGTGTCGCCATGACCTCAGTGCGAAATACAATAGACATTTCTCTCACTTAATTCAAATATTTCAAATAATTAACAAATAACATATGAATACATGTAAAGAATGCATACATGTGAAAATGAAAAGAATGCAAGATATAATAATATATAAAGTAATTTAAAAAGTTCCTTTCACCCCACTTGCAATTCTGCTTCCCTCATTAGAAGTTTTTATATAAATGAGTCACAATGGCCTCTGCGTATTGGCCCCTGGGTTGTTTATTTCTTCACAGCAGGCTGGCACCCACTAGCTCAAAAGCTAGGCAGCATAAAACTCAAAATTTACACATGCAATTTTTAAAAAAATAGCCCAAATAAGCAAATTTCCAGTTATTTAGGCCCTGTCTGCTTTGCATACTCTGAAAACTCTCACCTGGCATCTGCTAGCCATTGGTAATATAGAGTCTTGTGGTTATGAGACACCACGCCACTATGGCCCTCAGAGCTCTCTGATCCAGAGACTCCCTGCAGTGCTGTTGAATTAATCACCTAGATATGCAGGCTTTTGCTCCCTTCTTCCTCAGTGTTCCCTTGCTCTGGTGCTCCCTCACTGCAAAGCTCTGGACAAGCTCATGCTTTAAGGGCTTCACGTCTCAGGCAACCCTATTCAAGTGCCACGCAATAAAGCTTGTTGTGTGTTACTGTGTCTTGTTGTCACATCTTTTTTCTTGATCAGTTCCAAATTTCGCCCCCCTACAGAAGTAACGTGAATAGTTGACGGATCCTTTTGTACCTTTCTCATATACATTTGCATGTGTTTATGTGTGACTGAAGATATTTCTACCTCAGATATTTCACATACAAATATTTTACTCTTTAAAGACAAATGAGGGAAAAGCAAAACAAAACAAAAAACAGAAATAAAAACATAAATGGGGCTACATTCTATGTAAGTACATGTTGATGATCTTTATTTGTTTTGATAATGTTCGCATTCCATAGTTTGGAGATACCATGCTTCATTTAACTATTCCCTTCTTGCTATTGCAAGGAATACTGCAAATGACCTTTTGTGTAGACAACTTGCATATAGATACATATATTTCTGAAGGATAGATTTATAGATGCAGAGTTGTTTTTGAGGCAAGTAGCACAAGTGGCATAAGCATTGATGTCAAGAACAAGGATAAATCCGAAGTTGAGAAAAAATTAACTGGCAATTAGTCATAATGGTGAAGTAGCATTCCAGGGAGACACAGGCTTCAGGTGCAAATGTGTCAGGGGAGGAACAGCACCAATGCAGACTGAAATTTTTGATTCAAAGAAGTTTTGGATCAATGTCTATGAAAACAGCCTGGAATATAAATATCCAGGTTTTATCCTGAATATTTATATTCCAGGCTATTTTCCTAGACATTAACAGAAGTGAGGAGATTTCAGAGATGAAAAGAAGCTACTGAAGCAGACACTCTCAGCATTGATTGTACATTATGATCACCTAGAAAGCTTTGGAATAAAAAAAATAAAAACCCACTGCAGCCCAGATACATCCCAATCAATTAAATTAGAATCTTTTAGGTATGAAACTCAGGCATCAGTAGTTTATAAAGCTCCTTGGTGATTCCAATGTGAAGGCAGGTTTGGAAACACTGACCTAGAGGCTTTGCAGTAATTCTCAAACTGTGGTCTCCAAACCAGAAGCATCAGCCTTACCTGGGAACTCATTAGAAAAGCAAATTTTCAAGCTCCATCACAGACCTACTGAATCAGAAATTGTGGGGTGGGGCCAGGAAATGTGTATTTTATTATAATAAGCCCAACAGGTTATTCTGATGCACACTAAAGTTTGAAAATCACTGGGTTAATGGAACTAGAAATCATCACTACCAACCAGTATTTATCCATCAATAGGAATTAAAGAACAGGGATCTTACCAAGTAAGACTCAGGTACGAATCATTCTCTCCAGTCATCACTTTGTCAGATTCCCTCCCTGTTCCTCTGATCACTATACCTAGTCTTTTTCTGGATTTGTAGAAGTTACTTATTACCAGGAAATAACTAAATTTATGGATATTAAAATCTGTGGTGAATTTTGAATGATTAAACTCCACTGAAAACAGGATAGAGTGAGCTTTGTTAACAAGTACTTTAGATCTGGCAACTCTCTTCGGTTCAACATTTTGGACTAAGAAATGACTCTCAATATCCTGCAGATGCAAGTACAGGTGACCCTTGAATAGCCCATGGATAAGGGGCTCCAAATCTCTGCACAGTTGAAAATCCACATGTAACTTTTTTTTTCAAGATAATTAAATCATTTATTGATTACATATGATAATGGCTGATACACAAGCTTCATTCCCATCTATAATTTTATCTGGTACCATTATTCAAATTAGATATATTGCATAGGATATGCCAACAATCATCTTTATAACCAATAATTCCATGATTTTCCTTGGATGAACCCTTTTAATGGTGAACTTCAGGTCACAAGAGTAACCGTCAGTTCAACTACACCAAGGTTTCGGAAGACAATGGCTTCTCCACCCAAGCAAGTTGTAAATGAATTTCAGATAGAACCTGGCATCACCCTGAAGGAATTCTATCTTCACACTTTTGGGGAAGTTTACCAAAATGGCTTCAGAGTAGATTAACTTTACACAGCACATTAAAAAAAAAAAAAAAAAGACACATTTATTCAGCGTCATGATCAGACTATTACATTTAGCAATCAACAGCATGGGTGCAAAAAAAAAAAATCTACATTAAAACCCTTTGTTGGAATGCTTTACACTTTCCACAGAACAGAAACTAAAATAACCTGTTATACAATTAGTCACAAATACAGTCCTTGAGTTTTTTGCCCATACACATGAGTATTGTCTAAAACATGTCTTCTGTGCAGCAGTCAGGACCTGCCACCACTGTGCTTGGCTGAGTTCACAGATCTATTGTAACCTGTAGCTTCCCTGTCACTGCTCTGGCTCTCTTCTCCTGCTAAGCTTTGTTTCCTGGGAATAATTAAAACCTTCTGCCACTGCCGTAGCTACTGCTGCTACTGGAACCACCATAGCCACCTTGGCAAAGTCTTGGCCTCCATCACCATAGGGGCCAGAGCTTCTACCTCCAAAATTTCCTCCCTTCATGGGTCCAGAATTTGAAGACTGATTGTTGTAATTGCCAAAATCATTGTATCTTCCACCACCTCCAAACTTGCTTCCATCATTACCAAATCCACTGTACCCATCCCCACTGCCACCATATCCACCACCACCATGGCTGCCACCAAAGCCACCTTGACCACTGAAGTTTCCTCCAGGGCCAAAGTTGTCATTCGCACCAAAACCACCTCCATGACCGCCACCAAAGTTTCCAGAACCGTGTTGACTTCTTTGGCTGGATGAAGCACTAGCCATCTCTTGCTTGGACAGGGCTTTCCTTACTTCACAGTTGTGGCCATTCACAGTGTGGTATTTCTGAATGACAATCTTATCCACAGAATCATGGTCATCAAAGGTTACAAAAGCAAAGCCCCTCTTCTTCCCACTGCCTCTGTCAGTCATGATTGCAATCACTTCAATTTCCCCATACTGTTCAAAATAGTCTTTTAGGTGATGTTCTTCAGTATCTTCTTTAATGCCATCAACAAAGATCTTTTTCACGGTTAAGTGGGCACCTGGTCTTTGAGAATCTTCTCTGGAGACAGCTCTCTTTGGTTCCACAACTCCTCCCTCCACCTTGTGTGGCCGTGCACCCACTGCTGCATGTGCCTCCTCCACAGTAGCATATGAGACAAACCCAAAGCCCCTGGAGCGCTTGGTGTTTGGATCTCTCATTACCACACAGTCCGTGAGCATCCCCATTGCTCAAAATGGCTCCTCAGACTCTCATCGGTCTTTTCAAAGCTCAGCCCTCCAACGAAGAGCTTCCGCAGCTGTTCAGGTTCTTTAGGAGACTCTGACTTAGCCGTGGTGGCGGTGGGAAGAGAGACTTTAACGGTGCTTCCTCGGCAGCGTCCACGGGCAGAAAGCCACATATAACTTTTGACTCTCTCAAAATGTAACTACTAATAGCCTACTGTTGACCAGAAGCCTTACCAATAACAAAAACAGTCCATTAGCACATATTTTGTTTTTGTATTATTTACTGTATTCTTGCAATAAAGTAATCTAGAGAAAAATGTTATTAAGAAAATCATAAGTAAGAGAAAACATATTTACTGTTCATTAAGTGGAAGTGGATCATCATGAAGGTCTTCGTCCTGGTGTCTTCGTGTTGATTAGGCTGAGGAGGAGGGGTTGGTTTTATTATCTTAAGGATGGCGAGGGGTGGGGGCAATCTGTGTATCAGTGGACCCACGCGGTCACACCCGTGTTGTTCGGGGGTCAATTGTATTAGCTTTTTCCCTAGAATTTTTTCTTCCTTCAGTATGATTCACCAACAGGTGGGAAACTGCTTTGCACCTTTCTGTACTTATGCCTTGTAGTTAGAACTGCTCCATTTATATGATGGTGTCCCCTGAGACCACAGAGGATTTTGCATGTAGGGGGCAGTGCTTGGCTTGAATGTACACCCCCATTGGAAACTTAATCCCCTTTGTATCAGTATTGAGCAGTGAGACCTTTAAGAGGTGATTGGGGCGTCGCCGTCGAGGTCCGCGCGGGAGCCGGCGCGAACGGGGAGGCGGGACGTGGTGCGGGCCTCGCGCCTCAGCTGCGCGCCGTTCGCGCCCGGCCGGGCCCCGCCGAGTCGCGCTTGCTCCGTCGCCGCTCGCGCCCCAGCTCGTGACCCCCACGTGGCCCGTCTCCAGGCCGCTCCCGGGGCGCGGACTGGCCGCGGCGTCTCCTCGCGCGCCGACCTCTGACCTCTGCTCCGGCCTCTGCCCGGCGCGGACCGGAGGCCCCCGTCCCGCGCTGCAAGGTCGAGGTCGTTCCCTCGCCGCCTGCGCGGGTCGCGCCCGGACACCTCCCTTCCTCTCCCCGTCGCCCGCGGATCCCGTACCGCCGGAACCGCTGCTCCCATCGTTTGAGTGTTTTGGTTCTTTGAGGACGTGAGAAACATTAAGTGGACGTCCTAGGAATGGTGGAGACAGACGGAAGAGAAAGTCAAAGACACACTGTGATGACATTATTCCTGTCACATTGAAGCGGCGGTAGAGCAACGCTGAGGAAAACTCTCCTGCACCAGGGCGGAGGGCAGAATCGCCTCATGTCGGTTTCTGGTCTGTAACACACAGCCATGGGTTTAACACATGAGCTCCTTTAAAAAATTGTTTTCTGAATAGAAAATGGGACAAATTCATTCTTTGTTGGATCCAATATATTTAAGAGGACTTTATCACTTTGGTAAGGAACAGTGTCCTGCTGGGACCTCCCATCTGATGTGGTGAAGATACTCACCCTCACTACACTGATCAGGTACCAGGCGTTTACAAAATGTTGCCAAAAGCAGTTATACGTACTCATTGTATCAAAGGACTATGGACTCTGTTCAGACATTTGTGATTTTTCTGTCCTCATTCAAAGTTTAGACAGGTGTGTAAAAGCATTATACATGTCAGGTTACTGGTACAAGCTGTGAAGTAACATGGGAAATGAACAATACTGATTTCTAAAAAAAAAAAAAAAAAAAGAGGTGATTGGGTCATGAGGGCCAATGGATTAATGTCATCACTGTGGGAGTGGGTTAGTTATCAGGGGAGTTCAGTGGCCTCTTTTTCTCTCTCACCCTCTCTTGCCATGTGATCCCTTCTGCCAAGAGATGACCCTCGCCAGATGCCAGCACCATGCTCTTGGACCTTTTAGCCTCCAGAACTGTGAGCCAAATAAACTTCTGTTTGTGTTAAATTACCCAGTCCGTGGTATCCTGTAATAGCACAGAAAACAGACTAAGACAGGTATGGATCTTTAATTTTTCCCTGGTGAATCAGTCCATCACCCAAATGCTCCAGCTTAAAATGAAAATGCTGTGGGGTCAGTCTTTGGAGGACACATTCTGTGTTTGTGCCACAAAATGGGTCTGTTTTCCTTTAGACAGTGAGTTTGTCCCAGTGGCAATTTAGAAATGTCAGAGATCTGCATTTTCTTTTCATTGCATTTTACATCTTTTCTAAATCATGAGTATTTTTACACTTAATATTTTTGAAAGTCCAGTTTATTCTTAGGTTGTTTGCATATTATGCACTCCTATTCCTACTCCTCTTTGAGGGGGTATTTTCTAAATTCTCTTTGATGTCCATGAGGAGACAAACTTTAAAATTTTTTTTACACTCAGATTTGAAAGGAAAATCATATTGTTGCAAAGATAAAAAGTATATTTGCCTTGAAGTGATGAACCCCCCAAATCTTGCTCCAGCACAGCTCTGTGCCCCATTTGGAAAAGGAGCATCAGAGGAAACTTTCCCATGTACAAAGGTACATGACTTTGTACCTTTGAAGTAGAAACGGAAGTATCTGTCTAAGTATCAAGTTCACCAACAGGAGAAATGCCCCTCTCTTTCAGGCACAAAGTGCTACAAAAAGAAAGGGGAGAGGGCCCTCCTACTTGGAAAGCCACTGACTGGGGACATTTTAGAGCTGTTTGAGTCAGCACTCTGGATAGCGCTCTCACCGGGGCAGGTGCTGGTTGAGCCTAACTGTCAATACTGCTTCACTGCTTCGTCATTTTGATCAAAAAAAAATAAAAAAACCTAATGAGCATGATTTCTTTTATTAGACTACTTTCTCCTTTCTCCCTGTTCTGCCCCCTTAGAGTGACCAAGTTTCACCGTTTTACTGACAAAACACTTGTTTGTGAATCAATTTCCTGAAATGCCTGTGGTGCAGGTTTCCTGAGCAGGGAATTAATCAAGCAATGACTAAATGTCCAGTCCCCACAATGCCACCCTCAAATATCACCCCCAAAGCCACTACTCTGAAACTTTCTTGGCTCACTGTATGCATATACCCAAGACGTGTTTGGTATTGGTTGATAGTTATTAGTTCATTTATTCAGTTTTTAGCTTTGATCAGAATTTTATTTGTTAGAGGACACTTTCAGGTTTACTGGAAGTTGTGCAGGAAGAAAAGATAATGTTTTAAATGTTTAGAACTGTTATAAATACCGTGATTTAACTAGGCTAATGTTTGTTGTTACATGTGGGCTTCAACCAGAAGAATCTCTTTTTTGGTTGTTAACCAGTATATTAAAATGTAAGAAGATACCTGGCACCTCTGAGAAAGGAAAAAGAGCCACTCCTGAAATTCAGAAGCTGCTGACACTGACAGCTGCCCCATGCCATTCTCCTGCCAGGCATAAACAACGCGACCTCAGACAGGATTGCTCCGAGACTAGCGTAGAATAAAACAAAAAAGTCCACATCCTAATTTTGTCTAAGCACAGAAAAAGACAAGGTCAATAAGCTCCCTCAAAACACCAAACTGTCTCTACCAAAATGAGTGACTGCTTCTTTTTTATCCATTACAACTTTGTCCTTATCCTAGTCTCTTCTCCTCTAAAGGAGATTTACTGAAATACCCAGTCACAGAATTTCCCCCACTTTCCAACAGCATCTAACCTAGAGCAGAGCCCCACTTTCTTAGCCCTTCCCCAAATCATACAACCAGAGCCCACACCCTATAAATGGATTCCTTCTAATACCCTGAGACCCCTCAGGTTGCCGTGGCATCTGTGCTTGCTTGTTGCAGTGTGTAACAGGCCTGCCTCGCTCAAGCACGGGGGTGTTCCTGGTGGCCTTTGGTTGGAGGGCTTTAACACTTCTCTTTCTAGTATCTTTTCTGTAAAACTTCATCACCATTTACTGGATAATATCTTGGTTTCAGGAACTTTACATGCATTTTCTTGCATCTTCAAGATAATATTGCAACCCACAGTGGATAGGAAAATTGGATCTCCCAGGGAGATGTTTTTCCTCTTTGTGGTTACAGAGAGAGAGGATTCAAAGCAAGGTCTCTGTCAGCAATGCTCTTGTGCTTCTTTTCAGGTACACTTTAATATATATTTTCAATATGCATTAAATACATAATTTCTCAGAAAACTTTGTTTTTCTAAACTATTCAGGTGAAACTTTGAACAAATGTCCTCTTTTCCTGAGGCCGCAGCTGGTAACTGGGGAGACACAGGACGCAGCTAACCTGTGCCAAGGCTGAGGCAGAGCATCGCAAGACAAGAATTAATGGTTGATTGAAAAAGCTTGATCTAGCTAACTGTTAAAAAAGTAGACCTGCCATATTAAAAAGAAATACTCATCATGAGGGGAATTATCAGCTGCCAACTCACTTTAGCAGTTGGGCAAAAGATTGTTAACTAGCAAAAATTAACGAGGTTTATACTTTGGAAAAAGGAGAGCTTAATTCTCATACAGGGTAGCAGCCTGTGGGGCGGACATTCCCACAGGCTGGAAGGCAGAGCACCGACCAGCAGCCAGTCACACGAGCTTCAAAGGACAGAAAGAAGGAACAGGATTTTATACTGATCGGGTGGTCAAATATACATATTCAACAAGCTGTGTGAGGAGCCATGAATATTTATGAAAAAGGGAAATCATGCACAGTTTTAATTGTGCTTTATCTCTCCCATCCTGTCATGGCTGGGGCCTCAGTTTTAAGGTGCTTCTGGAGTCCCCTTAGCCGAGAGGGGTCTGCTCAGTTAGTAGAGGGTTTAGGATTTTGTTTTTAGTTCACAAGGTTATACAAAAGAAGATAACAATGGGAAAATCCTGTTTGGGGAGACACCCGTGACGGCCTACAAACTGTGACACACAGCTTGACCTTTCAGGGGCGTGATGTATCAGTTCCTATTGCTGCTGGATGAACTTACGAGCTTAAAGCAACATGCATTTGTTCTCTTAATAACTCTGCAGGTCACACACCTCACCTGTGTCTCACTGGGCTAAAATCAGGATGTTGGCGTGGCTGCCTCTTTGGAAGCTCTAGAGGACAATCCATTTCCTTTTTCATCTGGGCAGTAGACAGACTTGAGTTCCTTGTGGTTGTAGGGCTGAGGTTCCCATTTCTTTCCTGTTTCTAGGGCTGTTCTCAGCTTCTAGATGCCATCTGCCGTCTTCTGTTCATGGCCCCTTCCTCCATCTTCAAAGCCAGCGACACAGGTTGAGTCCCTCATGCTTTGAATCGCCCTCTTTCTTCTCCTGTCTCCTCTCTCTGGCCCATGCTTCAGCCTCTGTCTTCCCCTTTTAATATCTTATCCAGATAATCCAGGATAATCTCTCCATCTCAAAGCCTTAATTTAATCACATCTGCAAAGTCCTTTTGCCACAGGTAACACATTGGCAGGTTGCAGGGATTAGGGGTGTGGGCATCTCTGGGGGACCATTATTCTGAAACCACAGGTGGGAAAGGCCACTCAGAGGGGAAGATGTTCTGTCCCTCCTGGCAAAGCCTTCACTGAGTGCTCGTGGTGACGGCAGAAGACACGGCTTAGAAAGACAGCTGGGTCTTCCAGGTGCAGAGAGGTTATAGGCTCCCTGTTGTGCTGAAATTTTAGCTTCCAGGTATCTGCGGAGTCAGGTAAGTGTCTGCCTTGTGCTGTTGTTGATCTTCCCAGTGCAGAGCAGTTCTTAAATTGTGGATTCTCTTGGTAAGAAAAGTACACACCATTTATGGATGGCAATGGTTCTTATAGATCTATCAGACTGAAATAAGGTTTTGTATAGTTTTCCACTCCGAATAAATTTTGGCTTTTTAATCCTGTTAATCATAAATAAAAACAAACTAGTTAAAAAGAGACAGTAAAGCAAAGGCAAATAAAAAGTGAAGGATTAAAAGACAAAAGAGGCAAGAAAAAGGAGAGCTTTGAAAGTAAAATTTATTATTACTATTTGGTGCAGAAAGCTATAAAGTACATAAAAACAATCTATAGGAAGTTGGAAAGATTTCTTCTCATTACTAGCCTTGAGGCATTTGTGAAATAAGCTGTCGCAAACTGACACATATCAAGGTGGACCACGCTGGGGAAATGGAGCACAGAGTGAAAGCATCCACGTCACAAGAAAAAAAATCCATAAATTTATCCACATGCTGAACAACTGTGAGACTGTCGAGCATGTCAGCTCTGATACCGCGAAGTCGGCCTGCACTCATATTTCCCCCCGAGGACTATATAATCTTTCCTTTATGATTCCGGCATTCACATGTACAGCTACCAAGTAAAAATTAAGCCTTGTGCCTTGATCTTGTATCTTCAAAGACAACTGTCTAAAAATAAATGAAGTGTTTCAAGGACAGAATCTATTAGTGCAGAGGCCAGCCCCTGGCACCTCTTCGGCAAGTGAGGTCGCATCTGTGGGAACTGGTCCCATGGTTCCTGCCCTCTCAGAGGGCTCAGCCCCTACCTGGGGCAGTCTAACCACAGTGGGGCATGTGGAGGCTCTGCAGTGATGGGAGGAGACACAGAACTGTCTTCGACCCCATTCCATCCCCGGCTGCCTGGAATTTCAGCTTCAGCTGTTAGACAAAGCTGTCCTGGCTGGACGTGGTGCTTTATGTTAATGACATTTAATTGCAATACTAACTGGGCCTCAAAAAATATCCATTAATAAACAAATAAGATATAAACCTTATTTTTAAATAGTAACTCTTATTTCTTAAATTTTATTAGAAATTTTCTCTTTATGGTTTATGCCCATTTGAAAATGAAAAAATGCTACCTATATGGTTTCTAATTTTCTAAACTCATTTTTAACATCTTTAAAAGCCCTAGATATTTCCAAACTTCATGTCGGGTGGGGGGCTGGGCCCCTGGTGGCTGCCCTAGCTCTGAGCTCGTGCTCCCTGGGGGGCTCTGGGTCCCCCGTGCAGGGAGGTGCAGCCCGTACCACAGCTCTCTGTCACCTTGGAGGCATCGCTGATCTCTCCCTTGTCACATTTATACTTCTATTTTTGATAGCTTTTAGAAATTATTGAAAATAGGAAAGGCTGATAAGGACTGAGAACCAATATTATATAAAAACCAAGAAACTATAAATAATGCCAAAATAATTGACACCCAAAAAATATTTTTAAATGTTCTTATTTTAATGGCTGAAGATTAGAATGTGAAATAAATGTATCATCGGCAGTCCTATACGGGAATAAAACTTCTGCGTGAAACAGATTTAAAATAATCGGGTCACCGTTTGGATTCCCATCCGTCCCTTGCAGGTTTCGGTTACTGTTGTAGGAGGCGATTGTCCTAAATGCTACAGCAAAATTCACCGAGAAGACAAAGCCAGAACATTGTCTTCATTTGGAAGGAACATTCATGAAAGAGCCACCACTGATTTCTTAACTTCAGGAGTTGAGATTCTCCGCACACCCCTCGGGCAGCGTCGTGGCCGGGTCCCCTCTGCTCGGCGGGGCTCCCAGGACACGGTGGAGGCCCTGCTGACTACTGTACAGGGGTGGGAGCCTCATTGTGAAAAGAGGACGTGTTTAAAACCCTCACGCTGAAGGCAACTAACAGCTGGGAGCCTCGGTCTTCACTTCAGCGGCGATGAAGAGAAGCTCCAGCCGACGGTGCCACAGAAAACACGGCCGGGGAGGGGAAGGAGGACAATGTGAAAGACAAGGGAACTTGAACAACTGCTGCAAATACAAAAAAACACCATGTCTTTCCTGTTGTCGTCTTCTACTCCTTACCAAAAGGTGTTTGTCACCCTCCCCGGAAACCCTGCAGAGCCGCCCGCAGAGCCGCCCAGAAGCCTGTGGTGTGTTGGCACGGGGTGGGTGCAGCTGGGGACGTCACAGCACCTGCCACCTGTGACACTGCACGGCGGCCAAGCGGGCAGGTGACCCCCATGCCTCTCCCTGCTGGGCAGGCCCCAGGCAGCAGGTGCTCTGGGACTTGTTGGGAAGGGGAGCAGGTACTCATGTTTGTTCAGCGCTCACAGGCCTGGCACTTGGCACCTGGGGTGGGCATCCCCACGGTAGCCTTTGAGCGAGGCACTGTTTTTCATTGTCTCAGGGAAACCTCAGGCTCCCACAGGAATAGCTCGCTCTGCTGTTGGCACCCAGAAAAGCCTGGCTTCAGCCCAGGCCCCTCTGACACTGCCGTGCCCTGCTTCCACCACGCAACTGTGTCTGTGCCCAGCACAGTCCTCTGTCCGCACCTGTGACTAACTGTGACAGCAGCAGTGATGATGAGTCACCGGAACCAGGACCTGCCCAGACCTGCCTTGGCCTGGCACTGGGCTGAGCCCTTGCTGGGAACCCAGTAGATGGTGGGTAAGGAGCAGCCATCTCCTGTTAACTCGGAGACTGACCCTAGACTTGGCTGCAACCTCCCACTGAGGCTGCTGGCCCAGGGGCTGGGTGCAGGAGGGACGGCTGTAGTCTGGGTTCCAGGAGGTCCCTCTATTCACTAAGCTTGGGCTCCCCCTAGACAGAGCAAACAGGAAAGAAAGTGGTGTCCAAATTATGTGGCCTTAACAAAATTTTGCCGCTGTAAAAAAAAGATTGATGTCCAGCGTCCCCTGTCCCTGCGCCCTGACAGAAACTATGCCCAGCCTCTGGCCTGTAAGGCCGACAGATAATCTCGGATTGCATCGCCTCTGCCCTAAGCTACCTGATGGGAAAACTGCCCCAGCCACGCTTGCTGGTCCTGCTGGAGGAGCGAGGACCAGGCCAGGGCTCGGTGATGGACGGCAGGAATCCTTGCTGGAACCGTTGCTGCGGACATGGTGATGGATATAGAGTAACAGACACCATTCGGTGTATGAAGGTAAAAAATTAGTAAAGTGTTTTGAGAATATACCCCCAAACATTATCGTTTATACATCTGAAAATGGAACTTGCTCCGTATGTCCACAATGAAGAGTTTAGCTAACTTTCTAGAAGAGTCTGAAGTAATTTTAAGGTCTTTACCCCAGACCTTCTGGCCGATGCCCAGAGAACCTACCTGAGGCTGTAGTCCTTCCTGGGAATGGTCCTTCCCAGTCCGGGACCTTGATTGTTCCTTGAATATCTCATCTTTCATCTTCTCTATGCAGAGGTGATGATATTTATCTCTCAGAGTCTGTGGGAGGATTAAACAAGAGGAGAAAAATCTAGACACATGGCCCTGGGGACATCAGTCAAAGCCGGTTCCGGCCTCCTTCCGCCCCCAGGGATCTGAGGTCTAGAAGGACTAGATACAGAGGGACCCCGCCCTGGAGCTGTATCCCATACAGGGATGCGGACAGGGGCTCAGCTCCTCCCAGCCTGGTCCCTCTGCCCTGATGTGGGCATGGGTGGGAGAGAATGCTGAGGTGGGGTCCTGGGCCAGAAGTCCACAGGTCACATGCCCCATGGGGACTGCAGTTCCTTCTCCCCCTCCCCCGAACAGGGTCATTTCTTCCTGGCCAGACTCATGGTCACCACACCAGGGCAGAGACCTTTAAAAGTTGGAAAAGCCTCGTGTTTCTATGGGAACTTCAGCATGTGCTTCTCATCACTATCCAGGAAATCTCATTTAAAGGACATAAATACAAGGAGAAGCATGTGCCTCCAGAGTATTTCGTTGTTATTGTCACTGAGCTCTTTCTATGGCACAGACACTTCACACATATTATCTTATTTAATACTGTAACAGTAAATATAAAAAAAGGAATGATTCCTGTTGTCAAGGGAAAGAGAGCTTTCCCCACCCTTCCTAGAGCATTTCTTTAATCTGCTGATAGGCACATAAATCTTTGTAAAGATAAACAAGTTTTAAAACCCAGAAATGGTTTGCAATTACCTTGGATGCATCCCTTTGGAATGCAGGTATCTGAGCAGGCAGGACCCACCCTGCCTGTCAGTTTGGCTTTAACCTCATCTGCTCGCAGGAAAGATAATTGAAGTTTTATCATTTCCTGGATAAAGGCAATTAAAAACCAAAAGGCCCAAGTGAGTTCAGGATGAACTTTATGAGACAAGGTGCAGCAAACGGCACTGTCCTCTGTGGGAGGACAAAGGGCCAGGAATCCTGCGAGCTTTTGTGTGTCGTGATTGAAAACAAGGGGCCTAAGAGGAGGGTGGCTGCAGGCTGCCTGGTGAGAGGCTTTCTGTCTGTGCAAGCTCTCTTCACAGGCATCCTGTAGTGCATTGCACACAAGCATATCCTTAGTCATTAACAAAACTGCTTTCTTCCTTTTCTGTTTGGCAGGGTGGACTGTCTTGCTAGTATTTATTTCCCAAACCACCCTCACTGTCCTCATTTCACAAGGGAGGGGCCTGGGCTAGGAGGGCCCAGGCGAGCAGGCTAGTGGATGTCAGAACATAGCCACCTTCCTCAGCTGCAGCGCAAATGCACCCCAGGCCTTCCAGACACCCTGGCTGGTCGCATCTGTGGTGTCCTTCAGGTTTCTGTGACTCGAGCTAAAGCTGTGAAGTTGGGGAAAGCCTGAGGGGAAGTGCTTTGTAAATTGTGAAATGCTACAGAAGATTCAATGACCCGGCTCGGTGGCTCATGCCTGTAATCCCAACACTCTGGGAGGCCGAGGTGGGCGGATCATTTGAGCTCAAGAGTTCAAGACTAGCCTGAGCAAGAGCGACAACCCGTCTCTACTAAAAACATAGAAACAAATTAGCTAGACAACTAAAAGTATATATATTTATATCAGCCTGGCAGGTGGTGCATGCCTGTAGCCCCAACTACTTGGGAAGCTGAGGCAAGAGGATCGCTTGAGCCCAGGAGTTTGAGGTTGCTGTGAGCCAGGCTGACACTTGAGCCCAGGAGTTTGAGGTTGCTGTGAGCCAGGCTGACACCACGGCACTCTAGCTCAGGCAACAGAGTTAGACTCTGTTTCAAAAAAAAAAAAAGCCAGTGAAATGTGTCTCCTTAGGCATTTGTTTAAGGTCCTCCTTAGGCATTTGTTTAAGGTCCGAGGAGTGAAGCTGTGATGAGCCCAGGGCCAGCTGGAGCCCTCATGGCTGCCTTCCCTGGAGGGCTGGGGCACCAGGTGGGCCGCTTGTGACTGTCCTAGACTAGGGAAGCAGCATCCAACTGCTATGGGAACCAGCGATTTTGTCACTGGGACCTTAAGGCAACTGCTAGGCCAAGGCTTCTGGGGAGGGGCCCAAGAGGGGGCTGGATGGGAAGATTCTGGGTCAGAACAGGTTCCTGGGTGCCATCAATTTTATAAGTGAGATGCGGCCGCCAATAGCCAAGGAAACACCAAACTCTAGTGTGAAAGCTGATTTTGGGCCATTGACTTAATTTTGAGAAGCCACAAAGTATATTTATTTGGAGAAAATATTTATTTCTGGTTAAAAGGGTGTCCTCCTTCTCCTTGCCCAGCAATTTCTAAGTAGAAGTCTACTGCATGCCTTTCTGAGAACCATCTGAACCCTGCTCCTCGGCCCTGGCTCCCATCAGCATTGCCAGAGCTTCTGATTAATTGGCCTAAGGTGACTTCCCCACCCATGGGTACTTTTTAAAAGTCTCCAGATGATTCTAATTAATCTGCAGCCAGGGCCAATGCCCAGTTGCTAAGTAATGTCTGCCTGCCCTTCCCATAGATCCCTTCCATCAGAAGGCACTCCTCTGCGAGAGGGCAGACCAGACGCCTTCCTTCCCTGGGAATTGGGACTCTGAGTCAGGAGCTGTTCGGGGTAGAACGCACAGTCTAAGAGGGCGCTCTGGGAGGAGGGCGGGAAGAAGAGAGCCTGGGCAGAGGCAGGTGTCAGGCTTGAGGAAGTAACTAGCCTAAGGAAGGTGTTTGGTGAGCTGCTGAGTGGTGGGCCTGACTCTAAAATGTTCCAGAATCCAGCAATCACACAAATTGCCTTATACACCATCAAGCTTCGGCAGGCTACACGTGGGTCTTACTTCCTTACTTCCTTGCCTGGGCTCTCATTTTATCTTCACTACAACCCCATGAAATTGGTACTTTTATCTCCATTTTCTAGAAGAGAAAAACAGAGACTGAGATATTAAATAACATGCCCAACAGCGCAGAATGGGAGGGCCCCGGAAAGTCGGAAAGTCGGACGCCGGAGGGACACGGGGCCAGTGGCCGCCACACCCAAATGCGCCCAGCTGCTCCGAACTGAGATGCGCTGTAGGTATAAAATTCTCACTGGGTTTTCAAAACTTAGTATTCACAAACAAGTAAAATACCTAATTAACCTAATTATCTAATTAATTGTTCATATTGTTTAAATGAAAATATTTCGGATACGTTGGACTACATAGGGTATATTATTACAATCCATCTATCAGTCTGTGATGTTTTGGAAAAGAAGAAAACACAATCTCATGTCTTTCCTTTTACTGTTTTAAGGTGGATACTGGAAAATCTACAAGTGTGGGTCGCACTCTATGGCCCTCCGACCCCGGGCGGCCTGTCGCAGCCGGAGGGCCGCGTTTCCGCAGCAGCAGATCCGAGTAGGCTCCGCACGCGCCCGAGCCTCGACCTCCAAACCGCGAGGTGCGGGAGGAAACGCGCGGACGTGCTCTCGGGACCCGCAGCGTGGCGGAAATCAAGCTGCCGGGATGTGACCAGTGAGGAAGCGGAAGAGGAAGAGGAAAAGGAAAAGGAGGCGGAAAATACGCAAGCGCTTTCCCAGTCAAGGGGCGTTGTCCTGGTTTGGGGACGTGAGCGGCGCGCGAGTGCGGCTCCCGGCGGTCCGGACCCTGTTCCGTAGTGCGGAGAGTGGCGACAGCGCTAGGAGGCCCCCGGAGTCGACACGAAATAAACCATTCAAAGGCTGGGAGAGGAGCGACTCAGAGACCGACCGAGGCTGCCGCGACGGCGGGCGCGGAACGCGAGCAGGGCTCCTGCGGGAGTGGGGCGCAGCCTGGGGGAGCGGGGGACTGGGCGCGGGGGACTGGGCGCGGGGGCGCCCTCGCGTCTCCGCCCCTCCCTCGGGCCGGGGCCCCGCCAGCCCTGCGCTCCCCCGGCGCCGGCCGCCTTGCTGTCTCTGCTGCCCTAAGTCCACGCTCCCTTACCTGGAGTCTGTGGAATACGGCAGCGCTCACGGTGCTTACTGGATCGACGCTGCTGTTGGGCAAGTACCCGAGCCTCCGCTGGCGCGGTTCGCAGGGCGGCTGTGCGGAGGCAACCGTGTCGCCTGTCAGTCAGCACAGAGGGAACAGGCGGCACCGTAGAATGGGGCTGAGGAGGAGAGTTTTAACGGGGCGTCGGCACAGGTCAGCGCGGGCGGCTGCTGCAGTGCTCAGTCCTACCCGCGGCCTGAGGGGCAGGGCCTGCGTGGGAACCCTGGAGACACCCTGGGGATACCCTCCTCACCCCAACCTGGGGTGCTGTTCCAGCTGGCCTCCCAGCGGGGAGCCCTTGCCTGTGGCATGCAGGCTGCCTGCTGGGTTTCAGGCAGGTAGACTGGGTGGGTGTGGTTCTGACCCAAGACCCCAGCCTGGGCTCACCGGCTGCAGCCACAGTCATCCCGGGCGGGTGGGTGCAGAGCAGAGCTCCTCGGCCTCCCTAAGCGAGGGAGCTGGACGCAGGGTCTCCCCAGCGCTTTCAGCTGCCCAAAGTCGTCTGCAGTGTTTCCCTCTTTCTGCTTGGCATCAGCAGCAAGAAGCCATTTTGTCCCAAGACTGGCCATTTCATGGCCCCAGATCGCTGCACCCTCCCTAACCAGGAAGGACCAGGTCAAAGGCCTTCTCCCGGCAAGACTCTGTCTTGTTTGGAAAGAAGGAGTCTTTGCCCGAAACCACTTCCCTGAGGGAGCAGAACAGAGTCACTTGACTCTTCTCATCTGCAGGAAGAGCGGGCAGTGCTGACGGGCTCACCCTGCGGAGTCCCTGCTCCTGGTGCGGCTGCTGCCCGGCATGGTGGGAGCTGCGCCAGCCAGGGAGTGGGTGGGAAGACACTGAGGGTGGGTGCCTCAGCCAGTGATCCCAGAGACAGCAGCGAGTCCTGGGTAGGGACTGTGTGTCCCTGTGCCCAAGAGAAAGTCTGGTGAAGAATGTGCTTTTGGATACAGGTTAAGTGATGGTGACACTCAGTCTATGGGAACTTGTCCTCTGGCTGAAATAGTGCAGTCCACTGCTGGAGCTGGGAAATGATGCTGCCAGTGAGAACACTGAAATTTTGGGCCTGGAGAAAAATCCCAGTTATAACTGAAGTAATTCTGAAGTACCAGCTTAGCTCATCTTTTAGCATTATTTCTCCTAAGTAAAAAGCTTTAAAAGCACAAAGACTTAGGCCCCTCAGCAGCCAGCCAGCCACCCCAAGCAGGGCAGAGCATGTCCTAAACCTCCTTCCCAGAAGAGCCGCCCCACAGGACACCATCTGAGGGCTTTAGGGGCAGGTGAGTCCCCACGCCATCCGGCAAGCTTGTTGAGATCGTGGTTACCCAGAGCATTCACAGCCCACAGCTTTCACTGACTGAAAATATTTCCGTGGATAAGAAGTCCTCATTCAACTGTCGGACAAACAGGGAGCCCCAGAGCACCCCACTGTAGACCCTGCCATCATTCTCTTAATTGGCTCTAGAGTAGTTAGAAGTCCATGTGATAACAAGATTATATACCACGTTTCTCGCTCTCGAACACAGAGATGTCATGAGGGACCTTGTCAAATGCCTTATTGAAAACCTGGGCACTCTGGGTTTGTCACAGTGTTTCTCAAAGTGTGTTCTCCCAATAGTCAGTCCTGAGGGCAACTCTGTGAGAAGACAGTCTGTGGTCACATTACTTTGGAGAAATCTGAATACTATATCCCTCTTTTGGAAAGCTGTAGAGTAACTTAGTGTAACTTAGAGTAACTTAGTAACAAATGTTACATGTTCATTTGAAAATAAAATTGTTTAACAGAAAACTTCATTCCTTTTATTCATGGAATATCACTTAACATCTGTGGTAGGCAAATAATGGCCCTCCAAAGATGTTCCTGTGTGAATCCCTGGAACCTGTGACTATGTTAGTTACAAAGCAAAGGGAAAATTAGGGCTGCACATAGAATCACGGCTGCTAACCAGCTGACCTGAGGATGTGGAAGTTATCTGGATTGCTCAGGCAGGCCCAGTGGAGTCGCAGAGGTCCTTAAAGGTGGAAGAGGTTCAGTCAGAGGAGAGGTGATGACAGAAGCAAGGTCAGAAAGAGATTTGAAGACACTACACAGCTGCCTTTGGAGATGGGGACACCGGCCACAAGCCAGGCAACACCAGCAGCCTTTGGAAGCTGGAAAAGGAAGGAAACAGATTTCGCTGGTGCCTTGATTTTGCCCAGTGAGGCCCATGCTGGACCTCTGAGCTCCAGAACTATAAGATAATTTATGTTGTTTCAAGCCACTAAATTTGTGATAATTTTTTATGGCAGAAACAAGAAACTAACTACATGAGGAAACAGTGGTCTACACATGTCCCTGATCTACCTATGTAATATCCCAGTCAGAAAGGAAAGATCCCCGACCTGTCTGCTCCTGCACAAAGAACTGGGTCCTTGTAACCATCACTGCTCTTCTGAGCATGCACAAGTTGACGTTGGTACCCCAGCCCTGGGACTTGCGGTCCATGCCCATCAGGCATCCTCAGAAACCTGACTCATCCAGTCAGCACCAGAGGTCATTTGAGATACAAATAATGGGCATGGCACACTGCAGTTGTGTAACAAGGAGAGTAATGTGTACATGCACACACGCGCGCACACATACACACTCCTTGTATGTGCTTTGAACAATTCTGGAAGGTTGGATGAGAAACTTGTAACAGCACTTACTAGAGGGAGAGCCTGGGTCTGGGGTCCAGACCAGCAGAGAGATTTCTTTGTACTGTATACACTTGAGCGTGTGTGTATGTTCTAAAGTATTTTTGTAGTTTTACCTTATACCATTTACTTTACTATGATCAGGTGCTCTTTTTCCTATAAAATGCAATCAACGATGGAGAAAGAAGTGCAGAACACAGGAAAAGGCAGGTATGCTGTGGGCAGAGAGCTACACATCAAGGAAGCTACAGGAGCCCTCCTCCAGCTGCGAGTCCCCAGGAGTCAGCTTGCTATCTCTGCTAGATTTCCACTGCCTGCCTCCCTTCCTAAGCCATGCTGCCCGTGTTGGGAGGCAGGATGTGCAGGGTTCTGTGTAGACACTGTAGAGCCACCAGGATCCACTGGCTGAGGGGTTGGCCAGGAGCAAGGTGGTAGCCAATGGGCCTGCGCCCTGGCTCAGCCCAGCTGGTCGAGAGAGCCAGTTTGAGAAGCAGATGTCACGGTCTCACACGGATGCTCATTACGGACTGACCAGCGTGTTGCCTAGACCTCCGATTCTCTCCTGAAATTGAGGAAAGCTACACCACTCGACCTTGAACTAAGATGGAAAGTGAAAGCAGGTACGAAGATACAGTCCAAGGCCAACATGAGATGTTTCTGGTAGTCAGAATGTTTCAACATGGCACAGAGTCACAAAAGAAGGTGGTGAAATCTTCCTTGGAACTGGGGAACAATAGGGCAGAGCCTGCCTGCCAAGGACACTCAAATCAGTGTGTGAGGTGCCCACTTTGTGAGCCCACAGGCACCCTCACTTTATCACAGAACCGCTGTTGCTGCAGTGCAAACCAGCTTCATCAGATCCCCCTCTTCCACATACTATTTTTAATATCACTGAAAAAAGGTTGGCAGTGAACTGTGAGCTGATGCAAAAAAAAAGTAATAAGTGAAAGATGTGGGATAACACTGGATTAGAGCCGAACCCTTTGTAATGATGTTCCAGGCTATGTTCCCGCTTTTCCTCTGCGCACCGCCCTCTAGAGGAAAGCAGCGTGACCAGACAGCGTGGAAATGTAAGGCAGTGACTGGCATCCCCACCGCCAGGAGTAACCATTTATTAATTTTTCCCAGGGAGAAAGCAGATGTACACTGGACGCTGGGGTAGCTGTAGTCAGGTTTGGGTGTCGTGATTGTCACCCAGCATTGGTGCCATTTGCTGTAAGAGTTCTCCAGAGCTGGCGCTTTGATCCAAGAGGTTAATTTCCAAGGATGTTTATCTTACCCATTACTTAATTTGGGGGAAGAGACGTTTTAAGGAAAGAAACCATCTTTTTCACTTCGGCAAATCACTCTTGCTATCCTTGGTCTCTAACTTGCACCTTCTGACCAGCGTCCGTTGCTGAGAGCCCTGCGAGCAGAGGCCCAGCACCTGCTAGGGGCAGCTCTGGGCTGTCTGCAGCCTTGCTGACCCATGGCAGAGCCACAAACAGGCTGTGTCCAGGTAGCATCTCTGTCAACTTAAGTGCTATCTAAACTTAGCTCATCCAACAGAAGAAAAGTGTCAAGCCAATGTGTAGTTCTTCTAGTTTCTTGTTGTGTTCCTACACTCTGGCGTGTGCGCCCCTGGGGGTGATGAGGTGATCACACAGTACTCTGACGAAAAGCTTTTTTATTTTAATAATTTTACTACTATTTATAATGTGACCAAGTAAAAAGAATGATCAGATGGAAAGTCAGCCCAAAGAAAAATATTAAGAAAAATAAAATAAAATCATAGATAGCCATGACAAATATCACAAAGTTGTACACCAGTGACTGAAGCTGAGGAACGTGGTTGGGGTAGAGGGGTCCTTGGCAGCTTTAGTAAGTGTTGTGCACGCTAGTACATGGGACAGCATGTGGCAAGCACCTCCTCTCTGAGGACATATGCCTGTTGGCCCCTCTCTCCACCTCTCGACACTTTAGCTCCTCAATAGCTTAATTTACTGTGTATAATTAGAAGGGCCTCCTGCAACTCCACCTCTAACATATCACTGTTTCTGTTTTTCCATATTCTTTTCCAGGAAGAGGCTGTTTGCATGAGGCTATTTGCATATTTATCCTGTAGTTAGTTTGCATTTGGCTTATTTCATGTAATATTTTATCAGAAGCATTTTCCATGTTGCAGATAGTCTCAAAATAGTTTTCATCTATAAGGATTGGCTGTTTCCAATTCTTTTTTTTTTTCTTTTATTTCAGCATATTATGGGGGTACAGATATTTAGGTTACGTATGTTGCCCTTGACCCCCCTCCCCCCCTGTTTCCAATTCTTTTCATGAATACTCTTGGACATATAGCTCTTGTCCTTTATTGAAAGTTTAGTTATTTTTGAAGAAATAATTTTTATAAGTGGGATAAGTTGGTCAAAGCATATAAATGTTCACCCTTCTTTTTTTTTTTTGAGACAGAGTCTCACTTTGTTGCCTGGGCTAGAGTGCCGTGGCGTCAGCCTAGCTCACAGCAACCTCACACTCCTGGGCTCAAGTGATCCTTCTGCCTCAGCCTCCCGAGTAGCTGGGACTACAGGCATGTGCCACCATGCCCGGCTAATTTTTTCTATATATTTTTAGTTGTCCAATTAATTTCTTTCTATTTTTGGTAGAGACGGGGTCTCGCTCTTGCTCAGGCTGGTCTTGATCTCCTGAGCTCAAATGATCCACCCGCCTCGGCCTCCCAGAGTGCTAGGATTACAGGCGTGAGCCACCCCGCCCGGCCTACCCTTCTTTTTTATTTCAAAATAAATGGTGTATAGATGTTTCTGTCACATGGATAGTTTCTATAATGTTTAAGTCAGGGCTACTAGTGTGCCTACCACCTGAATAGTGTTCATTGTACCTGTTAAGTAGGTTTTTACCCCTTCTCTTCTCCCCTCTCCCCGCTTCTTGATTTTCAATGACTTTTACTTTTCTTTGTGCCCATGTGCGCCCATCAATTAGTTCCAAATTATTAGAGAGAATATGTGGTATTTGTTTTTCTATTCCTGGGATACTTCACTTAGGATAATGGTCTGCAGTTCCATCCAAGTTGCTGCAAAAGACATGTTCACACTGCTTAGCTGCCCACTCCTACTAAGTTTGAGACCTCTTAGCTCATACCAACAATGGTGACCCTTGTTCTCAATACACAAAAAACTTTTTCAAAGAACAGGATGACAAACCCAATTGAAAGTGGCAAAGGACATGAATATTATCTCAGAGAAAAGGAATACATTTGATCATAGCATATGATACACATTCAATCTCACTGATAATTAACAACTTGTAAATTCAAGCAAAAAAAAGGTCTTATAAGCAAGGACCAAAAAGTATGGTGCCACCCTGATGGTGAGTTTGGGGAAAACAGCCACTTTCATTGTACTCTTTTCAGACATGTCAATTGACAAGGCTTTGGGGGAGGCTAACTTGGCAGTCGCTGTCCACAGCACTGGGGATAGCAGCACTGTCCAGCAGCACTTCCTGCCACGGTGGTATGTTCTGGACCTGCGTCCTACATGGCTGACACAAGCCACACCTGCTTACTGAGCACTTGAAATGTGGCTGGTGCAACCGAGGGACTAGATTTTTAATTTTATTTTCTTTTTATATACAAATGTAAATAACCACGTGTGGTTGATGGCCACTGTATTGGACAAGTGGTGCCCTGGAGGCTGGATATAGGGTGTCCAGCAGCCTGTGACAGGCTGCTTTGAGAATTCTGACAAAGTGAGTGTATCATGTTGGACTGTGGCTAACTGGAAGTCACTGCTCAGGGAATTTCGTGTGCAATACAAGAGGAATCAAAAATAGACAAACAGGCTGGGCACAGGGGCTCACACTAGCACTCTGGGAGGCCAAGGCGGGAGGCTGGAGGTCAGAAGTTCGAGACCAGTCTGAGCAACAGCAAGACCCTGTCTCTATTAAAAATGGAAAAAACAATTAGCTGGGAGTAGTAGTGCATGCCTGTAGTCCCAGCTACTGGGTGCAGTCTGGCTGAGTGGCCACCAAAGAGGGTCTTTGCTGCTTTGGGCCTCTGGTGTGCTGTCGGAACTGGAGCATGTGTTTGTTCCTTACAACTGGATCAGCTAACCAACACTCCCTGGCCATTCCTGGTACCTAGATATGCAACCAAAAATGTTATTAGATAGTTCCATAAAACAATTCAACCACCTAAATGGTGGTTTATAAATCTAAATGCATAGAATGAATGCAGCACAACTTAGTTTCCCCATGACCCAGTCTCATGTAGAGAGTAGGGGTGATATTCGTCATACCAATGACAGGGGTGGAGAGAGTGGCCCACTCTGCCAGTGCGTTTCTGCATCGTCTGTGGTATGCATCAGTATTTCCCAAAATGAGCAATGAATGGGGCTCTTTTAAAGGCAAATAGTCTTGAAAATGCCTGAGAATTCATGTAGGGACCCCAGTTAAGCCTCCTATAATTTGTTAAAGGAATTAGAACTGTAAGCCAATTCCACTTTATGTATATTTTTTAACTTTTAAAATTCATTCCTTCTTTTTCATTTGTTTCAATCACATGTGTAACTTCCAAATATAGTCATAAGATAGATGGAGGAGAGATATACAGGCAGGCATTTTCTATCCCAAGGAGATGTTCTATTTTCTAGTGTACCTTCATAATTTTTAAAAATGTTTAGTTTTTCTTTAATCTTGGTGAAATTTATGTTTGTTAATGGTGAAAAAAAGAGCTGCCAAATTATTTTTTTCCCAACTTTGTAATCAGTTCTCCAAACATTGGTCCAGTCCCCCTTTTCCCACCCATTTAAGACGCCTCCTTCAACATGTCCCCTGAGCCCCGATACCCATGGGCTTTTTACAGACCTAGGATTCTGCTCCATTTCTCCACCTATCTCTGCCACTGTAATTGCCATGCTCTCAAAATTCTTCAAAACTATTCTTGTACATTGCCTCTCCTAGATGAATGCTAGAATCGGTTTGACAAATTTAATTTTAAAATCCTTTTTGTCATTTGATTGGATATGTAGTATTCTTTTTTTATTTCGAAATATTAAGGGGGTACAAATGTTTTTGTTACACGAATAGCTTTTGTACTGCTTGAGTCAGGGCTATAAGTGTGCCCATCACCCAAATAGTGTTCATTGTACCCATTAGGTAGGTTGTTGCCCCTCTCCTCCTCCCCCTCCTCTCTGCTTGATTTCCAATGACTTTTGTTAATACTTCCTTTTGTTAATACTTTCCTTGTGTGCCCTTCTGTTAGTTCCAATTTATTTGAGAGTACATGTGGTGTTATTTTTCCATTCTTGAGGTACTTCCCTTAGGATAATGGTCTCCAGTTCCATCCAAATTGCTGCAAAAGGCATTAAGTCATCCTTTCTATGGCTGAGTAGCACTCCATGGTATACATGTACCACATTTTGTCAATCCACTCATGAATCGATGGGCACTTGGGTTGATTCCACATCTTTCAAATTGTGCTGCAATAAACATTTGAGTGAGTGAAAAAAATTTATGACTAAGACCCCGAAGGTAATCACAGCAACAACAAAAATAAATAAATGCGACTTGATTAAATTAAAAAGATCTGCACAGCTAAGGAAATAATCAATAGAGCAAATAGACAACCTACAGAATGGGAGAAAATATTTGCAAACTATACATCCAATAAGGGGCTGATATCCAGAATCTACAAAGAACTCAAATAAATCAGCAAGAAAAAAACCAAACAACCCCATTAAAAAGTGAGCAAAAGACATGCATATGTAGTATTTTCTGAGCCAACAAAGAACTCAATATAGTCAGAAGACAGAGTTGATGCTATGGGTCTTGCCTCCTTCCTGTCCAAACTGCCTGTTTCCACACAGCCCTCTCTGACTCTGACACCTGGAATTAAAGCCAGGTGAGAAGGAGCATCTTGGGGAGAGTCACCCAGACCCCAGTGGGCGAGACCAAGCCCCTGGACTGGCTCCTGATCTAAAGGATTTGCTTTTGGGGTTCTAAACAGGCCATGTCCTTTCAGGTAACATGATTTGCATTTTATATCTATTATGTAAAACAAATTATCCCAAACTTAGAAGCTTGAACAATAACACTTCTTATCTCAGTTTCCCTGAGTCAGGAATCTGGGTGTGGCTTTGCAGGGGTCCTCCAGAGCAGGGGTCTCTGGGGGTTTCAGGCGGCAGCACAGCCCTAGGTCTGGGTCTAGGCTCATCTACGATATGTATTTCACATTCTGCACACTTACTTCCAGCAGGACCTCCCCACGACTATACATTTAAAGCACAGGAAATTTCTGTGCTCACTATTTAAGTCTGAATATTCCAGTGCTATCAAAACCCTTCTCAACTCAAATAACTCCTGACTGGGTGACCAAGCCAATCCAACTGTGCTGGTGGCAGCTCAGTGCCTGAGCCACAGGCTGTCCAACCGGTTGGTGCGAGCAGGCTGAGGCACATCCAGCAGTGTCCCCCTCCTCCCTCGACCCGAGACACAGACGCCTTGCTCTCTGAGCGTGCCTAGCACCTGACACCTCATGTCCTTCAGTGCCAACCAGCCCGTCTTACAGACCAAAGATGTGGGTAAGGTCTGAACGTTCACCTGGGCCCATGGCTTCTCATCACCCCCGGCTGTGCCCCACTGACACCCCTAGCTCTTTCTTCCACATGGTCCAAGTGTCACCCCTGTGAGTGTGAGTGTGAGTGTGGGAACGAGACTCAGTGGGGCCAAAGCCACTGAAGAAAATTCTGTCCCTTAAACCAGAGCACACCCTGCAGAACCAAAAACACAAGGCTGGTGACACCTGCTCTGCCCTCAGCTGAAACCCAGATGCAGCCCGTTGGGGCATCAAGAGGCCACACAGGATGTGGGCTTATCTCTTGCCCTCATGCAGGGAACAGCTTCCTTTGTGCTCCTTAAGACTTAGCGGAATTGCAGAGTGTGATCAGACAGTCGATCAGCCAGGCCTGCCCCAAGTCCTAGGCCCACTCCTGCTCTTGCTGCCTTGAAGAACCACCGCACTGCAACAGGCACGTTCTAGCTTGGTATCAATGTCAGCTGCTGGGACTCCACGTTTTCACCTGCTTGCCTGTAGGTGATCAGCCCTGAGCAAGTCATCGTGTTCTAGTTACCCTTTTGCACTTGCACCTCCATTTCTGTTGCGTGAGCTCATTCACATCCACTGGTAACTGTCTCCTAATTGATTTCCTCAGCACTACTACCTGCCTCCTTCTCTCCCTTTTCCCTCACCTAGAAAACACAGTGCTTTCTCATTCTAACATAACAAGATTTTTTCTCTCTTTCCCCTATTCAAAACATGGTGTCTTCAGTTCCACATTAGAACTAAAAATATCTGTTCATCTTAGAACCACAGAACTCAATTGCTTAAAAGTGTCATGAGTCTCTTTGCAAAACTGCAGGTATCAAGAAACTTTGGACTTGGGGAAATGTGAAAATAGCCGATGTTGGAAAAAGGGGGGCAGGCGTTGGGGGAGTAGGGGAAGGAAGGAGCCAAAAATGGTAGGAAATGGCCATGAAGTATATTTTGTCTTTTTCCGGCTAATGAGGATGTCATTCTAGAAATATACTCATTACTCCACTCCATCATGGGGAATCTAAATTTCTTTGTAATGCATCCTCAATGAGAAGCATTTTTCAGACATGAAACTCTCTAGTCATCTAACTTGTCTTTCTAGGAAAAAAAAAGACAAACATAATTTAATGATAACCTTGTAGGAGAAGACAGATACTGATGATGAGAGCTGTGCTCCCAGTTGGTGTTAATTGTAGATTTCTTGAAGTCCAGTTATTCTAGTGCAATCAAAATCCCCCTGACCTCAGCTAGCTCTTGGTCAGGTCCTCTCCACCGGTCATTAGACTACATAAAAAACAGGAAAATTCAGAGTCACTTAGAGAACATAGAGAACATTTCTTAGCCATATTATTTTCCTGCTGACACTTGTGGCACATGATTTGATGAAATGAGTGTGCTTATTAGGTCAAGTTCACCTACGCAAAACATATGAACAAAGGCCTCCGAAATAATAGTTGCCAGGGGCCCATGCAGGGCTTCCCCCTTGCCAATCACTCACCACCGTGGGCCGCGTTTCTGTATTGCAGGGTTGGAATGGGCTTTGCTTAGCCTCAATGAGGAGGTTGTCCCAGGTTCAGGGAAGAGAGCATTTTCCATTTTCCAGATGTCAACACTGGGGCATATTTTTAGGGAAGTCAGGAATCCCACCAAAATATTCCAAGTAATTGTTGATATTTTGCATATTGATTGCTTTAATTAAACGCAAATTTGAAACATTACCTGGTAGCTGCAGAGCTGCTGATCCTAAACTCTAGTGGGGCCCTTTGACCTGTTTGACCTTCTTCTATTTTAGAGCTTTTTCTAAATTTTCAATTTTTAGAGCTTTTAGAGAAAGTTCAGTTTTAGAGCTTTTTCTCACCAAGGTTTCTTATTAAATTCAATAAATATTTACTGACCCAAAACTCTGTGCTAAACCCACTGGAGAACCCAAACATTTAAAAAACTAGAGTCCTGTCCTCCAAGATAAGTTAAACAAGATAATGTGAAAATTCCCATTTCTGGCACCTGAACAAGTGCTGCTGACCTCGCCAAAAGACAAAGAGGAGGCTGCAGGGCCAGGGCTTGCTTGAGGGCTGCGTGCGGAATCCCACTGACTCACTCTCAAGTGCATTTTGTGTCTGTGTTTGCACACTCTTCTCAGCTCTTAAAACTTCTGAAATTGGCTGGATGCTGGTGTGGCTTTATACACACTTTACATACACTTGTCTTTCTCATATTTTCTTTTCTTTCCTTTTTTTTTTTTTTTTTTGAGACAGTCTTGCTCTGTCACCCAGGCTGGAGTGCAGTAGTGTCATCATAGCTCACTGCAGCCTCAAACTCCTGGGCTCAAGCAACCCTCCTGCGTCAGCCTCCTGAGTAGCTGGGACTACAGTGCACACCAACATGCTCAACTAATTTTTCCATGTTTTTGGTAGAGACAGGATCTCATTGTTGCTCAGAGTCTTGCTCTTGGTCTTGAACTCCTGACCTCAAGCGATCCTCAAGCCTTCACCCCCCAGAGTGCTAGGATTACAGGCATGAGCCACTGAGCCTGGCCATCTTTCTTACATTTTCTTTATAAGGATTCATGTCCCCTGGACCAAATTCGTGTATTCTAAAAGAAATGTGCCATAAAATAAATTAAACAATTCCCACCTGCTGGATAGTTGTCTGGGCTAACATTAGCTATAATCAAACACTGACTGACGCACCACAGTTGCTCAGTGACTTCTCTCTGCCCTCGCTGTGGCTGCAGTCGACACTCTGCAGCTCTTCCCGAAAAGGCCGTTTCTCGGTACTCAGTTGAGCAATCGCACCGACTGAGTGAAGCCCACAAACATCTACGAAGCACTGCTCTGTTCAGGGCGTGCTCCAAACACTCAGGCAGCCAAGAGGAGCAAGACCCATCCCTGCCCCACAGACCTGGCCTGCTGCCTCAGGGTCCTGCCAGCCCAGGGCAGGGTTGTGGCAAGGTGGATGCCAGGTGCTCTGGGGAGCAGGGGAGGAGGCGTCCTGTGAGGGAGAAGGCTCCAGCCTCACAGGTGAAACCAGAGCTGGGTCTCCTGGGCTGAGGAGAAGGGCAGGGAGGAGTGCTCTGAGAGGGTAGGGAGGTTTGGCTGGGAACGCCGGCTGTGGGTGGGGGCGGGAGAGGCGGTGGGCAGGGGACAGCAGTCCCGCCCTCGTGAGCCTACATCTTGGCTTTTTATTGAGGCCCCCGACTGACATGCACATTATTATAATACTCCAGAAGCTGTGAGGGATCCCCGGGCTAAGTGGAAATTCCTCACCTCTTCCCCTCTGCTGCATGAGATCCACCGCCCAACATCCAGAAGCAACTTTTAGTACCATGTTTTGTTTCTGAAGGTAACCGGACGCATAAGCACGGGAGTAAGTGAAAAGAGCGCTGCGTTAGAAAATTGAAACGAATCGTGTAAAGCAGCACTCTGCCAGCGGGATTGAAAACAACAAACCCAGGGGCCCAGTTTTCTCTCAGGACCTCACAGTCTAGAAGGACAAACGCACACCACACATAGAAGTGAAGCTAGAGGATGCTGAAAGCAGAAGGGAGGGAGGAGGGACTCCCGCATGCGGGTGTCACCAGGTACTGCCCTGCTTGGAAACTCACGGCTGAGCCCGTTACTGTTTCACGATGCTGGCGGAAGACAAGGAACGTGAGCGTGTTTGTGTTGGTCCCTGAACCCCCACATCCCATGGGGGCAGGTGAAAGCCCAGAAGGGTGCCACACACACAGTGGGCTGTACACAGAAGAGGAACTCTGAGCTCAGGGAACATTCCAGAGGGAGGCATCACCTCCTGCAAGATGTCGTGCTGCGAACACAGCTCTGAGGACGCGCAGTTCAAGAGTGGTCAGGCCTTGCACTCTTGGAATACCCAGTATATGAGTTTCCTGTGGTTGCCATAACAAATTACCACAAACTGCATGGTTCAAAACAACGGACATTTATTCTCTCACAGTTCTGGGGTCCAGATGTCTGAAATCACGGTGTCGGCAGGGTCGGTTCCTTCCGTGGGCTGTGAGGGAGAATCTGTGCCGTGTCTTCTTCCCAGCCCCGGTGCTGCTCGGGCCATCTTCGGCATTCCTTTGTCTGTAGACACATCGTCCCCTCTCTGCCTCCATCTCCAATGGCCTCTCCTCTGTCTCTCCGTCTCCTGCTCCTTTCTCGTACAGGGCATCAGTCATTGGATTTAGGGCCCATCCAAATCCAGCTCATCTTGAGGTGCTTAACTTAATGACAGTTGCAAAGATCCTTTCCCAAATAAGGTTACCTTCACAGGTTCCGGGAGTTAGGACTTAGACGTGTCTTTTGGGGGGCCACCATTCAACCCAGCAAATGCATGTAGGAGAGCAAGAGGCCCAGGGAGGGCCATTTCTCCCAACAGGGAGAAGACAGATGGTTTTTATGTTGGCCTGAGGCCATGATCGGTGTGCACAAAGACGTGGGTGTGGAAAGTGAAGGGCACACTGGAGACAAGGTATCATATTTTACAAGAAATTAGGAGCTTGGGAACACGTGGTATAAGATAAATCAACTCACACCTGCTAAGTGCCAACACTACACTACTAGGGGCTGGGAAGGTAGCTGTGAGCAAAACAAAGTACTTGCCTTCATGAAGCTTACATTCTTCTCAGGAAAGAAAGTAAACAACATTAAGGGATAAATTTTCTAATATATTAGAAGCAAGATCTGGGAGAAAAGCCTCCCAGGGCAAACGCCTGAGGCGGAATCGGCCTGCCGTGGGCAGACTAGGAAGGAGGCCCGTGGATGTGAGGTCAGACACCGCAGGCTGAGACCTGCCCCTCGAGTGCTAACAGGGGAGCCCACACAGCCTCACTCACATTTACATACATATAAAACACCACACCTCCGAATCAGAGAATGGACAGTTTGTTACTCACAGCAACACAGCAGCCAGAACAGTATCTTGAGTGTTTCCCATGACCTTCTTCCCAAGGGGAGGTGGTGTGGACCTGTTAGTGCAGCGGATCTGCATGCCAGGGGAGGTACCGGAAATTAAGAGGCTTGATTTTATCAGGAATGCTGGGGACCTGCCTATCTTCTCCTCCAGAGAGAAAGTGCTCATTATCCTGAAATGGGAGCCAGTGTCTCTGGGATACAATGTCCTGGAATGTAGGCTGCTACCCCGGACATTCTGTCATCTCTTTGCTGTGCAATTGTCCCTGAAAAGCTAGTCTGTTCCTCTTGCTGAGAAGGTCCAGACATGCAGGAACCCGAGAGATCCAGGGAGAGCTGTCTCCCAAAAGTGGGCAGAGTGACGTCAGGGAGCAAGAGCATCCCAGGAGGTGAGGTTAGCCAGATGACAGGGCCCTTCTGTGGGGCCATGGAGGCCACAGCAGCAGGCTGCCATTCATGCTGAGTGAAAGCAGTACCATGGGTGGGTTCTGTGCAGAACAACATCGTGACCCGACTTCAGTTAGGAGAAAAGACTTCAGGGAAGCAGGGGTGGGAGTGAGGAGGCCGCTGGAGGAGAGGTGGGATGGAGATGGTAGCGAGAGGGGGGTCAGATTCGGGGTTTATTTTAAAAGTAGAACTGACAGGATCTGCCAACAGATTACATGAGACAAAGGAGTCAAAGGAGTGTGACTCCAAGGTTTGAGTCAGAGCAACTGGAAAGAGGGAGCTGCCATTAACTTCTTTCCCATCTTAGGGGTGGTCAGTCTGGGTAAGAACATTAGGACTTCAGTTTTGGAAATGTGAAGCCTGAGATGTTCAAGTGGAGATGTTGAGATCTGGAGTTCCGTGGTCTACGGTTGAGCTAGAGGTAAAGAATTTGGAGTTGTCAGTGTTTAGAAGGAACTCAAAGCCTTGTAGTTGGACCCATCACTAAGGGGGTATTTTGGAATAGAGAAAAGAGGGCCAAGGGCCAAGCACTCAGGGGAGGCAGAGAATCAACAGCAAGAGACAAGAAAGAGTGGCTGGGGAGGTGAGGAAGAAGGTGAGCCTGGGGTCTAAATATCTAACTGAACCCAGTGTTCAAGAAGGAGGGTCAAACACTGCTGGCTGAAGGTATGAGTGGCTTGGGATCAGCAACCCAGAGGCCAGAGCTGACCTCATGGCTGGGGGTATAGGAGACAGCCCAGGGTCAGGTCTTTTCAGGAAACAGAGAAAGGGGGCAGCACCTGGAGCAGAAAGTAGGTCCCAGATGCAGATCATGAGACAAGGGCTCCAGTGCAAGATGCTTATTTGGCAGGGAGTACGGGGGAGTGAGTCAGGGGAGAGGCAGCAGTGAAGGGTGTAATAGCACACCAGCTCCGCCTGGGCAACCAAGCCGCATCCTCCTGGGAAAGCTCTGGGAACTCATTAAAAGTACACACCTCAGTTATCTCGCTGAGGGGTGGGCTAGGTGTTATATTTATACATCACCCACCATTCACTGGTTGGAAGCTGCTGGGGGAGGGGAGCTCGTTCCAAGGCACTTGTGATCCACCACGGATGCAGCCCTCACCCAGAGGTGTCTGTCTGCCTGGGAGTCTGGATGGAAAGTCAGTGGTCAGCCCACTTGGTTGTCAGGGTGGGGTCTGCACAGCTGGGCATGGTGACGGGGGTGTCTGAGATGTCTGTGCATCTGGGGATCTGTTGATATCTGTCTGGCAGTCCGTCCAACTAGGGGTCCATCTGGCTGTCTAGCTGGTGGAGAGGTCTTTTGGGAGCTCTGTTTGGTGATCTCTCAGGCTGGGACTGGTCAGGTTGTTGTTGGTCTATCTCTTTGGCTGGGGGGTCCATCCAGCCAGCCATGGCCTGTCCTTCTGAAAGTCTGGCTGTCTTAGGGTCTGGCTATGTCTGTCCAGGTTGGTGGTCCATCCATCTGCCTATCTGGGGATCTTTTTGTCTGTCTCTCCGAGGTCAGTCTGTGTGGCTGTGGTTATGCCAGGCCTGGATCTGTGTGAATGCCTAGGGGTCTGTCCATCTCTCCGTGAGGTCACCTGAGTGTCTGAGTGAAGGCGGCTCACATACTGAGGAGGGACCAGTCCATTATGTGGTGAGGGGAGCAGTCTCTGGAAGCCCTTCTGTCCACTCCTGGCGTCACCACTCAGGAGCCACGCCCCTTCCAGACGCTCTTTTTAAATCTGCTCTGTTAAGCCTCGCAGGCCATTATAACCCACCTACCTCCCCCAGCCTCAAGCCTCCAATGCTGTAATCACCAGGGCAAAGCCCCACATTTCTCACCCTGAGAAACTTTTATTTTGATCAGGGCCAGTGTTCCCACTCCCAACACGTGGCACAGTGGAGCGTGGCTGTCAGCGAGCAGTCCAAGAGCTCACGCGGAGAGGCAGGCGCTGGTGCAGCACTCACACCCGGGTCCACTCGGCCGGGGGGTCCCGGGGCCCTTTTGGCCTTCCGATGCGCAGGTTGAAGCCTGGGAGAGGAAGGGTGCTGTGGGTCTCACGGAGAAGCGGAGGTGCGAAGAGGTAAGCAACTTGTGGAAGGCCGTCCCCATGCCTAGAGGTCCTCTGGCTTACTGAAGCCACCGGACTCCGAGAGCCTGAGTCCCACGTTCCCAGGCCAAAGTCCCAACTTTCTGGGGTGCACTCAAAGCTGCGTGGAGTCCCCGCGGCCCAGGCTCTGACTTACCTAGCCCACTGGTCTGAGCTCCATCCGTCACGTCCTCATAGGCGCCTGACCCGGCCGGGCTTTGGTCAGCAGGAACTGCGGGCAGGAGACGCCCGCCACGGGTCAGCTCAAGCAACCCCACGGAGTCCCAAGACCCCGCCCCGGACGCTTCCTTCCGAGGCCCGAGGAGGCGAGCTGAGGACGGCGCCAGCGGGAGAGGGCGTGCCCGAGGGCCTTTAGGTTACGGCCTGGACAAACAGGCCATTCTGGCCAGAAGCCGAACTGGGACCAGGCATCAGGGCCACAGTCTCCGGGGACGCCTCAGCGGCGTGACCAACGACTGGCAGTAGCCCGGGGGCGTGGCCAGGGAAGCCCGCAGGCCAGCCTCAGGGGCGTGGCCAGGCCGGTGGCCGGGTTCCAGCGGCCGCCCTGGCCCACGGATGCCTGCAGGATGGGTTCTGAGAAGGAGTAAATGGGTGGGCGCCGACCCGCCCCAGCCCCGCGCTGGCCTCGACTCACCGCGGCCCGGCGGCGCCCCCCGCGCGTCCTCCGCGTGGGTCCCGGGCCGCTGGGCGCGCGGCGCCACCTGGGCGTAGAGCGGCGCCTCCTCCGCGCTGCGCGCCCACGACCCCGGCCCGGCGCCCGCGCGCGCCCCGCGCTTCTGCACCACCGCGTACGTGTCGGCCATGGCGAGGCCCGGGGCCACGGCACCGAGATGCTCCTGCGGGCGGGCAGGGTGCGGAGGAAGTGAAACGGCAGCGCGGGGCGGGGGCAGCGGAGCGTGCTCGGCGCGCAAACCGCGGGCTTCCTTCCCGCCCGGGCGGCGCGCAGCCAGGAGGGAGGGGTCTCTGGGTAGGGCGGTCCCGTTTCTGTGTCCCCAGCGTCCCGCAAGTTAGGCAGGTGAAGGGGGGATGGGGCCAGCCCGACAGGTAAACGGGCAGGGTTTTGGTACTGAGGGGTGGTCGTTTCTGTGTAAATGTTTATTGAATAAAAATGAGGAAGTGGCATCGAAGAGGAGGAAGGGCTGGCCTTAAAGTGGAGGGCTAGCCTCCAGGGCGGGAGGGTGAAGTCTCTGCTGCGAAGGAGAGTCAACTCCGTATCCGCGGCACCCAACATGACGCCTGACAAGTGGGCAGCATCAGGAAGTTTTGCTGAATTATTGATTGGCGGACCCAGGAAAAGAACCTCAGAACGCAGGGCTAGGCGGAGGCCATGCATGGGACCACTGGGATAAAAGGGGCATCTTGGGGAGGGTTGTCAGAGCTCAATTCAAAGAAAGGGCCAGCGAATATTTGGTGAACTGAACAGCAAGCAAGCGGCTAGTGTTTCAAGGGCGAAGAAAGAGCCTCTGAGCCTGAGAAACTGGGCAGGGAAGGATGCAGAGATGCAGCCAGGTACCTGAGGGTCCCGCCTGGTGGGCCGGGCATGGCAAGAAGCCCGGGGGAGTCCGGAGGAAGAGGACGTCGTCATAGAATGGGACACAATTCTGGGGAAATTCATGGGAGGACCATGAGGCTTTAGAGGAAACTGGCCAGACCGCTGATGGGGCACTGGGGTAAGCTTAAGAGGAGATGGCAAGGGAGCCAGGAGGCCCTCAAGAGTGGATGTCATTAGGAGTCCGTGGACTCTGCTCCGGGTCCTGGTCTCAGGGTGTTGAAGGTGGAAAGGACGAGAGAGAGGAGGGGTCTCTGTACCTCCTTGAGGTTCTGGTAGTTGGGGCTGGCGTTCTGGAGCGCTGAACAGAACATCTGAGCCACCGTGTGGTACAGAAACCGGCACTGCTCCTGTCGGGGTGAGGGGTCATCAGGAAGGGGGGGGGGCAGGGATGGAAGCCCGGCCTGTGTTGCTAGGAACCAGGAGCCCGAGACTGAGGCTTGCACCTCTGTCTGCACGGCTGCAGGACACTGCTTCCGCATCTCCAGGACCACCTCGAAGAGGCCGAAGTTAGGTGGGATGGTCTAGGGCGGAGAGACGGGGCACGGGAGCAGGATGGCCTGGGCATGGGACACACACTGCACACACATGGATGCCTTCATCGTACCTGGGTCCGGAGCAGCTGCCACACGTAATCCACGGTGCACAGCACGCCTGTTCGCCCGCAGCCAGCACTAGCAAGGGAGAATCAGAGCCAGGGCAGGGCCTACCCACAACACCTTTTAAATGGGGCACTTGGGGCCGGGGGTGAGGGTCCTAATGGGATCCCCTGCAGGTCCTCTTGATTCCCAGGGTCCCCAGATTGTCACTGAAAAAGGAAAAACTTTTTAATCACGTATGTTGAGCATCAGCTGTGGGCTTACTCCCCAGCTGAGTCTGTGCTCAACAAATGCTAACAATTTCAGTCCAGGCAGGTGAGCAAGTATGGCCTCTCAAAATAGGCATTCAGGATGCAAGACTGGCCCCAGGCCCTGCACTCCCCTCCCTGCCGCCCACCCCACCCTGTCCCCTCTGCCTCACCAGACCCTCTTGAAGCCCATTCCCTAAACCTGCAGTGGACACAGAGGTGTCCAGGGCCAGATCCCTGGAGGCGACGGGCTTCCTCCACCATGGCCAGTATGTGAGCAGGACTGCTTGGGACCCCATGGTCTGGCCAGGACATATACTGCAGCTGGTACACAGAATGGGATTCCTGAAAACAGAAAAAAGAGGAGCAAAGAATAAGAAAGAAAGAAAAGCATCCATGAGAACTTACTACACGCCAGGCCCAGAGCTAAGTATCTTACATTTAAACCCACCAGATAATAACTGAGGAGGTAGGTGCTATTGTGAATGCCCATTGTACAGAGAGAAACAGGCAAGAAATTGCTCTCATGTGGGGGCCCCTTTCCTGCCTCCTCCCCTGTCTATACCTGCAGGGAGAAGGCCACGCTCCCAGCAAAAAATCGGTCCCTTAGGTAAGGGTTGTTGGAAAGGATAAGAAAATAATAGAAAATAGAAAATAATGGAAATAAAAGAATACACAGAGACAAAGGTATGGTTTTATAGATTTATAAAGATTATAGGCAAAGTGGGTACTCAGGGGGCCTTGGATCTCTCCGTCAATCACGAAAGACAAAGAGTGAAGTTTTACATGGGCATTTATAGGTACAGTGATCAGTTGCCAGGGGTAACAGATTTACATAACAACAGGTATGAACAACAGTTCATCTTAGGTTAAAAGTTTTTCAGAAGGCTTCTTCAGATCCCTTAACTAATTCTATCTACATGAACAAATGGTTACAAAATCTTTCAAAGACTAACTTCTAAGTTCTAAGGTAAATTTATCACTTAGCAGAAAGGTTAAACAGAGATATAGTGGCTCCATATTTTCTTTATCAGGTTATAGTGTATTGAGACAGGTAGTCAGGAGTTTAAGCCAGAACTGTCCCTTGGACTAATTGCTTTTAGCCACAGGTGTCTGTCTGTTGGGCGGGCACTCTTTGATCAGCTCTCATCCTGTGGCTCTTAGCAGACCTGCTTTGCTTTTCAAAGCAAGTCTAAACCTCAGGTCTGAGAATTGCAGCACCATTGTGGGATACAGCCAGCTACTGATCTTTCAGAGATGTCCTCCTGAGGTGAAACAGCTTTTGATATGCAAACTAACATGTTCACATATTCCTTCAGGGCAAAGCTCTGCAAAACTCCTGAGACGGTTCTGTCTCCAATATATTTATATTAATTTATGGAGCAACATATACCTTCTGGAATGTGACCTTAAGGGTCCTGAGCATCATGTCTGCATTCAGTCACTTCTCCTTTGTCTGAGTATGGAGGCAATAACAAAAGTCATGGTGCCAAAAGACACATGTTTAGAAAGCAAAGCATTCCTGATTAAAAATCAAATAAACATATTTTAAAAAATTCATTTAGCTCAAACATCCCCCAAAGTGTTCAGGAAGGAAGCATTTGACAGAGGGAAGAAAGAGGACACTATTATAAAAACCCCAAACATGCCCATTTACAGGGAAAAGAAAATTCTAAAACAAAAGTTTCACTGTATTTATTAAGTACTAACTGTAGGTATTTCTTTTGAAATGGTAAGAGGAGTAAGTATTTCAAGAAACCAGGCACATTTACATTACAGAGATAGCTGTGATACTTCACAGAGACATTTGTAGGCTAATACCAGGTAGTTCCCTGCAGTGTGAGGGGACCGTGTGATAAAGATTTCAAGGCCAGTCCAAAGGCTTTCCACCCTGGGACTCTGCCTTGAAACCTCCCACAACATCCAAGTCCCCAAGAACCCTGTTCCCATCTCTGCCCCAGCTCACCAAGGTGATGCAGAAAAGCCCAATCTGCAGTGGCTCCTGTTCTTGGGCCCAGTAACACTCACACCTTTTCTACAAAAGGTATGGGAGAAAGAGCAGGGAGTGAGGAGGGGGAGTCAGCTTCAGAGTTTCAGCTCAATACGTCCACCCTTCCCACCACCCCATTCGCCGCAGGTGCTGCTGGTGGACACACACAGGCAGCTGCAGCTGTGATGGAGGCCAGCCAGAAGCACCAGCAGACTGAACACGCAGACTCAATGGAGGGGAGCCAGGACCATGCAGGAGGAAGACAGTCCAGGATACCCTCCCACTGCAAGCAACTAAAAAACCACCAAATCTATGAGCCATTATTTTCAGACACTGAATGACAGGCATTGCAGGACTCTGGTCACTGAACAGACCACCCCAGCTTACTGCCTGGAAGTGTCACCAGGCTGTAGGACATGAGGAGTCCAGTGAATCTCAATAAGTTGAGAAGCCAGAGATAATGGCTCAGGGAGGCCAAGGAAGCTAGAATTTGCAGGGAAGCTAGAATTTGCAGCCCTGGAAGGAACAAAATTATACAAACAAAAGCAAACAAACAAACAACTTTCCCTTGCAACAAAACTCCCCAAACCCCTCCAGAAACTGCACAGGGGTCTGTTCCCTCCTTGAATCTTTGGCAGAACAATAATCTGCATGCACACATACAGCATGAGACTCCATGAGGCCATGCAAGAATAACTTCCCATGAAAGCATAATACTACGAATCTGCAGGATTAACATTTTCTAGAGCTCACAATGAGACAGAAATAATTTACATATCCTCTAGACAGAGTGCAGAGGCCTCATTGATTCTAGGGGGCATTCAGTAGGGAACCCAGAATGACCAGATTAGAAGTAGTACTAAATTAATCCTACCATAAAGGGTAGGTACTCTAGACCTGCCCTAACAGAGCTTATACTCAAACCTCAAAATGATCAAACATCCAAAAGTAACTTAATTGCCTTCCTGAAAAAGTAAAACACTCTTTAAAGAAACAACAGAATCCAGCACTTAGCTGTTTAACATTTAAAACATCAAGCATCTAATTACATTTTATTAGCCATACAAATAAGCAGGAAAATGTGACTCTTAACCAGGAGAAAAATCAGTCAATAGAAAAAGGCCCAGAAATGACAGAGGAAGAAAGAAGCAAAGACCTTAAAATAGCTATCATAAATATTATAAATATACTCAAAGATGAAAAGGAAAACATGAACATGATCAAGAGTAAAATAAAAAATACAAAGAAAACCTAAATGTAATTTCTAGGAGGAAAATTAAAATATACGAAATGAAAAACGTACTGTTCAATAGCAGATTAGACCTCAGAAGAAAAGATCAGTAAACACGAAAACATAGCAATAGAAACTATTCAAAATGAAAAAGACAAAAGAAAAAAAATACCCCCCAAACAGAGAATCACTTCTATACCAAATGGTCTAATGTATGTATACCTGAATGAAGTCCAGAATGAAAAGTGAGAGAGGGGAGAACAGAAACTATATGTGATAAAATACAAGCTGAAAAATTTCCCAAATTTGATGAAACTATGAACCCACAGATCCAAGAAAGTCAATGAACCAGAAGGAAATAAACATAAAGTAAGTCATACCAAGGCAAATCAGGATCAAATTGCTGAAAAACATTGATAAAGAGACAATCTTAAAAGCATCATATACAAAAAAGACACATTGCATGCTGAAGAACAAAGAATGACAGCAAAATTTTGTCAGAAACTCTGCAAGTCAATGGTGTGACATCCTAAAAATGCTGAAATTAAAAAAACAACCTTTTCACACAAATAAAAGCTAAGAGAATTCATCACAAGCAAATCTGCACTATGAGAAATATTTAAGTAAGATCTTCATACAAAGGGAACATGATACCAAATGGAAATACAGATCTACACAAAAATAATGGGGTCAAGAAAAAAGTAAATATATGGCTAATTGTAAAAGATATTTCTCTCATTTTTCACATCTTTAAAAGATAATTTAGTGAATTTTATCAAACAATTAAGGAGGAATTAACACACCAATCCTTCAAAAACTCTTGCAAAAAACTGAAGAAAAGGGAATATTTCCCAACATATTGTATGAGGCCAATATTACCCTGATATCAGGATTAGACAAAGATATCACAAGAAAACCACTAACCAATGTCTCATGAATATAGATACAAAAAGTCTCAACAAAATACTAGCGAAATATACAACATGACCAAGTGGGATTAATCCCAGGAATGCAAGGTTGGTTCAGTATATGAAAATCAATAAATGTCATACACTATATTAGTAGAGTAGAAAAAAAAACCATGATCATCTGAATATATGCAGGGGAAAAAAAATCAAGAAAATCCAACAGTCTATCACAATAAAGTTCATTAGGAACTCAGTGCCCAAAGTTTTTATTGGGGAACCTTCTGTATAGCATGTAGGCACCCTCTGCCCAACATGTACCTGTATCAAAATTTCAGACTCTCAGAGAGCAGGTGTTCAGCATCAACCATATTGTTTGTATAAGCAGTTTAGGCATAGTGAGCCACTCTTACTAGAAATCCAAGTTCCCAGAGGCCAGATAGGAGCCAATCTTATAGGAAGGCCTTTTTAAGCTTAAGCAATTTAACTCTCAAGCAATGTTTAACTCTTTTCTACATAGAAAGGGACCTATCTTGAAAAAATAACAAATTAAAAGGACTTATACTTCCTCATTTCAAAACTTACTATAAAGTTATAATAAGCAAAGCTGTGTTATACCGGCACAAGGACAGACATATTGTCAATTGAATAAAATTGAGAGTTTAGAAATAAACCCTTACATTTATGGCCAATTACTTTTCAACAAAATTGCCAAGACCATTCAATGGGGAAAGCATACTTTTTTCAACAAATGGTGCTGGAGCAACTGAATATCCATATGCAAAAGAATGAATTTGGATCCTTACCTCTCACACTACATACAAAATTAACTCAAAATGAATCAGAGACCTAAATGTAAGAGATAAAGCTACAAAACACTTAGAAGAAAACATAGGAGTTAATCTTTATGACCCACTGTTAGACAATGACTTCTTAGATAAAACACCAAAAGCATAGGTGAAACAATAGATAAATTGGAATTCATCAAAATTAAAAAAGTTTGTGCTTCAAAGAACACTATCAACAAAGTGAAATGATGTGAGTCAGGAGGCTGAAGTAGGAGGATTGCTTGAGCCCAGGAGTTTAATAGCAGCCTGCACAACATAGTGAGACCCTGTCTCTACAAAACAATACAAAAAAAAAAAAATTAGTTGGGCATGGTGGCATGCTCCTGTAGTCCCAGCTACTCAGGAAACTGAGGCAGGGGCCCAGGAGTTTGAGGCTACACTGAACTCTAGCCTGGATGACAGAGAAAGATCCCATCTCTTAAAAAAAAGTAAAATGACAGCCCATGGAATGGGAAAGATATTGTAAATCATGTACTGATAAGGGACTTGTATCTAGAAAAACTCTTACAATAATAAAAAGACAATCCCAAATAACCCATTTTTAAAATGGGCAAATGATCTGAATAGACATTTTCTAGAGGAGATACACAAATGGACAAATAAGCGCATGAAAACCAAAACCACAATGAGATATCACTTCCCACTTATTAGAGTGACGTGTGTGTGTGTGTGTGTGTGTGTGTGTGTGTGTGTGTGTGTGTGTGTGTAGAGAGAGAGAGGGAGAGAGAGAGAGAGAGTCATACGGGCATAACATTTCAGTTAATGACAGACCACATATATGATATTGGTTCCATAAGACTATAATAGAGCTTGTATAGAAATTTGATATATAGCACTTGATATTGGCAGTGCAGATCAAGTAGGGAAAATGACTGATATTCAATAATGGTGTTGGGACATTTGGTTTACCATATGAAAAAATAGATAAAATACCATCTAAGTTTGTTTGTGTAAGCGTACTCTATGATGTCTGCACAATGACAACATTGCCTAATGATGCATTTCTCTGAACTTATCCGTGTTGTTAAACTATGAATTTTTCTCTCTGTGCTCTTGCTGTCTCTCTCTACACACACACACACACACACACACACACACACGTATATATTTATATATACAAAAAATAACAAGCGTTCATGAGTGTGTGGAGAAATTGGAAGCCCTTGTGCTTTGCTGATGGGAATGCAAAATGGTGAAGCCACTGTGGAAAACAGAAGAATTAAGCATAGAGTCACCATATGAACCAGTAATTCTTCTCTGGGTATATACCCAAAGAACTGAAAACAGGGACTCAAACAGATATTTGGTTACTAATAGTCATAGCAACATTATTCACAATAGTCGCAAGGTAGAAACAACCTAAATGTCCTTCAACAGATGAATGGGTAAACAAAATGTGACAAATACATACAATGGAATATTATTTGGCCTTTAAAAGAATGAAATTCTGATACATACTGCAACATGGATGAACCTTGAAAACATTTTGCTAAGTGAAATAAACCAGAGACAAAAGGACAAGTATTCTATGATTCCACTTCTATGAGGTACCAAGAATAGGCAAACTAATAGAGATAGAAAGTAGAACAGAGGCTACCAGAAGATGGGGGAAGGGAGAATGGGGAGTTGTTTAATGGGTGCAGAGTTTCTGTTTGGGGCAATGAACAAGTTCTGGAAATAGTTGGTGGCAATGGTTGCGCAACATTGTGAATATACTTAATGCCACTGAATTTTACAGTGGCATTTGAAATGGTTAAAATAGCAAATTATATGCTGTGTACATTTTACCAGGATTTAAAAAGAGATAAAATATGAGATACCACCTCATATTCCCTAGCATGGCTATAATAAAAAAAGATAGACAATAACAAGTGTTGGCGGGGATGTGAAGAAATTGGACCCCTCGTACATTGCTGGTGGAAATGTAAAATGATGTAGCCACTGTGAAAAATAGTTTAGCAATTCCTCAAAATGTTAAAAATAGAGTTCCCATATGACCCAGCAATTCCACTTCTAGGTTTATACCCCAAGAGAAATGAAAACATACGAATTTCATAGCAGCATTATTCATAATAGCCAAAAAGTAAAAAGTACCTAAATTCTATAAACTGATTAATAGATGAGTAAAATGTGGTAGATCCATACAGTGGAATATGATTCAGCAATAAAAAGGAGTGAAGTATTGATACGGGCTATAACATGCATGAGCATCAAAAACATGCTGAGTGAAAAAAGCCAGTCATGAAAGACCACGTATTACACAATTCCATTTATGTGAAATGTCCAGAGTAGGCAAATCTACAGAGACAAGAAGTAGATTAGGGATTGCCTAGAGGTTGGTGAGAAATGGGAAGTGACTGCTAATAATAAAAATAATAATAACAACAATACAGGGTTTCTTTATGGGGTGATGAAAATGTTCTAAAATTTATTTTGGTTATGGTTTTGCATAACTCAGGAATATACTAAAAACAATTGAATTGTATACTTTAAATGGCTAGATTGCATCTCAATAAAGCCATTTAAAAAGATAAACTAAAGCAAAATTAATAGCAGTATATTATATAGTTCTTATTTAGAATTAAACTATATAGCAACAATAGACTAAAGCTTGGGAAGAGGAAATTGAAATATACTATTGTAAAGTTCTTATATTTTATGTGAAATGTATAATATTATTTGAATATAGACTATGATAAGTTAAAGATATATATTGGAAACCCTAAAGCCACCACTAAACATTTAAAATTAAGAGGTATAGCTAATAAGGGAATAAGGACCATGAAACAGACTCATGAAAAATTCTCAATCTGAAAGAAGACAGAAAAAAAGAAGAACAAAGAACACATAGAACAAATAGAAAACGAATAGCAAGATGGTAGATTTAAACCCAATATTATTGATAATTACATTGGAGACTAAATGTTCCAATTAAAGGCAGAGATTGTCAGATTAGATTTAAAAAGTAAGTCCCTACAATATGCCAGCCACAAGAAACACTTAAAAATAAAGGTGAACACAGATATAAAGTAAAAGAATGGGAAAAGACATAGCATCCAAACTCTAAAGAAATGTAAATGGCTACATTAATATCAAAGTACACTTTAGAAAAAGGAATAGTAACAAAAATAAAAAGGGACATTACATATTGAAAAAGGAAACCAATCATCAGGAAGACATAATCCTAAACGTACAGGCACTCAATTATAGAGTTTTAAAATACCTGAAGCAAAAACTGACAGAACTTAAAGGAGAAATAGACAAATCTACAATTACAGTTGGTAATTTCAACATTACTCTTTAAGAAAATAATAGGGAAAATAGACCAAAAAAAAAAAAATCATAAGAATAATAAGAGTTGAATAACACTGTTGAAAAACTTGACCTAATTGGCATTTATTGAACAGTTGGAGATCTCAACACTCCTCTCTCAGCAATTCATAGAACATTTAGAGAAATTAAATCAGTAAAGATTAAAAATACCATAAAGATATAAAGTGTCTTTCAAAAAAGACTATCAATTTGACCTAACTGGTATTTAGAGAACATTCCACCCAATAAAAGCAGAATACACATTTTTTTCAAATGCACACAGAACATTTACCAAAATAGACTATATTCATTGTCATAAAACAAATTTCGGTACATTTAAAGGACTGAAATCACACAAACTTATTTTTTGACCACAATAGACTTAATTAGAAATCCATCAGCAAAAGTTATATGGAAAAGTCCCCAAATATTTGGAAACTAAACAACCATGGTAAAATACCATGGATCAAAGAAGAAATCACTAAGGAAATTAAAAGAGTACTTTGAACTAATTGGAACAGAAGACACAACTTATCAAGTTTGTGGGATGCAGCTAAAGCAGTGCTTAGAGAAAATACACATTAAGTCCTCACATATGAAAAAAGAAAAACCTCAAATCAATGATCTAAGCTTCTGCCTTAAGCAACTGGAAAAAGAAGAGCCAATTAAACACAAATAACCAGAAGTAAGGAAATAATAAAGAGAGAAAATGATTGAACTAGAAAATGCAAAAACAATGGGGAAAATGAATAAAACTCAAAGCTGATTCTTTGAAGAAAGAATAAAATGATAAACTATCTCAGGGGTTGGTGAACATTTTCTATAAAGGGTCAGATAAAAAATATTTTAGAATTTGAGGGCCACACAATCTACTAAACTTGCAACTACTAAACTCTGCCATTGTAGCATGAAAGCAGGCATAGACAATACATAAATAGTGTGGCTGTGTTCCAAAACATTTTATTTACAAAAACAGGCAGCAGGATGGATTTAGTACAATAACTGCAATTTATCCTTCTTTACTCTAGCCAGACTGACTGGGGGGTTGAGGAGGAGAAAGAGAAAACACAAATTACCAAATCAGAAATAACATCTGTGGAGTAGCAGAGGCCAGAGTTGTTAGAGTGGAGTGAATTAAGGACAGACAGGGAGAAGGAGCGATCAGAGCTGTACGGGGATGCAGTCACTATAGGGCTCATGGCCTATGCTGTGAAATGGGTGGGAAGCACAGCAGGAGAGCGTTGCCAATGGGGGGTGGAGTGAGCCCCATGAATAAAAGAAAAAAGATCAACAAAAAATTAAAAAGGGGAACAGTGGGGCTTTCCACAGAGCCACAGTTAGGTCACTCCAAGAACTGTACCCTTGGGTTCTGGGGTCAGGGAGGAGCTAGCAAGATTCCTCCCCCCTCCTCCCTGCACAAGGACATGCATTGTGGGGGCCCGAGGACACCTACCCGCCCATTCTCTGTCTCTCTGCATGCCGTCAGGATCACCGAGACAAGAGGGGTGAGAGGAGAGGGAGGTGATTTGGGTCAGGGGGCCAGGGAAGCAGGGTTGGGGGAATCCTCAGAATGTTGGCTCCACTTCACCCTACCCTTGCCTGAAAGCTTGACCCCAGACTCCAGATCAGCCGCCAGAAGTCTAGCAGGGTGTGTCGCAGGGGTCCTTGCATGGCGATGTGGGCCTGGCTTCCGCCTATGCCCTGGTGAAAGCCGCCTTCCTACTTCGATGGTGCTGCCCAACCCCACCACCCCCAGTCAGACTCTTCCCGGACCCCAAGCCTGACCCGGATGAAGTTGCCATTGATGTAGTCCCCGTGTCACTCCTGGAGCAGGGAGAGGATCACTCGTGTCTGATCATCTGCCAGCAGGTGAGGTGAGAAACGGGGAGTTTGGGGGTGACAGGGTTGTCGAGGCCCGACAAGGGGGCCACACACAGAGGCGCCCTTGTGGGCTGCCGGGGAGCCCTGCAGCCAGGGCCAGGCTCTGGGAGGGAGGGCGTCCCGGGAGCGCAGTAGGTGACGCAGGGGTGCGCCAGCCGCCCGACTGCTGCCCTACTCCCCACGGAAGCCCCCCAACTTACATGGCAGCACATCTTTATAGCACCTCTTTGTCACGTTCCCAGGCCAGCTGCCGCCTGGGTGGAGTACAGGCCCTTGGCGGAGCGGGCCTTGATGTCCTGGTGGGAGGCCCCGAGAAGGCAGGAGAGGGGAAGAGAGGAGCCTGGTCAGAGACTAGGCACCCCGAGGCACTCAGAGGGTGCAAGGCAAGTGGCCCCGGGGAGGTGACTGAAGACCCCCAGAAACACAGGGCCTGCTTAGTAATTTTGATACAATAATGATAAAATAATAACAGCTACCCAGAGCACCTTCTCTGTGCCAGGCGCTGTGCTAAAGGCATTTAAGCATCACAAGGTCCCGGGGAAGTGGGGACCCCCGTTATGCAGGTGAGAAAGTTGACGCACCGCATGGTTGAGCGACTTGCTGAAGGTAACAAGATACTATAGGTCCTTTATTACTCATAGATTATTATCATTAGTGAATAGCGTGTTACCGTCATCATCAGGCATTCCTAATCACAGTAAGTAACACCTCCCACGCCAACGTCCTGTGTGAGCCACAACGCTAAGTGCTTTACTTACGCCCACCGGTCACTTTAGTCCTGCACACCGTGGTGTAGCGGGTGCCGACGTCGGTGTTTCTACCCGGAGAAGCCCTGCGGTTCCCGTGAGTGCAGGCGGCGGCCAGGGCGGCAGGGGCGTCCTCGCTGCGGGCCGAGCGCAGGGCCCCAACTCTGTCGCCCGCCGGGACCACAGAGTCAAGTCACTGACCTGCGTGACGTCATGTAGCACATGGTCATTATATGTTCACGTTATGTACATTTTCATATTGCGTAAATTATTTATTTTACATTTGTTATGCATTTCTTATTTAATTTCTTATATGCTACAATATTTCTACATGTGTGTAAATTATTTAGATTTATTTTATACGTATCTGTTACATATTTTATATTTACTTACAAATTTTTTGAATCACATTTTATAAATTATAATTTTATCCGTTACATTTGTTTTAAGAAGTTATATTTTTATGTAAATTGTCATTTATAATCATACTTATTTTTATGTTTATATGCCACATATTATTCCATATATGCCACCATATACTGTTTACATATTTGCATATTGTTTCTAAATTTGGTACTTTTATTACCTGTAATGTGCCGTGCCTACCGCGCCGCGCTTGCACTGCTCCTGTTGTAATGTTTAGAATCTTCATAAGCAGTGACAAGGGCCTCCACAAAGCGAGCGCCCAAGGTGTGCTGAGTGCTTTTATCCACATCATTTATTCCTCAAGCTAGTTTGGTCATTAACGTTCCCATGTCACCAAAGAAAAAACCGAAGCCAGAGGGCCAGGTCAACCACCCAACACCATAGCACAGAAAGGCCTGTAAGCTGATTCGAGGGTGCCTCCGCACCGCTCCCGGCCCCTTCCTCTCTGGGATCACAGAGGTGACAGCCAGGTCGCCCGGGAGGTCCAGCGTGGGTGTGCCGCCCGCCTTGCCCGCTCCACCCGGCGGCAGGCTTGTTCCGGGACTCGAGGGTGTGTGCACGGCCTGTCCCAGCCTGGCGTGGACTTCGCCCTCCGGGGCCTAGGGGCAGCGGGTGAAGACCGAGAGGGCGCGAGAGCGCGACAGAGGGGTGCTGGGAGAGAAGAGCCGAGAGACCCCCGAACGGGAAGACGCCCTGGGACACCGAGACAGAGATAGCCCGCAGGGCGCACAGGAGGGAGGACGGACGTCGGGACTGTCCAAGGCGCGGAGCCGAGCGCGCCGCGCAGCTGACCACACTCGCCCACTCGCGCTGAACTCGCTGGCGAAGACCGCGCCCTCCCGGCCGCCCCGCGCCGTTAGCTGCTCCAGGAAGCTCCGCGCCGCGTCCGCGCTGCGGCTCGTGGCGCCTCCGGCCCTAGAGGTGCGGGCCAGCCGCGGCGCTCAGCCTTCCAGCGAGTGTAGACTCCGCGGAGGCAGCAGCCAGCGGGGAGACTCCGCCCCGGTCGTCGCCAGCCAGTGGGGGCACGTAGCGGCCGACTCGGCCGCCCCTCGGCCAAGCGCGTTCGGAACACGCCCGCCCGGGGTGCTCCCGCCAAGCCGGCTGCGGAGCGCGCGGTCCTGGGGGCTGGGGCGGAGAATGAGTCCAGCGCTGGCGCTTCGCTTTCTTTTTTCTTGGCTGCCGGGCCTGCGGGTTGAGTCCGCACAGTTCCGCGGACACTGCCTACCTTTTGGACCCACCCCTAATTTGGGATCCGCGCCCTGGGCTGCTCTCCAGGTGCCTCCAGGCTGCGTCCGGGTCCGAGCCCGGGGCCGGACGTGGGGTTGGTGTGTGTTGGGGGAACGGTCGGTGGGGACGGTCCCCGAGATCAGCCTGCTCCTCCTGCCCGGGGGGCCCCAGGTGGAGGCGTCCCGCGCTGTGCGCTCCAGCCGGGTCCAAGGGAGTCGGGGAGAGCTAGCCGCGGGGAAAACTGACGCCCGGGCGCCCGCGACGTGGGAAAGGCCGCGTGGGAGCGGAGCTTCTGGATCTGTAATTTCCGGAGGTTCTTTTTCCGAGACGGGCTGGGAAGCGTTGAGGGCGCTAGGATCAATGCTAATTTGAGGATCTCCACACGAATAAACCTGCTGGGAAACAGAATTGAGGTGCTGGAAGGGGATTCTGGGGGAAAGGTGTTCTCAACGCTTTGAAAGAGCTCTCTCTCTTTTTCCCTGTCTCCACACCATCTTCAGAAAATGTGCAGGAGGTCAGAGAAGAGCTGCTGTCCCAGCCCCCGGGATCACGGAGGGCAGGCTGGAGCGAGTGGACCGGCACCTAGGGGCCCATCAAGTACAGGCCTGCGTAGGTGGGTTACCCCCCTCTCACCGAGGCCACGAAGAATTTCGAGGGGCGGCATTGGAGACAGCGTCAGTGAACAGTTTGAGGTCGTTGAGGTGTTGAAAGGTAACACTGGGGGCTGGGTGTGTGCTTTGTCACTGATATCAGGTTGTCAATTTAACTCATTAGGGGTCATCAGAGTGTTTCAGTCAGGGATGGGCTAGATAGGAAGTGGATTTGGCGTTGCTGTCTCTGGCCTCTGTCCCAGCTACTTAACTGGGAGAGGTGGCAGCGTGAACACAGCCATAAACAAGTAACATATAAACAGATGTGTGTAGCTGAATTCCAATGAAACTATTTATGGACACTGAAATTAGAATCTCATGTAATTTTCATGCACCACAAAATATTCTTTTTTTTTTTTGAGACAGAGTCTCACTGTGTTGCCCGGGCTAGAGTGCCGTGGCGTCATCCTCGCTCACAGCAACCTCAAACTCCTGGGCTCAAGCAATCCTCCTGCCTCAGCCTTCCGAGTAGCTGGGACTACAGGTACGTGCCACCATGCCCAGCTAATTTTTTCTATATATTTTTAGTTGTCCAATTAATTTCTTTGTATTTTTAGTAGAGACAGGGTCTCGCTCTTGCTCAGGCTGGTTTCGAACTCCTGAGCTCAAACAATCCGCCCGCCTCGGCCTCCCAGAGAGCTAGGATTACAGGCGTGAGCCACCACGCCCGGCCCCCAAAATATTCTTTTTGTGGCCTGCAGGCTATAATTTGACCCTGGCTTACATGGTTGACAGCTCACAGTGGGCCAGTGGGGATAAGTGGCTAAGGTGTTTCCTTCATGGAGGAGCCCCTGTTGGGGGGGGGTCACTGTGGAATCAGGGCTTATCATTTACCAGTTTCATCTTTGAGGGTTCTGGGAGGGGGAGTCAGTAGTGACCACTGAGGATGAATGATGACAGTGAAGTCACTGGTGGTCAGCCAGAGTCCCCTCGATGTTCATGGGGCGGGGGTGTCAGTGAAAGTAACTGAGGAGCTGTTGGGATTTGCAGTGTTAATAGGTGAAGGGTCAGAAGAGTCAGGGAAGTCACTGAGGAAGTACATTGCTCCTAGTCAGTGCACGACAGTGAGTGTCAGTGGACTTGTTGAGGTTTCGTGAATGGACATGGGTTGTTGGAGACGCAGAGGGCAGAATACAGAAGTGTCAGTGAGCTGTGAGAAAATATGGATGCCGAGTCCCAGAATACTGGCTGTTGCTAATGGCAGTCATTGTAGGCTAGTGGGTGCTAGAGCACCGAGGGATCATGGACAGTCTCTGTAGACTGTCATGGCATGTCACCTGAGGTTGATGGTCACTGGAGACTAGGTGGTACCTGGGAGCAGTGGCAACACTGAGGGTTCAGTCACTGGGTCCTTCATGGTGGTGGGCAGGGACGCTGACTAGTGACTGGGGCATCTGGCTAGCTGGGCATCTGCTGTCCAACTAGGGGCTGAGCCTCCATCTGTCTGAGCGGGGGTGTGGTGGATGCCTGTTCAGCAGGACACCCTGCTGAGGGCCTGTCTTTCTCATAGGCCAAGACCTATCTTACTGGTGGAGGGTAAGTCTGTCTGTCCAGATGAAGGTCTTGCTGGCTGGCTGGAGTGTCTCTTCACTGGGGTAAGGTCTTTGTCCATTTGTGGGAAGGGGTCGTCCTTGAGGGGTTCTGACTTCTGCTTGGCTGGGATCTACCTTCCAACTGGCGGCAGGTTTTCACATGTCCCTCTGGTCACAGGTCTATCTGGATGTGTGGCTAGGGGTCTGCCCATCTGTCCAAGGATCTGTCCATTTTCCTGGCTGTCTGTCTAGCTAGGAGTTGTTTCCCTGGGATTCTGTCCATCTGTCTGGAAGTCTGTCTGGGCATGGGCCTGTGTGTCTGTTTGGTGGTCTGACCAACTGTCCAGATGCTGCCTGATGGCCTGTTGCGGGGAACGTGGCCAGTGTTCCCTGCAAAAAACCGGGTCCCTTTGGCAGAGTTGCAAGGGATAAGAAAATAATAGAGAGAAATGGAAAATGGAAGAAATAAAAGAATACACTGAGACAAAGATATAGTTTTATAAGTTTATAAAGATTATAGGCAAAGCGGGAGCTCAGGGGGCTCGGACCTCTCCGTTGGTCTCAAAAAGCCCCGAATGAGGTCTTACATGGTAACTTATAGGAAATAGTGAACAATTGTCAGGGGTAACAAATTTACATAACAACAGGTAGTATCTCTCAGGTTAACAGATTTTCAAAAGGCTTTTACAGAAGCGTTCTACAGATTCTTTAACTAATTCTATTTACATGAGCAAACGGTTACAAAGTCTTTCAAGGTTAATTTCTAAATTCTAAGGTAAGTTTATCATTTAAACAGAGGGGTTAAACAGAGATATGTAAGCTCCATGTTTATTAGGTTATTGTGAATGGAGACAGGTAGTCTAGAGTGGTTTAAACAAAAGCTTTGCTTTTGGCCATTTAGGAAGCTATCCTTTCTGGGAAGCTGTTTGTTCCGGAGGGCACTCCATTGTCAGCTTTCAGCCTATAGTTTTTAACAGATTCGCTTGTGCTTTACAAAGCAAATCCAATCCTTTAGGTCTGAGAAACGCGGCGCCTCGTGGGATACAGCCGCTACTGCCTTTCAGAGACGCCCTTCCGAGTGTAACAGCATTCGAAATGCAAACCAACACATTCACCTATGCCTTCAGGGCAAAGATCTGTAAAACTCCTAAGACAGATCCTGTCCCCAAACACGTTTAATACTAATTCATGGAGCGACAGCCTGTGAACATTAAGTGGCTGAGGCTGTGGCTGGCATCTGCCAGTCATGTCTCCAGCTGGGTTGAGTGTCTCTCTCTGGCCTCATGTCCACTCTCACTCCATGCTCCCCCTCACCGTTTAACCCACCTGCCCTCCTGACACCTGATTATCCCTCCATGTCTCTCCAAACATCCAGACTCTCCTAGCTTGCTTTCTGCTGAGCTCAGGCTGGGTATGGGGGATGGAAAGGCCCCCTGAGACCTCCAGCAGCCCTGGCCGGCCCCACCTCTCCCCTCTCCCAGAGGATCGCAAGCTGTGTTCTGACAATGGGACTCACCACTGCTGGTGGCCCTCTAGTCTGGCATTTGGCAGACAGGAAAAAGGTGCTCTCCAGTGCCTGGAGCCTCTGGGACAGCTTTGGTTGCAGTCTCCTCTAACTCTCCCACCTCCCACAACCTGCTGCTCTTTGTGCAGGCTGGGTTTCTGCCCTTGGGAGCTGCTCTGCAATTCTGCTTCAAAAAGGAGGGGGGAAACCTTGGGAACAGAGGAGAAAGCCCTTTTCCCCATCTTTAAAAAAATGACAATACCCTTAAAATGCTCATAACCAACTTTTCCCCCAGGTTGGCCTCACCTCTTCAGGGCAGAGCCTGGGCATCTTCATTGCCAGAGCAGACCCTACATGCTAGCATGTGCCCTTGGAGGAAATAAACTCAGGCAGACAAGTGCTCTGACAGCGTTGTGGGCAGCGCCCAGAGGTACTGTGACTGACAGACCTGGTCAGGCCCCCTGCATCCTCGTGCGATTTCTACACCTCATTTTAGCCTGGCCTCATTCTAGCCCAGCCTCAGCGCACTTCCTCTGCACACAGAAAAGACCAGTCCTGCATTATTTTCAGCTGATGTGGCTCCAGCACAGCTGACCGCCCTTATGGTCCCTGAGCGCGGAGCCCATGGTGTCATGGCTAAGTGTGGTCTCTAGGACAACCAAGGGAGGCATGGATCTGACTGTCCCCAAAGTGTAACACCAGAGAGAAACAAGTGCACGTCCATGTCTGGGTGGGCGTAAACATCTCTGGAAGGATTCCCGTAGCGAGGGGCTCCCTCACTCCCACTGCTGACTGGGATGTTCTGTAGTCCTGGCCAATGAAATGCAGCAAGAAAAAGAAAGGAGTGTCTGTCAGAAACACTAATTGGCATATGGCATAAATAGCTAGAAAGTTCTAGAGACTCTTAGGAGAAACCATAAGAACTTACAGGGAAAGTATAATAAGGTAGCTTGTTAAAATATACTACATACTTACGAACACATCATTTTCCTATACACAAGCAGTAATGAATTTGAAACTATAATGCAAAAAAGATTTCATATTAATTTCTTGGGAAATTAATTCACTGTTAGTGAATTAATGGAGCTAGGCAAAGGTACTGCCTACTAACATCACAAATGGATACCCAGACACTGTGGGCCTCCTGATAAAAGAACAAAACAACCCTATCAAGGATCACTGCTAAAACAATTTGAGCCTGTATCTGACCGGGCCTCTAGATCTCAATATTAATTCAGAGGAAACCCAATGGCACATGAAAATATTAAATGACACCACAAGTGATAAGAGCAGCAACATCCATACTGTGGAAACTCTATTAAGACAAAAAAACCAGTTTTCTCATTGAATAAATTACAACAACAACAAAAAAAGAAGACAATCTTATAGATTAAAATGAGACTTAGGACTTATACACTAATGGTTTTAGCAGCATTATCCAGAAAAGCCCAGATGTGGGAAACAACCCGAATTTCATCCACTGATGGATAAACAGGTAAAATGTGGTACATATATACAATGGGATATTATTTGGCAATACAAACAAGTGAAGTAGACACAAGCTATAACACAGACGAACTTAGAAAATATTATGCTCAGTGAAAGAAGCCAGGCAGAAAAGGAGACATTATATAACTCCATTTGCATGAAATGTCCAGAATCAGCCAGTCTATAGAGACCAAAAGTAGATGAGCAGTTGCCAGGAGCTGGGGGCCTGGTTGGAGGGGGTTGGGGAGTGACAGCTGATGGGTATGGGGTTTCTTTCAGCAGGGACAAAAATATTCTGAAGTTAGATTGTGGCAATGGTTGCACAACTCTGTGAATATGATTAAAACAAAACATTGAACTGTACACTTAAAGTAGGTGAATTGTGTGGCATGTGGATAGCTCAATAAAGCTGTTAAAAAAAACAAGAACTAAAGAGACTTTTCAACCATTTACAATGCATGGACCTAATGTGTGAACATGCACTGGCTGTGTGATGATACAAAGGAGTATTTGTTCATAATTTTAGGTGTAATAATGGTCCTGTTGTTTTTGTGGCACCCTTATCTTTTAGAGATATACATAGAAACATTTACAGGCAAAATGAGGTGTCTGGCATCTGCTTCCGAGCAAACTGGTGGAGTGGATGTGCAAGGAGATGGGGCGACAGAGACAGACCAGCCAGCACCGAGGCTGGCTCGGGGACTCACTGTGCCATCCTCTCTGCTCTGGTGTGTTTGAAATTCTCCACATTTAAAAGATTTAAAACAGTCAATCAATATAGAGATGAACAATAGAGAAAGGGAGCAGATGGGTCACAGAAAACACACACGTGCACAAACACACACACACACACACACACACACACACACACACACACGAATGGCCAATAAGTGTTTGAAAAGAGGCACAACTTCTGTCATAATAAAAGAAATGCAAATTCAATTGGAAAAACATTTGCACCCAGAGCTTGGCAAAGGCTAAAATATATGGACCTCGGGGGCAGGCACTCACATTATCCTGATGATGGCTGTGGAAACAGACATGACCTCTATTATTTTAAAGACATAATTCCACGTGTAGGGATTTATTCATCAGAGGCACTTGCATGACTATGCACAGAGGTATGCTCATGTTCTTGAAGCAATGTCAGTGGGAGTGAAAACAGGAAACCACCCGCTACACAGCCACAAGGAGGGAGGCAGATCCGTCTGCACTAGACAGCCTCCTCCTCTCGTGTCCTTCCTCCTGCCATGTGACACTGCTCCCCTTCACCTTCCCCCATGAGTGACAGCTCCCTGAGGTCCTCACAGAACGCTTGTGAACTGTTGGTGGGAATGGAAATTAGTGTAGCTTTTATGGAAAACAGTATGGTAGTTCCTCAAAAAATTAAAAACAGAACTACCATATGATGTGGCAATGCCACTTCTGGGTATACAGCAAAAGGAAATGAAATCAGTATCTTGAAGAGAGAGCTGCACTCCCATGCTCACTGCAGCATCATTCCCAATAGCCACAATATAATAACAGACTAAGTGTCCATTGCTAGAAGAATGGACAAAAAATGTGGTATACACATTCTTAACAGAGAGCCAGGCATGGTGGCTCAGGCCTGTAATCCTAGCACTTTGGGAGGCCAAGGCAGAAGGATCGCTTGAGGCCTGGAGTTTGAGGCCAGCATGGGCAACAGGGTGAGACTATGTCTTAAGAAAAAAAAAAAAAAATTACACCAGACAGATATTTCATGTCCCAGGTGGGACAGAGCAGCACAAATTAAAACTTATGAGTTGTCTATTTAACAATTGTGGACCACAGTTGACTTTGGTTAACAGAAACCATAGAAAACAAAAACACAGAAGTGGGCACTATTGTATTTTGAAATAAATTCAGTTTATATCAAAGTTCCAAAAATAGGGCACAGATCTCCCATAAACTCTTCACTTGGCTTCCCCACTTGCTGGTCTTCCTGAACACCGAGAAGAATGGGGCAGAGGCTGCGCATGAGTGCACTCTCCTACGTGGGTCTCCTCCCTTGTCCTTCACACGTCTAAATTATACAAGTACTCCCTGTTTTCTTAACAGAAAAGCCAAGCAAAAGATGCACAAACATCCCTCCAGCGCCTCCTTGCCCCCTATACGCTATCTGCTGGCCCTGGATTCTCCCAACTAGCCTTGATGGCTGTTATCTCTGCCTCATTTTACAAACTCTCCTGCACAGACCTCCAAGCTAAGGTATTCCCAAGCTACCCCCAAGCAGCCTGGTGACCACTTATGACCCTAGGATGGTAACTCAAGAAAAAGAACAACCTTTTTTTTTTTTTTA
>NW_012148697.1:88153-91472 GCF_000956105.1 Propithecus coquereli | reverse complement strand
TTGAGGCCTAGTGTATACTCCACTGTTTTTCTGATTTGCATAAGCGAAGGTGTAAGTTCTGGAGCCAACCTTTCATGTCTTGAGAATGAATGATGGATAAGTTTGTTTGAACAACCAGAAGGAGTTTTCATCATAACTGAAGCCATTTTATAATGTAAAAATTCCTCTTTCCTATTTGAGTAAAGAAAGTCCATTCTTGAGAATATGTTGTCTAACAACTAAAACACTCACCCGCTTGCCCCAAGGGCTCAACACACCCCATGCTTAGAGTTTCTAACCATCCTTTACAAAGCCTCCTCCCCTCCCCCACCCCCAGGGAACCTGCATTCCTTGGGTTATCTGAGGAATCTGAGAATTACACTAAAAGGCCACAGTGAAGGGCACCATCAATGGCCTCTATGCACATCTTGCTCATTTTCTGTCTGTCCTTGGCTAAGGATGGCCCCTTGGTGCCAAACCCTGCTCTGAGTCTCCTGCACTCAAGCTATTAAAAAGCAAAGCCCCATGGAGCACTGGCCTTGAGTGGGGGAAGGCACAGGGTGCTGGGGGCTGGTGGGGGCCCGTCCTCGCCAAGGCTGGGCATCTACAGGAGGTGCAGTGTGGGGAAGGGCCAGAAGCCCATGGCCACTGAAGGTGAGTCATGAAGATAGGCAGCAGGCAGAACGGTGCCCTCCTCAAAAGATATGTCGTCCACATTCTAACTCTTGGGGTCTGTGAATGTAACTGTGAACTAAAATAAAATTTTAAGGCTCACCACCCCCCCACCGCTGACTAAATGGACCCCCTCGTGGCCAAAGGAATATCCTAAAACTAAATTGCCTGCCAGGAGGAAGGAGGTCAGACAGACATGCCTTATCACGCCCCCTCCCTTCTTGGGGACATCCTTGTAACCCATTAACCTAAGGGTATGCAATACAAACCTGCAGGTCCTCAATTTACACAACAAACCTATGTCCAGTGGCCTATCTCTGATAAACAGTTCCTTATGTTGAAACATTCCAAACCTTTAGGCAAAGCTTCATGTCTTTAACCAATTACAAGCCAAAGAATCTTTAAACCCACCTATAACCTGTAAGCCCCCGCTTCGAGATGGCCCACCTTTTCGGGCCAAACCAATGTATGCCTCCCACATACTGATTTATGACTTTACCTGTAACCCCTGTCTCCCTGAAATGTATAAAACCAAACCCAGCCACAGTGAGTTCACTGCTCAAGGCCTCTTGGGCGTGGCTCCGGGTCATGGTCCTCAAATTTGGCTCAGAGTAAATCTCTTTAAAATTATTTTACAGAGTTTGGTCTTTTTTTCCGTTGACAAGATTGGCGCCCAACGTGGGGCTCAGAGAAGACTCAGGACCACCGAAGGAGCAGCCCGAACTTGGCGCCAGGTACCGGCATGGCCCTTTTGGGCCTCTGACTCCGAGCTTGTCCTTGGGCAGAACTGGCAAGTCCTCCTGAGCTCCGGACCTCCTGGTTTTGGTGGATGGTCTCGGTTTACTCTGAGCTGGTTCTTTTCCTAGGAATTGTTGCTTGGGATCCTAACTTAGATTTGGAGGTACATTCTAAAGAGTCTTCTCCATTTGTCTTTTTATCCTAAAATTAATTTCAGTTGGCTTTTCTGTGCATTTTTGAAAGAGGAAACTGAACTGTCTTGCTTGTAGATAAATGAGAGACTGAGTTCCTCAGCTCCGAAGAGAAGGGGCATCTTACTCCTCCCAGCCTTGGCAGCCCTGGGTGACTGGAGCCCTGAGTGGGAGTTGCCTGGGGCGATTCCCCGAGGCACAAGGGGCCCTATAGGGAACCCCCCAACAAATTAATTAACAGAAGGCTTGTTCAGGAAACGTATATAAGAGCTGATCACTAGGCGTTTTGAGCCCTCTTGGAGGTACTAGACCCCCAAGAGAGAAACTGAGACACGTAAGAGGGTGGGACCGACTCAGTGGTGAAACACTGAGGAGCCCCACCCGCAATCAGCACACTCCGATCCACGACACCAAACGCTATGTTACAGTTTGGTTGCTTCTTTTAAAGAAAAATGGGAAATCCTTTAAAAATGAAGAAAGACAAGAAGAATGAGCCCCGTTGGGCACCCCAGTTGGTTTGTGGTACCTCTACTTGCAAGTGTTTGTGTAAATGAAGACGTTCAAAGGCATGCCAAGTTTTTTTTTCTAGGGCTCCAGCTGGTTATAGCTAATTCTTGTGCACAAGTTTTTACAAAAGGGAAAATTACATCAAGGAAAATCCAGAGCTCAAATGGTTGACCTATCACTATAGAGTTAAAATGTCTCAAGCTATTTCTCTTTTTTTCTGGCTACTCTAAAACCTGCTAACTTTCTCTATTGATGTTAAGATAACTCATTGGTTATGGTATTTACAATTGAAAGGCTACCTGGAGATCCTGCAGCCAGTTCTAGCTAAAATGCAAACATTGAAAACTCATTTTGAACTGAAGTAAAAAAAAGGGTAATGGTTTTTTAAAAAAAGAAAAAATCAAACTGCCATGGAAACTGCTTTATCCAAAACTTTGATCCACGGGCCTAATTAGGTTACCTATCGGGGCGACTACAGTTTGTCATACGAACAAGTTCCAGTTTCATCAGAGGAAATTTGGATCCAGCTGTCTTTTACAGACTGGTGAGTTTGTGTTACCATCCCATGGCTAGAGTTCTAGGGTAAAATCTATCAGAACTTAATGTGCATGTATGTGTGTGAGAGAGTGTATATGTTTAGGTATGTTTTGTGTCTGTCCATGTATTACATGTTTGAGCTTACATGGTTCTGGACTGTCTTAAAAATAAGGGAGCGCTCATAAATTCAACCCAAATGGTTCACGTGAATTTAGTCATCTTTGGTAAATAAGCTGAGTTATTAAAAAAATAAAAAGGTGTTATTAGTAAAGTAATAGTAAAAATGTTTTCAAATTTTCAGCATACATTTGTTTTTTGCCTGGGTTTTACTGGACATTTTTATGTTCTTGAGGTGTCAAGATTTGACCTAAAGGTTATAAAAATATAAACTCGGCCAAAGACAAAATAATGTGTGATTTTTGATAAATAAAGTAAATTTAATATTTGGCCTAATGATAATCACCAAATCTGAGTTACCAACAAAAATACCTATGTGTTTAACTTTACGGTAAAAATGCAAATGTGCCTAAGTGTCAGCAAATTAGAATAAATAAAACACCAAGTAGAGCACACACACACACACACAAAAACCAAACTTACGGTCAAAGGTTTATGAAAATATTTTGGTTTTGGTCTTTTAACGCTAACTACAGATATAGTTTACTTCCACTGATTCAATGTCTGTAAAGAGGTAC
>NW_012148697.1:85965-87548 GCF_000956105.1 Propithecus coquereli | reverse complement strand
TCAATGTCTGTAAAGAGGTACACAAAATGTGTTTCTAACTCACTATCATCTAATGTTAACAGTACTATTAGGGATTCAAAGTTGTCCTAGAAGTTGTAGTTAGAACTTAAATTGGAAGCTTTAGGTTTTCCTTGGTCTCATCCATTTTTGTCCTACTCTACGCAAGCTAGCCGGTTATGTGTACATTATGTTCCTGTAACAAAGTTTTTGCCTAGGAAAAATTTTCTAAATTATTAATTTTTGTGTAGTAATTTATTTTAAGATAAAAAGTGAATGATGGTTAAAATCCATGAGAATCTCAAAACAGTCTCTTTATAAACAGTTGGTTATAAACAGATGGTTAAAATCCATGAGAATCTCAAAACAGTCTCTTTATAAAGTCTCTTTATAAACTTGCATGTGCTCAAGTTTACACCCCCAAAAAAAGATTGTTTTCAGACTATTTAGATTTTTTTTTTTTTTTTGGAATGCTCTTCTATTTAGATTGTTTTTAAAACAGCTTAATCTTGATCCTCATGTAAAAAGCATGTTACCACTTTGTATCATTGTTGGAGGTGCTAAAGATTGGTGCTGAAGGTTTTTTCTCTGTCTACAGTCAGGTGCTCTTATGTTGATGGGATTCAGAAGACTAACCTAAAATGAAGGATTCAGAAGCAAAAATTTTCTGACTTTGCCTTGTCTGCCTGCCTCTTGTACCAATTCTTCCCTGAAGCTAGCCATACAAACCAGAATCCTTCTACCCAAGGCAGGTTGTAAAGGCCAGAACCCCTTTTTTCTCTCTGAAAGCTAGCCATAAAATCTAAAATTATTCTATGTAAAATGGCCATAAAGTAATTATCTGACCTATTTTGTTTTTACTTTGTTTTTTACTTTGTAAAACCCCATACCAGAAAGGGCCTTGCCCTGCACCCAGAAGAAAAGAATGCACACTCAGAGAGACCAAAAAGAATCTAAATATAAAAGCCATGTTGGATTCTGCCATTCAGCCTATTGAAATTAGCTTACACCCCTTTTTGTCCAGTCATTTTTCTACATGGCTGTCCATACTTTAAATATGGAAAAAAAAAAGAAAGTGGACATTTTCCCCTCCATCTTTGAGTGTTCATTTTGAAGGCGTCCATGTATAAGTTTTAATTCTTTCTCCTATTAATCCTATTAATCTTCATGTCAGTAAATTTTCAATAAGTCTTTATGGGAACAGTGGCTTTTGCTCCCAAACTTTGGGGGCCAGGGAAGCTTTGACCCCTATGATGTCAATAGATTTTGTTTTGGAATGTGATGTTTTGGAAGGATCTAATTAATAAATACCTTTAAACAGGATATTCCAAAATGTCTACTATGTTTATAAAATTTAGAAGTGATGTTATATTTGTTTAACAAGTCTTATTGAAATACTTACTTGTTTTTCTTGGTAAAATTTATGAATTTCAAAAAAAACTCAGTAATTAAAACTGTATTTTTATCTCTGTTCTGTGTCAATGTCTAGTTTACAGGGTATAAAAATGCTTAATAGAAAAATAACTTAAACTAATAGCTGGAATCTAAGTGAACTGCTAAGATAGATAAATTAAGTAAATATACAT
>NW_012148697.1:70370-84280 GCF_000956105.1 Propithecus coquereli | reverse complement strand
CACTACAGAAGGGTTTTCTTTAATTTTGGTAACTGACTTAAAAAAAAAAAAACAAAGATTTTATGATTTATCAGATAATCCCTGTGCTCTCTTCATTAGGTTTTGACTAACTAGAAAAACTAACTTTAAAAGGGTTAAGATTTATACCCAAGTAACTTTATCACCTTTAGAATCTTTTGATAACTATCTCTCTTGGTTAAATAAATGACCCTTAGTTTATAGTGGTTTGTGATTGTATATGAACAAATGGTTGAAGCCTTTAATATCTGACAACCTTTCCAAAACTTAAATTCTAAATCCAGCCTTTTGGCCTGAAACTAGCATTTTATATATTAGGGCCACTGAAAATCTAAAACAGACATTAGATTTATTTAGTATGTCAAAACCATACAGGGAACATTGTCAAATATGAAATGGCGTTTAACTTCCTTTGGGCTATCCTTGTATAAGTATGTTATTAATATATGTTCCACTATTGTAAAGCATTGACATGTCTTGGTGTGTGTTATCAAGTAATAAAAGTAATAATTATGGTTATTATGTAAATTGCTGCATGCCAAAAAAGTAACCAATTTGGTTTATCAACAGTCTCTAACTGTGGCTAGTCCAAGTTTTATCATCTTTAGAAAATTATTATTTTACTTTAATTCATCTCAGAAAGCAGTTCTTTCTGGCTAAGTCCAAAGTTGGCTTCTTCAAGTAAAGCCATAAAAAGGACTGACAAATCCACTTGAATACTGGTTTCTAATATCTTTGGAGATTATATACCATTGGACTAAAACAAAACAAACTTCCAGGACTTCAATTTTAATTAGAAAACTGATATGACTATGGATATAACTAACTCAACTCATGAGACCTAACTAAATTTTCACAAAAAGACTCTTTATTTAAACATTACTCATTTTGTTTTGTTTTCCGGCGTCCTGACAAATTTTCAGTAAACAGCAAGTTTACCTTCTCTCTGAGACCTGGAACCTCAGACTGCCAAAGCCCTGTTCAAATATCCTCCCTCTAGGCCCAGGGACTATCGCGGAAGAGGGGGCGTGTGAGATTGTAAGGGCCGATTCTGAGGGATGGAATTAGTTTGGACCCTCCAGATCAAGGAGGGAAGCACAGAAGCCTAAAGGAATACTAACTGAAATGCTTTGTCTTTTCAGACCACATGCTGCAAAGATCCATCCAAATCATAAATTTTTTTCCCTATTTCCTATAGACTTAGAACTTCCTGAGTATAATTTTTCTCAGTTATGGATTTATACAAAAGGAGATATAATGAGTAATTTATCAGCCACCTTAGTATAAGTTACTAAAGAGACTAAAATATTGTGACACAATAAAAGTCTCTAGGTTCCCTTAGCTTAAATATTAATGATGCTTATGTTTGCTACAAGTCTACCACTAAGCCCGAGAATATAGTAGCTCAACACTTACGGGTGAATTAGTTTTGTAGCCTTGCCTTTGACATTTTGGATTTTACTCTTATGTCATCTAGAAGATTTTTAAAGCGTTAATGAGTGCCTGTCTACCTCCGGTCCTCTTTGGCTTAAAATATCTAATTGGCCGTAAGCCCCCTTTTGGCTCTTCAGTCCTCTTAGCCACAAGGGTCCCACCGAGGGACTGGATAGACCCAGGGCAGGTAGCCACATCACCCTGGCAATGGATGGCACAAAATGAAAGTTTGGCCACAGATGCTGTCTCTGACTGATCTTGGACAAAAGGGGGGAATTGTGAACTAAAATAAAATTTTAAGGCTCACCCCCCCCACCGGCTGACTAAATGGACCCCCTCGTGGCCAAAGGAATACCCTAAAACTAAATTGCCTGCCAGGAGGAAGGAGGTCAGACATGCCTTATCATGCCCCCCTCCCTTCTTGGGGACATCCTTTGTAACCCATTAACAGGCCTAAGGGTATGCAAGACAAACCCGCAGGTCCTCAATTTACACTACAAATCTATGTCCAGTGGCTTATCTCTGATAAACAGCTCCTTATGTTGAAACATTCCAAGCCTTTAGGCAAAGCTTCATGTCTTTAACCAATTACAAGCCAAAGAATCTTTAAACCCACCTATAACCTGTAAGCCTCTGCTTCAAGATGGCCCACCTTTTCGGGCCAAACCAATGTATGCCTCCCGCATATTGATTTATGACTTTACCTGTAACCCCTGTCTCCCAGAAATGTATAAAACCAAACTGTGACCCAGCCACAGCGAGTCCACTGCTCAAGACCTCTTGGGCGTGGCTCCGGGTCATGGTCCTCAAATTTGGCTCAGAGTAAATCTCTTTAAAATTATTTTACAGAGTTTGGTCTTTTTTTCCGTTGACATAACACTTGAAAAGAGTCTTTGCAGATAAAATTAAGTTTAGAATCTTGAAATGAAGAGATCATCCCAGATTATTCCATCGGCCCTAAGTTCAAGGACAAGAGTCCTAATAAGAAACACACAGAGCAGATGTGATGCCTGGCAGAGGAAGCAGATGAAGGCAAAGGCAGAGATGGAAGTGACGCAGCATAGGCCAAGGGATGCCCAGGAGGGTAGCTGCCACCAGAAGCTAGGCAGGCGAGCCCCCAGAACCCTGGAGGGAGCTAGCACCTTGATCTGGGATTCTGGCCTCCAGCACAGGGAGAGAATAAATTTCTCTTGTTTAAACAACTCTGTGGTACTTCGCTATGGCAGCCACGGGAAACGGACATAGGACATTACACTACTCTGCTTTTGCAGGTGTCTTGAAATTTCTATAATTCACAAAAAAACCTAATGACACATTCTTCATGGGTGGAGTGAGGAGGCAGGCAGGAAGGAGGCCCTGGGAGGCCCCATAGAAGGAACTGGATTCACGGGAATGGGGCCAGAAGGCTCACAGAGGCCCTCAAGGCTCCATCCCAGCCACACCTGAGCACAGGGGCCTAGAGAGTCCCTGCCTGCCCACCCGCAGCCACCCCCTGACCCAGAACACCCTCTCCCACTGGGCAGCTCCTGTTCTGTAGCCTGTAGAAGCACTGTCCACCTCAGGGCCTCTGCACATGTCACCAAGCAGGCCCCTGCTCCTCATACCGCTCAGCTCTCAGCTCTCCACCATCCCTACCCAACTTGTTGCAAATGCCTCTCCCTACCTTGGGTGGCAGAGTCATTCCTTACAGGCATCACTGCCCTCCCTGTAAACTCCAGTGAACTTTGCAGGGTCCTGAGACCTGCTCTGTGTCAAACCAGGGCCTCTGTGCACAGAGGGTAAGTGTGGCCACCCCAGCCTCCCTCGGCCATGCTGGCCCTCCTGTGTGACCTTAGATACCCTGCCTCGGGAGAGCAAAGGTAGGCACAGCAGGTGGCCTCAGCGTCACTGGGTCCCCAGTGAATGGAAGAAAGGTGCACCCGCTTGCTTGGGGCAGGGGGGTCCTGCTGACCACCGGGTGGGGCCCATCCCACTCACTCAGATACAACCTGGCCCCAACACCCGAGGGGCACCAGCATCACATCTCCAGGACTGAGTGTGGGCAAGTTCTGGACAGGACCACATCAACTCCCACACTGACATGGCATGAGTTCCTCTCACTGGCCATTAGGTCCCCCACCCAAGAGGACCCCAAGGGCTCTGTCCTTCAGGCTGGGCCTGACCACTCAGAGGCAGGCAGGGTGTGACACAGAGGGTTTATTCGGAACCCCCCCACCCATGGTCCCGTACTCGGGCTTGGTGGGCCTGTCTGTGAGCTCCCCGTCTGTGTCCTCACTCGGCACTCAGGAAGACCCTCTTGCGCGCGGTGTTGGTGTAGGGGTGCCAGCGCCACTCCACGTCCGCCGTGGCCTCCTGCTCCAGTGTGCCCAGCCGGATCATGTACACTGGGGGCGGGATTGGCCATCAGCCCCTGCACAGCCCCCTGCCTCCCCTCCCGGGACAAGGGACAAAGCCTCAAACTTACGCTTCAGCTCAAAGCGAGGCCCGACCTCGGTCAGCTCCACGTTGTGGTGGTCCATCTTCTTGTAGACATGGTGCCTGGTGGGTGGGTGGGGGCGACCGTGGGTCAACAGTACACAGCAAGGGGCATGAGGACAGGACAACACCCTGGGGTGGGGCCCACAGACCCACCGGAATGAAATGTAGTCATCCTGGTTTGCAAAGGTGATGACACGGCGGCTGTCATCTTTGGGCACGGGGAACAGGTAACGGAGGATGTCAGAAACCTGGGGCACAAGGGAGGGAGTGGCAATGCCTGGCCTGGTCCCTCGTCCCCAGCCCTGGCCCCAGGACCCCAAACTCACCCGCTTGCCCAGGCGGGAGGAGAAGCCATGCGTGATGAGGTGTGGCTTGGCCTCTGATACGGTGCCCAGGTCTGGGATGTCGTGTCTCATGACCACGTTGCACAGTGTGAAGTAGGCGGTAGGGCCAAAGGGCAAGTGGCTGACAATGAGCCCCACTAGCAGGGCCAAGCAGGCTGTCAGAGGCTCTACCTGCCCCCAGACTGCCCGAGTTGGCCCCTCTCCTCCCCTCCTCTCTCTCCAGCTTTACCAGGTGTGCCTCGATGTTCGTGGATGACCAGCAGGTCGGTGACCCCGTTGGCTTTGCAGGCTCGAACCAGCGCCCCCACCTCGTGTCGGCCTCGGTTCATGCGCTGGGCGCCTGGGAAGACCAGCTTCAGCTCCTATGTGCAGACCACAGTGGCTGGTCAGGACTAGGCCACTTGTGCTGGGCCTCCTGCACTCGCTCCCCATCCCACCAGTACCTTTGCAAACATCTTGAGGCGGGAACTGGGGTCTCGGGACGTAGTGATCATGACTTTGGGATCTTCGACCCCTGCCCATCGATACTCGTCATCCACATGGCAGGTCACACCTGGGAGAGCATGAGGAGCAAGAATGCAACAGTGTCTTGGGAGTGAGATGCTAACTTGGGGGGCGGCCAGGCTGTCTAGATGATGCTGTCCGACAAAGCCTTTGATGATGGGAACACTCTACACCCATACTGGGTAAGGGGATGGCCACCAGCCATGCTGGCTACCAAGCACAAATGTGACTGAGAAACAGAGTCTTTCATTTTATTTCACTTTAGATAACTTAAGCTGCATTAGTCACAAGGGGCTAGCGGCTAATGTGTTAAGATAGCACAAGCCCAGATTCTGCTAAGGCCCAAGGTGACAGACCCACTTTACTCTCAACAAATATTTATACTGTTTGGGATTCCTTTCCTATTGTTGAATAATAAAGGAATCAAACATGGGTGCCAACGTGCTGGGTGCTGGGGACACCTGCCCTGGCAGACATTCCAGTGGGGGGGACAACTGACAACAAAAGGAAAGAGTAAGTGGGTGCTGTCTAAATGAGGCAATGTGCACTCAAGGAGAGCCCCTGTGATGCTGTCTGTGCCGACACAAGGGTACCTGCGGACAGTTCCAGAAGCAGTTGCTGTGGACTCTTTCCTAAGGTTGGAAAGTACCTAGCTACCTGAGAAAGGACACATAGCCAGTGGGCTCAATGTCAGGAGGGCTGCACCATACAGTTACCTTCGCCACCAATGTCGTCGAACTCCAGGGACCCTTGTAAAGCCAGAGCCTCCCGGCGTAATTCAGTGGGAATCAGGCGGTTTTCTGCAGGGGAAGACAGAAGGGCTGAGTGAGACACAAACATGGAGCCCTCAACTTATACAATATGCTGTGCCTCACAAGCCTATACGCACTTGATGGAAAAATACCTCACTCTTTTCTGAGCAGGTGATACAGGATTACCTAGGGGGAAAGAGGGGACAAAACAACTTCTTTTTGTCTACACACCAACCTATAAAGAGGCTGAGGACTTCATTTTCTATGGTTCTTGAGTCTCATGATGTGAGGGCTTTCTAAAATATTTTATCACTAATGTGCATTGCTTTTATGGTCGGGTCAGGCAAAAATTTAAAAATTAATTTTTAATTAGCTGGGCATGGTGGCACACAACCTGGTGTCCCAGCTCCTAGGGAGGCTGAGGCAAGAGAATCACTTGAGCCCAGGAATTTGAAGTTGCAGTGAGGCTATGACGATGCATTTGCACTCTAGCCAGGGCAACAGAGCAAGACCTTGTCTCAAAAAAAAATTAATTTTTAAAAGAAATACAGACTGCTCTTTATGTATGAAGGTGGATTGGAGACACTGAGACCCTCAGACAACAGAGCTGCTCATCATGATGCGCAGAGCGCTTTGAGGTGCATGGCCTGAGGGCGCGCCTGCTTTGGAGCGCAGAACTCACAATGAGCACACCCTTGGACCCATTCATCATTGAGAGCAGCAGCACGGTTCCTGACCACCTCAAACTGAAAACAAGCTCATCGCCACCCACAGGAATACGGATGAAGACCCTGCAGAACATGCACCTGAAGGGGCTTCCCGTCACACCCACTGGTCTTAGAAACAATTCCGAGTGAAAAAGTAAAGCTGCAGAAGAATGCACACAACCTAATACTACTTTTAAAACTGAAACTTGACCAATAAAATTTAGGGATACAAACAGCTATGTTATTATAAGCACAAAGAACAGCAAAGAAACATTTATTTTTAAACAACATTCAATAAAGTAGTTATCTATGTTGGGGAATATATTCCTGAATTTCAATTTATCTATCATTTTACCTGGATGGGTCACAGGTGTTTAACACTACGCTTCTTGCCTTAAACATACATACACATAGCGCACACACTTCACAGGCCTAAAACCTAGGAACATCCAAGGGAATTTAAATTAACCAGAGGTACTGTGGGTGATGCACCATGAGAATGGAAACATAAAGCTCCAGCAACACAACAACCGACAACATGGGGATAATAAACATGGCACTTCCAACCAGGCATGTGAGACACAGACTTCATTAATCTGGCAAATGGAAATGTGGGAAAAGAATTACAAAATTTGATTCCTAACTCATAACGCAAATAAAATTAAGTTTGACAATAGTTCGACAATAGGAACAACGGCTTAAAAATTCAAGGGAATCATAATAGTGCTAAAAGACAAAAAGACATTCTTGGGTGATCCTGGACTGAAGAAGGTAGCGCCTTCTACATATCTGTAACAGATAATATCTATAGGACCATGTACAATTCGGGAAGAACTAGACACACTGTGAGCAGCCGGCAAGCTGTAGTGTAAATGACAACTGGTACCATCACACGGAAGGAACACTTTTAACGCCAACGAGAGAACGCGACAGGTAAGGAAACGGCCAGTAAATACTCGAAAAGACGCCCAGCTACACCGACACTCCTGCCGAGGAAACGCGTTTTCCACACCGCCGGCTCACCTTCGAGCGCGCGCCGGACCTTCTCCTTCCTCTCCTGGGCGGACCGCTGCGCCTCCTCGCGGGCCTTGCGGTACAGGTACTCGCGGCGCAGGCGGGCCTCGCGGCGCAGCTGCGGAGACAGCGGGCCCGGTCACCACGCGCCCCCGACCCCAGGGCCGCATCCCCAACACTCCGCGAGCCCCCAACCCCCGAGACTGGAGCTCGAACGCCCCTCCTACCATCCTGGAAGCCGCTTCCACGTGTGTCTGGCAGAATCTGCTGGCGCCGCCGACGCTACACAGTCTTCGCTTCCGCCCTCAACCAAGAAGGTCGCTAAAAACTTCACTAGAGCCTGCCGCCGTCGAGAATGCCCGATGTTAAGATGGCGAAGGGAGTCGCAAGACGATTGGCCAGTCCGGCAGCGCGTGCTCATCGGGGGAACCAACAGACTGGAGACAGGTCGCTGTCACGTGGCTTGTGACGACCGTCAATAAAGATGTCCGCTCCGGGCTTCACCACCGTCCATCCCTACGCGGATACCCAATTTTTATATGATGAACCTCTAAAATAATCGTATTGGGCGAGTCCAAACAGTCCATCAACCGTAAAAACGGCACAGCGACTGATCTGGAGGTTTCCTGCCGGCGCCTTCCGGAATTAAATTTAAAGTCTCTCCACCCTTAATCAAAATGGTTGCCATATTGCTTCGCCTTCTTCCGTCGCCACATTGGTAGCCCGACTTCTAGAATTCGGTCGCTTCCGGAAGCGACTCGGAACACCTGTAGACCCAGCCGACAGTCCCTCTGGCCGATCCACTTGGGGCGCTAATCGGAGAAACCCGCTAATAGATACGTGGGTGCTGCTTCCCTGAGGGCCCTTGCCGTAAAGGGGGTGACCCAAAGGCCCTGATGGCATTGGCGCTGGAGTCCACGGCTGGGAACGCCCCCTTAGGGGCGGGTCTCATGCGCCGATTGGCTGTCATGCCGGAGCAGCGGGCGATGATTGGGCAACCTGGACGGACGTGGCTCCAGACCGGTCAGCTCACCGGAGACTCAAACGTATGCCCATGGCGGCACCGGACTTGCAAGCGCAGCTGGACTCCCTGCTCCTGCAGCTGTTCCGGGACCTAGAAGAGCTGGAGGCGAAGCGGGCGGTGTTGAACGCCCAGGTGGAGGAGGTAGGCGCTCGGGGTGGGCGGAAGGGCACACGGACGTAAAGTGTGTCTCACCGTTTTCCGCTTTCTCCCCAGGGGTGGCTCTCGCTCGCCAAGGCTCGCTATGCCATGGGCGCCAAGTCGGTAGGGCCCCTGCAGTACGCCTCTCGCATGGAGCCCCATGTTTGTGTCCACGTCAGGTGAGGCACCTTGGAAGCTGGAGTAGGTGGGCGGGGTCCGGGCCCAGGCCGCCAGAGGTCCATGCTCCCTTCTCGTCCTTTAGTGAGGCCCAGGATGGACTCCAGAAATTCAGGGTGGTGAGAGCTGGCGTCCAGACCCCAGAGGAGGTGGGGCCCCGCGAGACAGGTGAGCCCCCCTTCTCCTGTCAGGGCCCCTTCCCAATGTCAAATACAAAATGCACAGAACTTTTGAGGAGATGGTTTTATTTAGGCTTTTGCGATAGAGAGAGCACCCCAGAGCTGAAGAACAGAACAGAACAGAATAGGATGGTTTTGCCTTAGACTTTTATAGGGAGGATTAGAGAAGTTAGAGGCGGGTTGCTTGACAGTTGGGATAGTTGTGCAATCACGGAAGTCTCAGCTGAACAAAAAATAAAATGTTCATATTTGCGTCTAGCTAGTTTTATAGGGACAAATTTCTAATCCCAGTTAATTATTCTTGAGACAACAGGGAGTTGGAGAGTCTGTGCCTGGCCTTTCAGCACGTTGAGGCAAAATGGTTAAGGTCAGTGTGTGGCCTTGTCACAAGCAAACACGGTCATCTTTGGGTTTTATAGCAGTCATGAGCAAGAGTAGACAGAGAGTCTCATCTGAATCACAAGGGGAATGGTGGTGCTTTGTGGCAAACTGCTTCCCAGGATACAAAAGTCCAGGGCATTTTCCAACCATCAGTGTTTTCCAGACTCACGAGCTCAGATCAGGCTCCACATTGTTGCCAAGACCATAAAGATCAGGTAGTAGGATCCCAGCCTCCTTCAGCCTTTCCCCCACCCCCCAGGTTTGCGCAGGCGCAAGGGTGCCACTAGACCGCCAGAGCCCCCGGAGGCCCCCCAGGACCCTTTGAACTGGTTCGGAATCCTGGTTCCTCACAGTCTACGGCAAGCCCAAGCCAGCTTCTGGGATGGTGAGTGGACCCTACCACTTGGCCATGTGACCCTGGGCTAAATTCAGACCCTCAATCAACAAGGGAGCATTTGAACACTAATGCCATGGCTGGGGTTAGTCTGCAAAGGGATTTGCAAGTTTTCTCCGTTGCATACTTTTGTTGCACACCTGCTGTTTTTTCCAAAGTATTTGCTGGCTGTTGGCAGCCTTCCAGGCTCATGCTAGCTGCTGGGGATACAACAGGGAACAAAAGGGACAAACACTGTTCATGGAATGCTTATTTTGTGGAGGGGAGAAAGGCAACGTGCAAATAAATAAGTAGGCCCTTAATCTAATATCAGGGTGTGAAAATTGTTATGAAGCAATAACAGGATGGAGTGGGACAGGAGTGGGCTGAGGGAGCTATTTTATGGAGGGTGGCCAGGGAAGGTCTCTCTGAGGAGATGAAGGAAAAGCCTTGTGGTTGACCTGGGGTAACAGTGTTCTGGCAGAGGGACTAGCCAGGGCAAAAGCCCTGAAGTGAGATCTGTCTGGTGTGTTGGAGGAAGAAGGCCAGTGGGCTGGAGTGGAGTCAGTGCAGTGGCAGTGCTGGGAGCTGAGGACAGAGGGGCCAGGCCCAGGTGATATGGAACCTGAGGAAGACTTTGGGAGTCACTGGGAGGCGCTGAGCAGAGGAGGGTGCAATTGTATGCAGAAGGTCACAAGAGTCCTTTGAGTGCTGAGCGGGGACAGACTGGAGAGGAGAGGAAGGAAGCAGGTGCGAGGGAGCAGCCAGGCATGAGCTGTAGGCGGAGGCAGTGGAGGTGAGAGTAAACAGTGGGAACCTGTGCATATTTTGAGGTAGAAGCCCCAGACTTTGCTGACAGATTGGATGTGGGAATAGGGAAGGAGAAGAAACAAGGAGAGCCTACGTCTCCACCCAGAACCCCTGGGAGGATGGAGCTGCTCTCACCTGCTCTGAGGGGAAATCTGTGCTGTGTGGTGTCCACTAACACCCAGCTGGAGAGTCCAGCTGGGCGGTTGGGCATGTACATCTGCAGTTTGAGAGAAGACTGGGCTGGAGAGAGATTTGTGAGTCCACTGCATAGCACTGGTGTTTAAATTCCCAGGTTGTTGACAGGGTCAAAGCTAAGATGGGATGAGGTCAGCAGAGGGCCCAGAAGTGTGGACGGGAGGTGACGGAGAGGAGAAACTAGTCAAAGAGATTGAGGAGCAGCACCCAGAGGGCAGGGTGTCCTGGAAGCCAAGAAGAGAGAGTGTTTCCTGGAGGGAACGATCATTCGTGTGGTCAGCCCAGCTGGCAGACAGGAGGCTGACAACTGAGGACTGCCAGGCGACGTGGAGGGCCCTGAGGACTGGACAGCAGCTGTTCCAGCAAAGGCGTCAGGTGAAAGCCACCCACAGGTAGATCCAGAGTGTGTACCACTCTCAGGCTGAGAACAAAGGTGGAGGGAGAGTGGCTGAGAGCAGTGAGGAACTGTGACAATGGAGGGAGGAAGGAAGTGAGTGCTTGAGACAATGTCAGGATCTTTGAATTTTTAGTTCCTGGTGGGTGATGTAAGGGAGTCAAGGAAGTCTTCTGAGGAGGTGATATTTTAGAAAAGACCTGAGGGAGGTGTAAGGGTGTGGGTCCAGTAAGGTTCTGGAACAGTGAGTGCAGGGCCATACCTGGAATGTTTTACTTAGGAATAATGTAGGAATGTAGGAATAATGTAGAGGCCAGAGAGGCCTGGAGCCTTTCCAATACTTGGGGGTGTCCAGAGCCTTCTGGGTTGTGTGTCACACCGTGAATAACGTGGTAACATTCTCTCCTTTCCTCCAGGTGTGCAGCTGGCTGCAGACGTAGCCAGCCTTCAGAACCGCATCGACTGGGGTCGAAGCCAGCTCCGGGGGCTCCAGGAGAAACTCAAGTTGGAGCCCGGGGCTGCCTGACCTGCATCCACAGAGGCAGGGCAGTGAGCACAGCTGTCCTTGGATGTGGCTGCCTTATCACAGGCCTTCACAAGTACTTACCACAGCTACCCCTGCCCCTACCCCACCTCAGCTAAAGCACCCCCATGTCCCTGGTCTGCATGTTTCCAGCTTCGTTAGGTGTGAAGTTTGAAAAGGTGAACTGAGCAATGTGAAAAGTCACTACTTTGAAACCATCCCTAGGTCTGTGTTCTTATAGGACACACTCCCATGGGGCAGGTGCGTATAGATCAGCCAGCTGTGGTTTCATTACAGGGTGATGAAACACTGGACAAACAGTGGTGGGAAGGACAGGCAGTAGTGCTACAGGTTCACTAGATCCTCAAAACCGAACTTGCTGGAGGAGAAAACCATTCATGGCTGACAGCCCAGGAAAATATGATTTGACTCAATAAAAATACAAACACCTGAGTGGATGGGCAGCCCTTGGCAGGGTCTGAGCCAGGCAATAAAAATGATTTGACTTAGATTTTTAAGGGAACTCTTGGAAGAGACCTTCCAGGTTTTAAAAATCCTGACTTTTACTAGGAGTGAGGCCAAGCCTCTCTTCATTTGTTGAAGGGCCAGTTGTTTCCTGTTATAAGAATTTCCTTCATTTTTTCTACTGGGTTGTTGATCTTTTTAGCAATTTCTAGGAGCTCTTTATGTTTGGGGGAATTAGTCCTTTGTATATACTATGAGATGTAAATATTTGTTCCTAGGTTGTTTTTTAACTTTGCTTATGGTTTTCTTTTTATTTTTTATTGCAAAATAAAACGTTACATCAAACTGCACAGAACAATTGAATACCTTAATGAATAACTAAGGTGAAACTGTAGTAACCGTCACCCAGCAGCTCTTGTGTTTCTTAATTTTTAAAGTAGAGTTGAATTTATCCATCAGCTGTTATGATTTCTGGATTTGGGGTGGTCATTGGTGAGGGGATAAGGTGATTCTCTAGCATTTTCCTCGACCTACGTGGTTTCAGCTGGGATATTGAGTGAGTCCTGCATCCACTTTTTCTACTTTCCCGCCAAACGCTGTCGATTACTCCCCCTACTATGGGTTTCAGATGCCACCTTTTTTTGTTTGAGACAAAGTCTCGCTAGAATGCCATGGTGTCATCATAGCTCACTGGAACCTCCAACTCCAGAGCTCCAGCGATCCTCCCGCCTCAGCCTCCCCAATGAGTTCCACGATTACAGGCCAGAGCACCGCGCAGTGCCACCCACAGTGCAAACCCGCTCTAAGGCGGGGACTTCCATTCTGATGCGTTGGCCTTGCTGTCAGTTAGTACACCGGTAACACGCTGTGTTAACACACGCTTTAATCCCCTAGGGCAGATAACACCGTTGTGTTGCGGGGGAATCGTTTTATTTGGCCACGTTGAGCTTGAGTTGCTAATGAAAAGCCTAATGGGAGAACTCAAATGGAACCCCCCAAACCCGTGACTGAAGGAAAAAAGGGTACCCCTACCCCGTACACAAAAGAACAGAGGTTGAGTTTCACAATAAAATCCTGCTATTGACAAAGTGCCAATTAGTCAAATTTTGAAGCTAAAGTAAGGAAAAAATAACATTCAAGTTCTGCTTTGACCCTAAATTCTTCCTGGAGGAAGGAAGTCACGTGGCGCGCCGGGCGCAGCTGTGTCCCTTACGTTGACCCGGGCGGCGGCTGATATCCAAGGTCAGGCCCGCAAAGCCTGCCTCCCTTCGCTGCGCCCAGTGAGTTTCGGGGTGGCGGGCTCCGGGCGGGGCGAGGCCGCGCCCCTCGGTGAAGGCGGGTTCAGGCTGCACAACTGTTCCGCCGCTCGGGCTCTACGGGTACCCGGGGCTTGCGCAGCCTCAGGCGGAGCTTTTCCCTGGGGACTGGAGTGAACTTTTCAGGGCAGTGGTTTGAACTGTTACCTCAGAGTAACTGTTACCTCCCAGAGTGCTGGCAGGGAGGGGCGGGTCAGGAGACGTAAGTCACATATATGGGTATGAGGAAGGTCCTTTGACGTTTCCCATATGGTCTAGCGGTAAGGATTCCTGGTTTTCACCCAGGCGGCCCGGGTTCGACTCCCGGTATGGGAACAACAAAATAATCTTTGTTTTCTTTCAGCTGGGAAATTACCACTATTTTGGCTTCTGGTCACCAGAACGCTTAAGTATTTTCTCTCCGTTTAAACTAGGAGAGACAGAGGCCCTGGGAGCTCTGGCTTCCATCGTTCCGTATTTTGAGCAAAGTGACAACTCTCATCCCAGCGTCAGCTAGTTGTTTTGTCTACGAACAATTTACTAATTATATTAGATACCATATACGTTATAGATGTGAATATTATAAATCTTGAAATGTTAAGTAATACTTAAAATGTTCAAAATTTCTTGTCAGACTACGCTGTGGGGGGCGGGGCCCCTGCTGGGCCTTCCCCCACACAGCGGCCCCGCCCCTGCCCCGCCCGC
>NW_012148697.1:64248-69445 GCF_000956105.1 Propithecus coquereli | reverse complement strand
GAACTCCTGAGCTCAAGAGAACCTCCCGCCTCGGCCTCCCAGAGAGCTAGGATCACAGGTGTGAGCCACTGCGCCTGGCCCTTCATTCATTTTTAAAGAAAGAAATTATTTCTTTTTCTTTTTCTCTTTCTCTCTTTCTTTTTCTTTCTCTTTCCCTTCCGTCCTTTTCCTTCCTTCCTTTTGTAGAGACAGAGGACTCTCTATGTTGCCTAGGCTGGTCGTGAGCTCCTGGCTTCAAATGATCCTCCTGTCTTAGCCTCCCAAAGTGCTGGGATTACAGGTCTGGGTCACTGTGCCCAGCCTTGAGAAATTATTTCTACAATTATTAATTTTAAGCATACCAATTAAAGTAGAATACGATGGTTTTTGTTTTGACATATAAAGAGCTGGGAAGTCATCACTCCTGTCCTCACAATAATGAAAAAGCCAAATAAACTGAAAATCAACAACTTAGATCCATCAGAAAATTGAGGTAACAGTTCAAACCACTGCCCTGAAAACTGGAAAGAAAGTCAAATATAGAGTCACAGCTTTTCAGTCTGAGCATGTAAGCATGAGAGATAAAAACCGCTGGGGACCTGGTCTTAAGGGACCCCAAGATGAGAACTTGGGTCTGAATCTCAACATAATGGGCGGCCACTAGAAGATTTTATGGAAAAGGATAATATGTGAAATTAATTTCTACCCATTCATGGTGCAGGCAGGGAAATGGGCCAAGAGGGGAAGGGACATTTCCAAGATCACACAGCAGGAATCCAGGCCTGTTGTTCATCGAGTCCCATGCTACATCCCACCCCTTCCTGTATTTCATCTCTAATTTTGTGCCATGGCTGCACATCACAAAACCCCACAGGTTTTTTAAGCCTCATCTCACAGATGCCTGCTGACATCCCGGGAAGTAGATGCTATTGTGACTCCCACTGGGCAGGTGGGGAGACAGAGGAGGCCCAGAGAGGCACAATGTCCTGTCCAGGTCACATAAGTTGTGAGGAGGAGGAGCTGGTCTCAAACCAGGTGGTCTGTCCCGCAGAGCTGGGACCTCGCTGCACACAGGCCTTCTGCCGGGGCTGCAGGGAGGCAGACGCAGTGTAGCCGTGTGTGCGTGTGGGGACCCTGTGGGGCAGGAGGGTGCACATTCAGAAGCTCAGGGGGGCCTGCGGGGTCTTCTTATTAGAGGAGGGGCCTCAGGTAAGGGGACCCCAGAAAGTGACTTTGCTACCTTGGTGATAGGCCCCGTGAGAATGTGAGACCCCAGTAACCAGGCACCCACATTCTAGAGACAGTGCACTTGGCCAGAGATGCTCTAGAGATCAAGATGTCCTTCTGTGCCCTGACTCCCTAGGCGGTGGCCTCGGGGAAACTCCAGAGGGAGAGCCTTCCCTACCCTGTGGATGCTGCAGGCTGTTTGCCAGGACATACCCGCAGTGACACAGGGAGGCCCAGGCAGGTATTATATCCTAGTTATTAATCCCTTGCAAGATGGGTGGTTTGCACAGAGGACTGAGCGCAGAGGACCATGGAAGCCCTTATAAGTCTTGTCAAGGTGTAGGGACCGTCCCTGGGCAAATTGGCTTAAGCCCAGAGTCAGCGAAACTGGGCATGCTCTCCTTGGCGCCAGAGGTCAATAGGCCCGGGCCCGGCCTCTTGACCAAACAGAACTATTCCTCATGACAGATAGCTTTATGACAGATAACCAAGCACCTGGGGTCTTGCAAACAAGCCATGGCATCTCATTGTCCTGCATACGGTAATGAGATAAAGAAGTTAAGATACAAGAAGTTAAGATGCAAAGTCTGCTTCCCTTAAGCAATCATCTGGAAGGAATGAAAATGAATTTTTCTCAGGGCGCCCAAGGTAGTCACCTGCCAGGAAGTAGCTGCCGAACAGAGAAAAGTATAAGAATAAAGCGACTGGTACAAATCGGGTACTGCAGTCTTGTACGTCTTGTGTGTGTGTCTGTGTGTTTCTTTCTGTGTCCATCCCCCGTTCTGCAATCCGGGCCGCGACAACTGGCACCCGAACAGGGACCGTGTCATTCAGGACGGAGGGACCGAAGAGGCACCCCTTTGGCAACAGGTAAGTGGCAACCAACAGGGGACTCTCGGGAGAATATGGGGAATTCCCCCTCAGCAGCAGAGCGCAAATATCGAAAGTTAATTCAAGGACTTTTAAGCTCTGTGGGAGTAGAAGTAAAAGAAAGTACCTTAAGAAAATTATTCGTGTTAGTACAACAACATTGTTATTGGTTTCAATGTCAGTCACAGGTGCAGTTAAATCTCCTTAGTTGGCAACAAGTTATTAAAGCTTTTCGCCATGCCCATCAGCAAGGCGAAACTATTGATTTAAAGATTTGGACCGTCTGCAATGCGATAACTCAGGCTTTACGTTTGCTGCAGACAGACTCAGAAAAGGCTTATGCAGGCGAAGAATCCGAAAAGGAACGCTTGTCATCTCGTGCCCTGTCCCCTGATGAATTGAGAGAGCCAGAGCCACCAGATGGGGACTCTGACCCTTCGGGTGAGCTGCCTACTCGGGCAGAAATAAAAGAATTAATTTCCTTGCTTAAAAGCAGTAAGATGGCCGCCAGTCCTCCACCTCCGCCCTTTGTTTCGGCTTATCCAGTCTGTCCCTCGGCCCCTCCGAAACCAGCGGAACGAGCTTTTCAAATTCCTTTTGCACAACAACCCCCTGGACCTGCAGAGAAACAACTTACTGGGACAGGGCAGTATACTACTCTGGAGGCTCAAGCAGCCCTGGGTGACCCAGCCTTGGTGTTCACAAGTTATCTACACAGGTCTTTGGACCTTTGCCTGCGGGGAAGGTTGGGCTGGTTATTGGACGCAGCAGCTGTACTGTGAAAGGAATATTTGTACATGTGGGAGTTATCGACTCAGATTATACCGGTGAAATTCAGCTTATGGTCTCTGTTTCCCACACTACTCAAGTCTTTGCAGGCACTCGTACAGCTCAGCTCTTGCTCCTACCGTATGTCTCTTTTCCTACTCGTAAAGCTGAATGTCAGGGAGGCTTTGGCAGCACAAGAACTAAAGTTTTTTGGGGAACTCTTATTCAGACTCTCGACCTGTCCTCAATCTTGCCATTAATGGCTGTACGTTTGAGGGGTTGGTGGATACTGGAGCTGATGTTTCTATTATTTGTCTTGCTCAATGGCCCCCTGACTGGCCCAAACTTGCAGTTCCCACTGTTTTGTCTGGATTGGGGCAGGCTCAATGTGTGTTTCGTAGTAAGGATACTTTTAATTGTTTAGGACCTGAAGGCCAACAAGCTTCTCTTCAATTTTATATTACTGATATTGCTGTGAATCTCTGGGGATGAGACTTATTGCATCAATTTGGAGCATTTATGACCATTCCCCACCTATCACCTAATGTTAAAAATATGATGTTAAAGATGGGTTGCAACCCCATTCAACCTCCTGATACACAGGAATCTTTTAACTAATTGCCACTGCTCAAGAAGTTCCTCGAGCCCTCACATTGCGGTGGAATACAGATAAACCTGTATGGACTGAGCAGTGGCCTCTTACTAAAGAAAAGCTCGAGGTGTTAAAGCTTCTAGTGGCTGAACAGCTTGCTGCAGGTCATATTGAGCCCTCTACTTCTCCTTGGAATTCTCCTGTTTTTGTTATTAAAAAGAAATCTGGAAAATGGAGATTCCTCACTGACCTTCGAGAAATTAATAAATGTATGCAGCCCATGGGCCATTTACAGCCAGGCTTGCCTGTGCCTTCTATGATTCCCACAGGCTGGTCTTTGATGATTATTGATCTTAAGGATTGTTTTTTCACCATTCCTTTACAACCTTCTGATTGTGAACATTTTGCCTTTACTATCCCAGAATGTAACAATGGCCGTCCTACTGAATGTTAGCAGTGGAAGGTGCTTCCTCGAGGAATGTTAAATAGCCCTACTTTATGCCAGGAATTTGTTGACCATGCTGTAAATCCTGTTCGTATGCAGCATCCACAAATTGTGCTTTGTCATTATATGGATGATATTCTTCTTGCAGCACCTTCTCAAGAGATGCGTGATGCAGCCTTCATAGATCTTCAGGAAAATCTCAAATGATATAATTTGATAATTGCCCCTGAGAAAGTGCAACGTAATCCACCTTTTAATTACTTGGGATATTGTCTCTCTGAGTCACAAATACGTCCTCAAAAATTACAAATATGGAGAGATAATCTAAAAACACTTAATGATTTTCAGAAATTATTAGGAGATATTAATTGGCTCCGACCATCACTTGGTATACCTACTTATGCCTTACAACACTTGTTTGCTATCCTTGAGGGCGACTCTGCCTTTGATAGCCCTCGCTGCCTTATGCCCCAGGCCGAATCTGAATTGCAGTTTGTAGAGCAACTTTTGAGCTCTGGTTTCCTCACATTTTTTCAACCCTCTCTCCCTATTACACTCTTTCTCTTTCATACATGTCATTCTCCTTCAGGTTGTCTGGGACAATCTCATGGAATTCTTGAATGAATATTTCTCCCTAACCAACAGAACAAAAGGCTGTTACTGTACGTTGATAAGCTTGCACAACTGATTACCCGAGGACGTCCGAATTGGTACTAATCTGAGTTCTAAAGATATTCAAACTAACTTTGAATTTTCCACTGCTTGGCAGGTGGCTTGCTCAGATTACATTGGAACCTTTGATAATCATTACCCCTCACACAAATTGTATTCCTTTTTGCAGACTCATTCCATCCTCCCTGTTTCACCTATTGTTTCCAGCCTTCTAAAGGGACCTGCCTTCTTTACAGATGCCTCAAGTTCCTGTAAAGCCGGTTACTGGAGCACAATGGGCCAAAAGGTTGTTACTTCTCCCTTCCCTTCAGTTCAACAAAGTGAACTGTATGCTATCTGTTTAGTTTTACAGGATTTTCCCTCTGAACCCCTTAATATTGTCAGTGATTCCCAATATGCTGTTTATGTTACTTCTCATCTTCCTGCTGCCTCTCTACCTCTCAATCCCCAAACCACTTTGCAACGTTTATTTACTCATTTACAGGCCTTACTTCATATGCGTCATCATCCTGTCTTTATTGTTCATGTTCGTTCACACTCTGGACTGCCCAGGCCTGTGGCCGGAGAGAACGATAAAATTGACTCTTTACTTATTGCTTCTATTCAACAGGCATCTCAAGAGCACGAACTTCATCATACCAATG